>NC_137771.1:120605058-120975990 GCF_963455305.1 Plecotus auritus
CCTTCTGCGCCCACCTCCCACCCCCACAGCTGGCCCGGACCTGATTGGCCCCTGGGGCCTGGCCGGTTGGATCCCACTCATACATGAATTAGTGCACTGGGCCTCTAGTTTATATAAAGCACACAGCCACCCTCTGTTCTAATGTTTTCATTTTTACAGATTAGGGAACAGATTTAGAGGTGATGTAGCCAAGGATTCACAGCCAGATAGAAGCAAAAGTCTGCCTTTGAGTTCAGGCCCTTTCTATTATAGCACAGCTACATTTTCACTGATAGCAGTTAAGATTTTGAGTTTTTATTTGTAAAAGTTACTTGAAAAATTAAGCTGATACAAAGAAGATTGAACTTAAACTCAGCTTCTAATTCTGTTTCCAACATCAACACATTCTGAAAATGAGATTAAAAATGTGAAAATAGCCCTAGCCAGGTAACTCAGTTGGTTAGAGCCATCATCCTAATATGCAGAGGTTGCAGGTTTGATTCCTGGTCAGGGCACACACAAGAAGCAACCAATAAATGCATAAATAAGTGTAACAACAAATTGATGTTTCTCCCTCTCTCTGAAATCAATCCTATTTAATAAAGAGGGAATATGCTAATTGACCATTATTCCATCACAAAGATGGCTGCACCCACAGCTGAGGCCAAGTTTCCATAAGGAGCCTTAACAAGCAATCAGCAGGGACCTGAGGCTACGCCCTGCCCTGCCCCCATGGGGCTTGACAGGGGACCTCAAGGTGTGCTTCCCGTCCTGGTGCTGGGCTAGGGGACCTCAGGCTGCTCCTCCTGCCCCAGCGCCAGGCTGGGGCACCTCAGGCCACGCCCCCCACCTGGCAGGGCTTGACAGGGTACCTCAAGCCATGCCCCCCGCGATGGGGCTTGACAGGGGACCTCAAGGTGTGTTTCCCGTCCTGGTGCTGGGCTAGGGGACCTCAGGCTGCTCCCCCCGCCCCATCGCCAGGCCAGGGGACCTCAGGCCGTGCCCCCCACCAGGTGGGGCTTGACAGGGGACTTCAGGCTGCACCCCCCACCCCGGCACCAGGCCGGGGGACCTCAGGCCTCACCCCCCACTCCAGCACCGGGCCAGGGTCCCTGAGGCTGCGCCCCCCTGCCTGGCTGGGCTTGACAGGGGACCTCAAGGTGCACCCCAGTGCTGGGTCGGGGAACTCAGGATGCGCCCCCCTGCCCAGCGGGGCTTGACGGGGGACCTGAAGCTGCACCCCCCTGCCGGTGGGGCTTGACAGGGGACCTGAGGCTGTGCCCCCCTTCCAGTGCCAGGCCGGGGGACCTGAGGCTGCACCCCCCCCCCCTGCCTGGTAGGGCTTGATGGGGGACCTCAGGCCATGCCCCCCACCCAGTGGGGCTTGACAGGGGATCTCAGGCTGTGTGCCCCACCTGGCGGGGCTTGACGGGGGACTTCAAGGCACACCCCCTGCCCTGGTCTGGGCTGGGGGACCTCAGGCCATGCCCCCGTCCTGACACCAGGCCAAGGGACCTGAGGCTACGTCCCCTGCCCCGTGGGTGGGACAAGGGTGGGACTGGCCGGGTCTGGATCTAGCCCAGCCGTGGGCAAACTACGGCCCGCGGGCCGGATCCAGCCCGTTCGGCTGTTCTATCCGGCCCACGGAGCCGAAAGAGCAGAGGGTTCTCTTGCTCTGCCCTCCGCTCCTTTACTTTGAATTTATATTAGTTCACACAAACACTTCATCCATGCTTTTGTTCCGGCCCTCTGGTCCAGTTTAAGAACCCATTGTGGCCCTCGAGTCAAAAAGTTTGCCCACCCCTGATCTAGCCCAATGGGGGTGAGGGGCGGCCGGTTCTGGGTCTCACGAGATTTTGAGGTGCATGTGGGTGGGCGGGGACTTGACTCTGGGTCCCGTGGTGCACCCCAGACTCTGACAGGAGGAAGGTTTTCATATACATTTTACTAATTTTATTTTATCTCTGACATTTCTATTACAGAGAAAGGGCAAATAGCAATATTAAATTATTTTCTCTAATTAATCCCCTTTAAATGTGCATGAATTTCGTGCACCGGGCCACTAGTCAATAAATAAAAATGTGAAAATATAACACTAAGTCACTTTTTTCATTTGAATGAAGGAATATAAGTATGAATGTTATATGTCAGTGTACTTGCATATATTTCTTATAAAATATTAAAAGTGGATTTATTGAAGTAGTCTCCTTCGAGACTAAATGAACATGCTTTATAGGAAAAGAAATGAGGGGTATTACCTGTCTTAGTTTGGACTGCTATAACAAATTGGGTAGCTTATAAACAACAAATTTATTTCTCACAGTTCTAGAGGTTGGAAGTCTGAGATCAGGGTGCCAGCATGGTTGGGTTCTACTGAGGGCCCTCCTCTAAGTTGTAGACTACCAACTACTTACTGTGTCCTGACATGACAGAGCACTAGCTAGCTCGCTGGGCTCTTCTTATAAGAGCACTAATCCATCCCATTTATGAGAGCTCTGCCCTTGTGATCTAACTACCTCCCAAAGAACCCACCTTTAAATATCACATTGGGATTAGGGTGTCAACTTGAGGATTTGGGGTGGACACAAACATTCAGTCTGTTGCATTACCTATTTATTCTCAGCAGTTATATGATTTCATGCAATAAGGTAAGAAAAATGTGCCCTTTTCACACTAACATTCTATAAGTCTAAGAAGTGTTTCATAATTTTATTAATATTTTGACTGAAAGCTTTTTGCTTTTTAAGACGTTTGTGATAACTATTAACAAAGTCACGGTGATTCTTTTCATTTTATTTCTTTAGTCCGAGGATCAGAAGGACTGTACATGGTGAATGGACCACCACATTTTACAGAGAGTACAGTGCTTCCAAGGTATGGTTTATTTGAGTGATGTTAGCTGGAACTATGTAATACATTCTAAATTATTTTTGTTGTTATATTTTGAGAAGGAGAAAAAATGGCTAGTTTCTTGTGGTATATTATATAATATTAACAAATTAGAAAGAATGCATATATTCTATCATGAAAAATGATCTTTAGGTTTGAAAATAATAGCTTAAGCATGTTTTTAAAAAAAGGTGTAGACAGTAGTGTAATTGAGGTCAACCACTACCTTCGAAGAATTTTGTCTTAGAGAATGAGGAAGAACTTACAATAAAACACTGCCTGTAATTTTAATGAAATCACAGATGAAAAAGGTATAAAAAAGGAACTAAAATAGGTATAGATGTATTTTTCTCAAAAAGGAATAATGGGCAAACCAAAAATGAACCAAAGTGATTATCTATAGGAGGGAAGAGAATTACAGGACTCAAGGGACATGTCTGTGAATGAACTTTGGTGTAGATATAGTTTTAACTTTGGACCATCGTATTGTTTTAAATTTAAGAAAAATAATAAAATGGAAACAAGTGAATCTTGCTTTATGTTAAGTGGGTAGCATAACTAAATGATGACCTGAAAAATTCTTAAATGCATTCAATAGTTTTATGAACACAAAATTATACTATCATTTTAAATCTATTCTAGGATAAAACAATGTCATTAAAGAACCAAGATTTCCAACAAAACAGCATTTGTCAATATGAATTCATGATTTTTTTAAAATTAACTTTATTCATGATTTTTTTTTTTTTTTCATAAAATCACTTGTATTTTCTTGTTCTGTCCACTGAAAAGGTTTAGAAATAGTGATTACCTAGCGGTGGAGAATACCTCTGCATCACAGATTGTGATCTCTAAACACCATTCTTCACTAAAATGAACCAGTCTCTTGGAGAACTGGCTGACTCCAGGTCTAGGACAGAAAATTTATAAGTTGAACTAGAGACATCTAGTGTCAGAAAGCTAGGAAGCTGTAAAAGACTAACAGAGTTTTATTAAAGGATCACAGAAGTCAACTTGAAGGGGTTCACACTAGCCTAAGATTAGAAAGATTGAGCATTCAAAAGAATTATGACTGCCCTGGCCAGGTGGCTCAGTTGGTTCCAGTGTCCTCCCATACAAAAATGTAGCGAGATGGATTCCTGGTCAGGGCACATACCTGGGTTTGCAGGTTTGATCCCTGGTTGGCCATGTGCAAGAGGCAACCGATTAATGTTTTTCTCTTACATCAGTGTTGCTCTTTCTCTCTCTCTCCCTTCTTCTCTCTCTCTAAAATCAATTTTAAAAAACATTTTTTTCAAAAGAAGAATTATGACTAAAAGGATTAAGACATGTCAAGTATATAGTAGTAAACACTTTCCTCAAAACCCTTTCTCTAAAACTTATTGGTCAACAATTAAAGATTGATGTGGTTCTCGGTCATTACTTTGAAAATCTATTATATAATAATAAAAGCGTAATATGCTAATTAGACCGGACATCCTTCCAGACGGCTTCTGGACGTGTTAGCCTTTCAGTTTGACATGCTTGTCTTACACTATCTTCATATTTTTGGATTCTTTTTTCTGTATGCTCTTCTGATTGGGTGTTTTTTGCTTCCTCATATTTCAAATTATTGATTTTTGGGATCCTCTACTCTACTGTTGAGTCCTGGTATATTATTCTTTATTTCTGTCAGTGTGTCCTTAATTTCTTACTGGTTCATTTTTCCTTTTTTTTTTTTTTTTTTTTGCATTCTCACTAAGATCCTTGAAAGTCTCATTTAGTCCCTTGAAGGTCTCATGAAGACTCTTGAGTAACCTTATAACCATGGTTTTGAACTCTACATCTAGTAGTTTGCTTTCTTCCATTTCTTTTATTTGTGACATGTTTCTTTGTCTTCGCATTTTGGTTGCTTCCCTGTGTTTGTTTCTATGTATTGGGTAGAACTGTTACGTCTTCCTGAGTTGGTAGAGTGGCCTTGTGTAGTAGGTATCCTATGGGGCCCAATGGTTCAGCCTCCCCAATCACCTGAGCTGGGCACTCTAGGTGCACCCCTTTGTGGGCTGTGTGCAGAGTCTTATAGTTGAGATTTGATTGCTGTTGGTGTCACTGGGAGGAATTGATCTCCCAGCCAATTGGCTGTGAGGACCAACTGCGATTACAGTGGAAGAACTTGTATTCAGGAGACACTCCTATGGAGCAGGACTTTCTTCAGTGGGGCTTTTGTGCTCACTGAGTCTGCCCCTTGAGTGTGTCGCTTGTGGATGTGTAGTTATAATCTGGTATGGTCTGATGCTGGCCACTGGGTGCACTGGTTCTTGAGTCTCCAGGGCAGTGCAAAGTTAGCCACTGCCTGGGGCCACATGGCTGGGGCTACAGAGAGATCTGTAGATTCCTCCTATTTATATCATGTTTGGAAGTCCCCAGGGGAGGCCAAGCTCTGAATCAATGCAGGCTGGTGCTAGTGCCTGGTCTTGGGCCTTTTATTGATAGATTTGGGGCTCCTGGCCCAGCTGCAGCTTGTTTGAGAGAGTTTAGCAAAGTGTGTAGCCTGAGCAAGGACAGGTCATTTATATGCAAAAGTCGCTGCACAAAGTTTGGGTGGGGCTGCAAATTGGATGGGTCATGGTCTCAGGGAATCACCAGGGTGGAGCAAACAGAAATGGCTACTAACCAGCCCTGTGACCGGGGAGGTCCCAGCATAGGAACAATGACCCCTGCAAGCATGTCCGTCTGGGAGAAAGCTGCCCCTGAGTTCCTGTCTCAGTGCCAGACATCCAGTTCCTCCTCGTATGTGTCTGTCCCCAGAGCCTCGCCCTGGTGCTGGAGCTCAGAGGAAGCAGGATCTTGTAAGTTCAGTTCATGTGCTAGCGCTTTATGAGGAACAGCTGGGTCTCCAGCATCCTCCGTGTCACTCAGCCACAATCCCTGCTGATTTTTACAGCCCATAGTTATGGGGACTTCTTTTCCTAGTGCTGGGATCCTGGGCTGGGGTCTGGTGTGGGGCTGGGACCCCTTGCTCCTCACAGGGGCCCTCCACAGAGAAGATTTCCCTCCCGATTAAAAAAGTGGTACACATGGGTACTGGTCCAGCCCGTTCTGTGCCTCTGCCCCTCTTACCATTCTCAGAGTGTTTACTTCTCTAGATCTAGGACTTCCATTCAGCCAGCTTTCAGGCATTCTGGATGATGGTTGTTCTGTATTTTAGATGTAATTTTGATGTGTTTGCGAGAGGCACTGTGGTTGTGAGTACATGCGTTTATCTTGGTTCTCCCCAGATTTTCTGACTTATTAAATCTGAGGTGGGGGCCAAGAAGTGGAATTTTTGTTGTTGTTAGTTCTCAGGTGATTTGAAAAGCACTACTCTAGAAAACAGGAATCTGTGCCAAAACTTTTGTGCTGGACTTCATTGCAGTATGCAGCCTAAGGCTTCAAGAATGAGGGGGATAGGAAATGAGCTAAAGAAGTAAAACCAAATATGGTATGGGGTACACTGAGCTAACCACAGATTCCCAGAGTACAGCCAGGTTGCTTGGTCATGCAGAATGTCTCCAGAGAGGCTATATGAACCACTGTGCTTCCAAACAATCTGCTGTGGAGAAGAAGAGTAAGAAGTGTATCTGCAGCCACAGCTTCTCTTGGTGTGTTAGGGTTGTATCTGAATGCCAGAGCTCCTCTTCTGCTACTGCACTTGGCATAATGGAAGCCATGCTGAAATATGGTCCTCACTCATGAAGAGTCTGAGGCAACCAGTGGTGTTAGAAGATGAGGTGGTCTCTTCATTGACTAGCTCAGTGGTCGGCAAACTGCGGCTTGCGAGCCACATACGGCTCGCGCGCCGCGGTTTGCCGCTCTGTTGACTAATGAGTTTGCCGATCACTGGGATAGGGGCTTAATCACAAGGAACAACAACAGCCTGTAATTATTGGAATCGAGAGTCTAGGTGAGTGGTCGGCAAACTCATTAGTCAACAGAGCTGCAGTTTGCCGACCACTGGACTAGCTGATGCCTGGGAGCAGGAAGGGTTAGGTGAGTCTGAAAAGGCACATAATGAGTCCAGTACAATCTCAGCATCATTAAGAGTAGAATAAGGAAGCATTATGACATGGTACTTAACTTCTATGAAGGTAGAAAACAACAACAAAAACTGGCTCTAATCAAGCTTTTGGATGAATGGGTCTCAAATTTATTGGATATTAGAATGACATGAGGAGCTTTGAAAAAACCACATATCCAGTACTGGGTATTAAATAATAAGGAGTTATTGTTGATATTGTGAGATGAAGTGGCATGATGCCGATTATGTTTTTTAAAATGTTGTCATCACTTAGAGATGTATACTAAACTATAGTGTAAAATGGTATGGAATTGGTTTTGCTTTAAAATATTCTGGCATTGAGGAGAGGGAACCAAGATGGTGGCATAGATAAATGCTGGTACTCACGGCCTCCCACAACCACATCAAAATTACATCTAAAATACAGAACAACCATCATTCAGAACCACCTGAAATCTGGCTGAATAGAAGTCGTACAACTAGAGAAGTAAAGGAGAGTACATCGAGATTGATAGGAGGGGTGGAGGTGCAGAATGGGCTGGTCACCCATGTGTGGTATGTTTTTAATTGGGAGGGATATCCCCACTGCAGAGGCCTCCCATGAGAAGCAGGGGGTCCCAGCCCCATATCAAACCCCCAGCCCAGGATTCCAGAGCTGGGAAGTTAAGGGTCTCCATAACTTCAGACTATTAAAACCAGCACAGATTGTGATGAGTGACACAGAAATGCTGGAACCTCAGGCAGTTCTTACATGATTCTGCTTCCTCTGAGTTCCAGTGCCAGGTAGCGACTTGGGGGGATCCAGGGACATATGGGTAGGAACTAAACTGTCTGACATCAGGGCAGGAACTCGGGGACTTTCTCCCAAATGGGGGTGCTCACAGGGGTCATTGTTTCTGTGCTGGGACCTACCCTGTTACAGAGCCGACTGGCAGCCACATCTGAGTTTCCATTAGCGTGGCCCACACTGTTTGCTCTGCCCTGGTGATTCCCTGAGACCCCCACCCCATGCAATTTTCAGCTCCACTGAAGCTGTTGGCAGTGGCTTTTCCATATGAATAGCCTGTTCTGGCACAGGCTTCAGACCTTGCTAAAACCTCTCAAACAAGCAGCACCTGGTGTCAGCATGCCTCAAACCTATCAGTAAAAGGCCCAAGACCTGGCACTAGCACCAGCCTCTATTGCTTAACAGCTGGACCTCACCTGGGCAGTTCCAAGCTCAATACAAGTAGCAGCCATCTGCAGATCCCTCTGTAGATCCTGCCATGTGGCCCCAGGCAGTGGCTGACTTTGCATCTCCCAGAGGACCCAGAGCCAGTGCACATAGTAGACAGCTTCAGACCATACCTGATTATAATTCTAAACATCCACAAGCAACACACTCAAGGGGCAGACTCAGTGAGCACCAAAGCCCCACTGAAGCAAGTCCTGCTCTGTAGGAGTGTCTCCTTTACAGAAGCTCTTCCACTCTAGTGGCAGCCGGTCCTCACAGCCAATTGGCCTGGAGGTCAATTCCTCCCAGTGATGCTGACAGCAATCAGGGCTCAACTACAACAAGACTGTGCACACAGCCCACAAAGGGGAACACCTTGAGTGTCCAGCTCAGGAGACTGGGGAGGCTGAGCTACTGGGTCCTACAGGACACCAACCACACAAGGTGTAGCAGCTCTACCTAATGCATAGAAACAAATGAAAGAAATGGAAGCAAGCAAACTACTGGACACAGAGTTCAAAACAGTGGTTATAAGTTTACTCAAGGATCTTAATGAGAGCTTCAAGAGGCTTAATGAGAGCTTCAAGGGACCTAGTGAGACATTTAAGGATCTTAGTGAGAATCTGAGACATGAAAAAGTCACAAATAAAACATACAGTAACTAAAATAAAGAATAATTTACAGGTATTCAACAGTAGATTAAAGCATCCCAAAAATCAAATCAGTGACTTAGAACAGGAGGAAGCAAAAAATACCCAATCAGAAGAGCAAAAAGAAAAAATAATCCAAAAATATGAAGATAGTGTAAGGAGTCTCTGGAACAACTTCAAGCATACCAACATTCACATTATGAGGGTGCCAGAAGGAGAAGAGAAAGAGCAAGATATTGAAAACCTATTTGAAGGAATAATGACAGAAAACTTGCCCTACCTGGTGAAAGAAATAGACTTACAAGTCCAGGAAGCACAGAGAGTCCCAAACAAGAGGAATCCAAAGAGGCCCACACCAAGACACATCATAATTAAAATGCCAAGGTATAAAGACAAAGAGAATTTTAAAAACAGCAAGAGAAAAGCAGTTAGTTACCTACAAGAAAGTGCCTATACAACTGTCAGCTTATTTCTCAACAGAAACTGCAGTCTGGAAGGGAGTGGCAAGAAATATTCAAAGGGATGAATTGTAAGGACCTATAACCAAGATTACCCAGAAAAGCTCTAATTTAGATTTGAGGGTCAGATAAAGAGCTTTACAGACAAGAAAAAGCTAAAGGAGTTCATCAAAACAAAACGAGTATTACATGAAATGTTGGAGGGTATTCTTTTAAGAGGAAGAAGAAGAACCAAAAAAAGAAAAAATATGAATAACAAAATGACTATAAATACATACCTATCAACAGTTGAATCTAAAAATCAAAATAAACGAACAAGAAATCTAATGAACAAAATAAACGTGAATAAAATAGAATCAGAGGCATGGAAATATGGAACAGACTGACAAATCTCAGAGGGACGTGGGGAGGGGAGGCAGTAAGAGATTAACCAATTATTTTATATGCATATATGCATTGCCTATGGACACAGACAGTAGGGTGGTGAAGGCCTGGGGCAGGGTGGGAACCGGGTGGAGGGGGCCATTGTGGGGGGTGGGGCAATGGGGACATCTCTAATACTCTTAAAAATGAAGATTTTGTTTTAAATTAAAAAAATATTCTGGCATTAAATATAAAGGTGGGGAGTAAATAAAATAAAATTGGCCATGAGTTAATTATTTAAGCTTGGTGGGTTATCATACTCTTTCTCTTTTTTTGTGTATATATTTTAAGTTTTTCATTTAAAAGATTATGCCAGAAGGCCCTAGCGAGTTTGGCTCACTGGATAGAGCATCAGCCTGTGGACTGAAGGGTCTGGGGTTTGATTCCGGTCAAGGGCACATGCCGGGGTTGTGGGCTCAATCCCCAGTAGAGAGGGGGCAGGAGGCAGCCAACCAGTGATTCTCTCATCATTGATATTTCTATCTCTCTCCCTCACCCTTCCTCTCTGAAATCAGTAAAAATATGTTAAAAATAAACTATTATATCAGAAAGAAATAGACAAAATTTCCCAATTGCTAAGATTGAAAAAATAATTAAATTCTGAATTCTGTAATCTAGTAAGCTTGCTTTCAACCTTAAACACTATTCTAGAATAAGTTGTTAAAAGGACAATTTATAATCATGATATAAAGGGCTGATTATTAGAATCAAAATGAGCTTGATAAGAACAAATTGTTTTAAGTTTAACTCACTTCCTTTCTGAGTAGAATTTCCAGACACATCAGAATAGAACTATGAACATGATTTTGGCGAAGTATCTGAGAAATGATAGTCTTTTTGTTGTTGTTGTTAATCTTCATCCAAGGATATTTTTTCCATTGAATTTTAGAGAGTGCAAGGGAGGGAGGAGAGACAGAGAGAGAGAAACATCAGTGTGAGAGAGACTCATCAATTGGTTACCTCCTGAATGCCCCTTGACCAGGGCCAGGGATCGAGCATGCAACCAAGGTATGTGTCCTTGACCGGAATTTAACCTGGGACCGGGTCTGCGGGCCAGTGCTCTATCCACTGAGCCAAACCAGCTAGGTCGACAAAGATTTTTGGTTATATGATGGTAATGACAAAGTTGTCTTTGGTTAAGAGCTGTGAAATCAGCTGATTAATGAGTTGATTTTAGTTTGAGGGAAGGACTGTTGGTGAGCCACAGGATCTTAAGAGCTCATTCAGCATTCTTAATACTTAATTTAAATGATAGCTTAGGATGATGTTTTATACTTTATACATTCCATAAAGCTGTAAGGAATAACTAGTGTCTTAAAAGAGAAAAATCAAGATGTAAATACATCTCTGTAGGCTGGAATAATAGACCCAAACCTGTGTGGAATTGACTATGATAATTGTAAAGTTCTGCCTTAAGATTCAGAAATGATTTTGCAATATAGGATGAAGGACATCTTGGTCATAGCTGTTTATTGTAAGAGATAAAAAATAATATTTTGGTAACCACAGAATGTGTACAAACTTCCATTACTGTGTGATTGCAGAAACACAAATGTCATGTTCAGATGAATTAATGCAAAGATAATACCTTGTTTAAAAGCGGTGTAGTGGTTAGTTTTCAATGCACTATTGTTTAATAATTCAAATATTTATTAGCCATGAAGTTCTAATGTAATGTTGTGATTAACCATGGACATCAACATGTACACACATACAATTTCTGTTTGGATCCTCACTATCACTGGGAAATCATAGTAGCCATCTCCAGTTGAGAGATACAGTACTTAGAGTGTTGACCATTTGGTAGAATATTGCCAAAAAGTCAGTGTTTTCTGTGGAATCCTGCATCTGCATTTATTTAATGTGAAGATCATCATGTTATACTTTCTGTCTCTACATATTAAATCCAGGGGCACTTCTTAGCCACTTGAGGATATTCTATTCACCATTGTTTTTTATGCAAGTGGTCTGGGACATTCTTCACAAAGTCTTCCTTTTGAAATCCTTCACCCTCTCAGTTTCAGGGCTGATAGCTGAAACTTCCACATTCATTTACATTTTAGGGTTGTCACACAAACTAGATATTCACCCTAAAGAGCTTTCCCTCCCACCCCTTTAATATTGACCTGTTGGTATAAAAAAAATTTCCAGCTTACTTTACAGTGTTTGTTGAACCTGCATTTTAAGAGATAAAGTATTTTGGTAGACAAAAGCATTTTGGAATTATTTTCTAAAATTTATATATGTTCTTAGTTATTAAATTAGTAGTAAGATTGTGAACTTTTAATCAGTTGTGTTTTTTTTTAAGTATTAATGCTTATTAACTTAAACTTTTTTTTATTGTCCTTTTCAGGGAATCTGGGAAAAATTGCAAAGTCTATACTTTTAGTAAGGATGGGACCTTGTTTGCCTGGGGCAACGGAGAGAAGTTAGTGTTCATTTATATAAAATTTTATGTATGTGTCATGAATGTGAAACATAACCAGCATTATTAGAGTAATATGTATTTGGGTGTCATTAATAAAGTCCATCTTTTCATGTCATGATGCAGTTAGGTATTACCTCCAACATAACTTCCATGGCCTATCTCCAAAGTTGTTAGTTTATACATATATGCCTGATTCATTTGGGTTATCTAATTACTTAGAATTTAAAAGTAACATATGAGAAAGGGCAATTAATTTAATGCTGAATAACCTGAGAGGTTGTTTTAAATAGTGCTTTCGGTTATTGATTGGGTTTTTTTAAGTTCCGCACTAACACTTAGAAAATAATTCTTGCTTATTTATCTAAGTACTAGAAGCCTGGTGCATGAATTCGTGCACAGGTGGGGTCCAGCTAGCCCGCCCTGATCGGGGATGATTGGGCCGGGCCAGCGGGAGGGGAAGGGACGCGGGAAGTGGGAAGGGACGAGGGAGGTTGGCCAGCGTCCCTGCCCCAATTGAGCCGGGGGAGGCCAATCAGGGGCAGGGCCGGCCTGGGGGAGGGGCCAGGAGTGGTTGGCCAGCCGGCTCCACTACCTGGTCAAACTCCTGGTCGAGGGGACAATTTGCATATTAGCTTCTTATTATATAGGATTTGTAAGGCATTAAAAAATATGTTTAATATAGTCTATATTAATATACTTAAAGTAGCCGAAACCGGTTTGGCTCAGTGGATAGAGCGTCGGCCTGCGGACTGAAGGGTCCCAGGTTCGATTCCGGTCAAGGGCATGTACCTTGGTTGCGGGCACATCCCCAGTAGGGGGCGTGCAGGAGGCAGCTGATCGATGTTTCTCTCTCATCGATGTTTCTAGCTCTCTATCCCTCTCCCTTCCTCTCTGTGAAATATCAATAAAATATATTTTAAAAAAAAATATACTTAAAGTAATCAAAAGTATGTTTAGTATAGTCTATACTAATAATAGCCTAGGTGGTGTCACGCCCTCACGTCATCACAAGATGGTCACCACAAGATGGCCGTATGCACTGCAGAGGTGGGGCCTGGCGGCCACTTCGCACAGTAAGACCTTGGGGTCCCACGGCTCTATGTGGCGCGAAGGAGGCTGGTCCCAGTGTCTCCGCCACCTCGAGTGGAGGAGGCGGGTCCCGGAGGAGGAGGCGGGTCGTGGCAGGGAAGGGCAGTTGTGGGTGATCAGGCGGGCAGGGGAGGACAGTTGTGGGCGATCAGGCCGGCAGGGGAGGTCAATTAGGGGGATCAGGCCAGCAGGGGAGCAGTTAGGCGTCAATCAGACTGGCAGGGGAGTGGTTAGGGGGCAATCAGGCTGGCAGGCAGAAGCAATTAGGGGCCAATCAGGCAGGTAGGCAGGCGAGTGGTTAGGAGCCAGCCATCCCAGATTGTGAGAGGGATGTCCGACTGCTGGTTATCCCCCGAGGGGGTCCCAGATTGGAGAGGGTGCAAGCTGGGCTGAGAGACACCCCCACCTCGTCAATGAATTTCGTGCACCAGGCCTCTTGTATTATGTAAAATAATCAGATTACAAAATTGATCTTGCAAAAAAAGTATTTTGATTAAATGCTCATATTTTACTAAGAAAACCAGTCCTTTTGAATTTTTCCAGAGTCAGTATAAAATGTCAGTTAACAGAATCAGAAAGATGCCCAAGTATTTGTTGCTTGGTTTGAAGTTATTTTGTTGTTGTTTTTAACCAGATATAATAGCGTGTGTTTTTTTAATGGGGAAAATACATACATTAGTTCCAAAAGTACATTTTAAATGATTTTTACACAGTGGTAATATATTCTGAAGTCTTTCAACTATCAGGTCAGATTGGATTAAACACATGATTTTGAAAAATTAATGCTAAAAAGATTGTGTTACATTAGTTGGTTCACTTTTTATGACTATAAGCTGGCAGAATTAGCTTTTATTATTAAAAATATTAATCAGTTTTTTTATTTTTTAAGTTATTAAATCCAACCAATAAACTACTCTCAAATTATTAAGTATATAATCATGTTGAATCTTATCTACAATGTTGACAATCTGAATCTCAGCCTCAATGAAAAATGTACTCTCAAGATTTTATTATTTATTTTACTTATTTATATTTTGGTGAACCTGTTGTGGGTATTTGGCTTTTATTTTTTTAAATCCATATTTTAATTTATGCTATTTAAGTAATGAGTTCATAGAAATTTACTGTCTAATGGGACCTACCATACTTCTTTTCATTGTCTGTTATCTTTTTGTGGTAACCCTATCATGTTATCTTAGAGTTTATTGAATAAATCTGTTTTTACCTTGGTAGTTATTATAATTATTTTATTTATTTCACATCTCCACTTGGCTTTCTATTGGGTTCAACTTGGAATATTTTTATTTTTTTAATATTTAAAAAATAAATATTTTTATTTATTTCAGAAAGGAAGGGAGAACACCAGCCAGGCATCAACTCTGAATGTTTTTAATATGTCTCTATATGTTATGTCCATCTTTTTAATAGATATTTTCTGTATTTGGTTCTAGCATTTATTTCCTTAAAGTGCTGTGGCTCAAAGACATCATGTTCCTGGGGCAGGAAAAACATGTAGTGTATGTGGTCTTTGCTGAATTCATGGTTAACTAAGTCAGAAACTCTAGGTGATTTTTCCTTAAATATGTGATTTTTAAAAAAAAAATTAAAAATAAACACCCTTCATTAAACATTCTAAGAATAACTATTCAAGCTTATCAACTACAAAAAAGAAAGCTTTATGTATTCTAAAATATGAAATTCACAATAAGTTGTAAAAAATCTCATGTGTCTGTGTGTTAAAACAATATGCAGTAATCTTGCATTCTTACCAATTTCTGCTTATCCTGATGCAGTATCCTCAAACTTGAGTAGAACAAAGTAACTTTAAGGAATTTCTGGAATAAAATGGATTATCTCTCTCTCTCTTTTTTAACCCCAAAGAATACATAATAGCAAGTCACTAAGCTGGTTTTAAAGGTTAGCTCTGGCATTTATCAGTAGTATGATCTTGGGCAAATCACCAAATCATTGAATTTTTCATCAAATCAGTTTCACATTTGTAAAATTGAGATGATAATATCTATTTTATAAGGTGTTGTGAGGATGAAATAAGAAAATGTGATTAGACTAGAACAGGGTACATAGAAAGCATCAAAGAAAATGGAGTCTGGTATAGTTATTCTAATATTTATCATTATCATAACAAAATAACTCTTACACTCTATATCTTTTCAAGACTGGTTGTAAAATTTTAATAGGCAAAGTCTCTGCTGATTTCCTCAGGGGCTACTCAGTTTTTAAAATATACTTTTTCTGCCCAGCCAGTGTGGCTCAGTGGTTGAACAACAACCCAAAAACCAAGAGGTCACTGGTTCAATTCCCAGGTAGGGCCCATACCTGGGTTGGAGGCTCAATCCCTAGTGGGTGGGGGGAGGGGTAGCATGCAGGAAGCAGCTGGTCAATGTTTTTCTTTCATCAATGTCTCTATCTTTCTATTCCTCTTCCTCTTTTACTAAATACCAATAAAAACATACTTAAAACATACTTTTTCTGTGCGATGTAAGAACTCAGAAAGAAGGCAGCTTTCTACAAAGGCTCTCACCAGAAACCTAAGCTTCCAGCACCTTCATCATGGACTTCTTAGGCTCCAGAACTTTAAGAAATAAATGTTAGTTAAGCCAACAATAAAAATTAAAAATTAAATAAAATATGCTTTTGTTTTAGCACCTCTGTTTTCTCTTTGGTTTGATACAGCTTGTCTTTAGGTAGCTCTGTTCAATTAAAATCCTGTTGTGATTGTATCTTTCTATTAATTGCATGTAATTTCTAAATACCAGCCTTATAGAGGGGCCTTTTGTGTGTACTTTTTTTCAGTTAAGGTGTTTATTGGATATTTTGTAGAACTAACTGAAAATTGATTTTATGAAAAATAAACACTTAAAGAGTGATCTATATTTGAAAGAGTTAAATGTTTTTGATAGTGCTGGCTATTGTGAAACAGTATTTTGTTGCTGAAGTAATTTCTTTTGAAACCAGAATAAATATTATCAGTGTCACTAACAAGGGACTACTGCACTCCTTCGACCTCCCTAAGACAGTTTGCCTTGAATTCTCACCAAAAAACACTGTCCTGGCAACGTGGCAACCTTACACTAGTAAGTATTTTCCAATTATAAAAATATTCTAACAGGCCCAATTCAATTCAGTGGGAAAAAATGAGAATTTATAACTTACAAGAAAGTAATTAGTCTTTATGATAGTAAATAGCGTGTGAATTAGTGAATCTTGTATTCCCCAAATATAATGTACTTTAAATAATTGCAAGGTATAGTAGGTTAGTGAAAAGATGCATCATGAAATAGAGCAAAAGAAAAAGCCAAGGGAAATTTTAGGAAGTAAATAACACTGTATAGAGAAGATCTCAAAAATTAATAATAATAATAACCGTCAAAATAAAAGCATTTAAAAATGTTTTTATTGATTTCAGAGAGAGGAAGGGAGAAGGAGAGAGACAAAAACATCAGTGATGAGTGAGAATCATTGATGAGCTAACTCCTGCACGCCCCCCACTGGGGATCAGGCCCGCAACCTGGGTATGTGCCCTGACCAGGAATCAAACCCTGACCTCTCCTGGTTCATAAGTTGATGCTCAACCACTAAGCTACGCCGGCTGGGCCATGTTTCTTTTTCTAGTAGATAACTTTGAGTACTCATGTGCCAGACACTGTGTAAGTATTTTGTTTTCATCATCTTATTAAATTCTTAAATAATGTGTATCTGAATCTAAAATATGTTTCTTAAACCCTGATACCAATTCCCAGTATTTTATTACTCATCTATGAAGCACAGCTATATAAAATGTTCACATAACATATATCTCTAAAAGTGTTAGACAATGGCACACCATTATTCTTTGTCATACCATACACATTTCTTATAAAAATGAAACAGCAAATAAATACAGAAAGAGACATTTAAAATGTCTTGGTTTGAATCTAGTGTACTTCCTCTTTATAATGATTATTTAAAATGTTTATTTTAGCTGGCCTGTGTTGCTCAGTGGTTGAGCATCCATCAATGAACCAGGTTGTGGGCTAGATCCCCAGTGGAGCACGTGCAGGAGGCAGCCAATCAATGAGTCTCTCTCATCCTTGATGTTTCTATCTCTCCCTCTCCCTTCTCTCTGAAATCAGTAAAAATATATAAAAATAAATTAATTAAAATAAATAAGAGAAATGTGTTCTAATTATGTGGCTATTAAGCAAAATATAATAGTTCCTTGTTGGATTATAAACCTCTTGGGTGTGTTCTTCCAAGAGGCATGGACTCTAATGAATCTTCTTTTTTCAAGTAAATAAAAGGGAAATTGAAAATCATGAGTTATATAATTCTGTGTGTGTGACTTATAGATACAAGCTTTCATATAACACAATTTAATCTACTTAACAGTAAACCTCACTAAACAAGAAATCTCTTTTAAATATTCTTAAAATCCATAGTAATGAACTCATTTCAGAAATGCTGACCTTTTGCTCCAACAGCTGTCCTATTGTTATGACTTTAGGAATGGGTGAGTAAATCCATATTAAAGATATTGGGGAAAGTTGTTTTAAAGCAACTCTCTTACTTGATCCGTATAATCTTGTTCAAATTGTTTCTTAAAATGACATCTTTTTTACTAGTGTTAGGAGACAATTACTATAAAAAATGTTGTTTCTACTTCAGCTTCTAAAGATGGCACAGCTGGGGTTCCCAACCTACAACTTTATGATGTGAAAACTGGAACATGTTTGAAGGCTTTCATCCAGAAAAAGATGCAAAATTGGTAAGTAAATGTTTTAGAATACTTATTATTATTTACAAAATATTTTAAATATCTTCATTGTTATAATACTTGTTTCTTTGGCATTGGTTTAGAAAATAACTTCTCAGACCAAAATCTAGATCTATTCAGAAATTTGTATATAGGAATGTAATAAACACTTGATCTTTCTTTTGTTTATTAGTATTTTGTCTATTATATATACTGACTAAAACTATTAGTAACTGACTTAACATCATATTGTAAGTATTTTTCCTTAAATAGTAAGCAATATTACAAATGTTAACATGTGGTATTACATTCTATTTAAATGTTTTTTTATATTTTCTTTTCAATGTAGGTGTCCATCCTGGTCAGAAGATGAAACTATTTGTGCCCGAAATGTTAACAATGAAGTTCATTTCTTTGAAAATAACAATTTCAGTATGGAAATATTTATGAAATAATTTTATTATTTACTATAAATGTATATAGTTTTTATTGCTTTCTATGTATCATAGAGTTCTCTAAAATACTGTTACTATATTAATACATTGCTGTATATTTATACACATACTATATGAAAACATAAAATGTATTAAAATTACTATTATAGTTATTCATTTGAATAACATAAACACTAGTGAAATTTTATAACACAAAAATTTTCTTTTATAATAACTAATTATTCCCTAAATTTCTATTAAACCAAAACATTTTAAATGTCTCTTTCTGTATTTATTTGCTATTGAAATTCTGTGATACAAGTGAATGTTTCACTGTGTAGAATTTGAAACACAAAATTAGACACCTAGTCCCAATAACCATAAACTCATTGCCAATCCTATCATATCCATCTGTCCATCTTCCATCCCTCTTATTCTGCTACAACAAATCCTAGAGATCATATAATTTTACCTATAAATATTTCAGTATGTATCTCAGAAGATTAGGACTCTTAAATTTTTTATGACTTAGCCAAAAGACCATTATCCCAGACTATAAAATATCTGTTCAGCGTTAAATTTCTAATTATCACAAATGTTAGTTATTTTAAAACTTATGATCCAAATAAGATTTTTCACATTGCAATTGACTGATGTATCTTTTAAGTTTTTTTTAAGCTACAGGTTCTCTCTCCATCTCTTCTTTTCCCTCTTGCAGTTTATTTGTCCTATATATTTTCCCATAGTTTGAATTGTATCCCATTCTGTAATTAAACTTGTTCATCTGTCCCCTATTAGTAACTCATTTGGATCTAGAGTTGGTCAATTTCAGCATCTTTTCTGGGAGAGATGAGGGTAAGACTACATCATAAGACAGTATTGAATTATTTTATCAAGAAGCACATACTGTCTTACTGTCTTTAATTTTGTAGGGTTAACTGACATTAATGTTCAGTGCCTAGATTCATTATTTCATGAGTGGTTGCAAATTGGTGATTGTCTGATTATCCTCCTCCCCTCTTATTTATTAGCTGTACTACTTCCATAAAGAGAAATTTTCTCGTCTACTATTTGGTTGCCTAGTAGTACTATATATATAGGAAAGGCAGGATCAATATTCTTTCCTTTTATCGCTTTTGAAATAATGAGTTCTTTCTCTGGCAATCTTCATTGCAACCAATTGTTCCCCTGGTCCCCCCCGCCCCCCACCCCAATCTTTATGAACTATAAATTTAAACGTGTTTCAGTCCATTGCAATTATTATTCTTATTGGTGCTCATATTATCCCATGATTGGTCAATTAGTTGTTAATGACTATTTTGCTAAATGGTAAGACAAGCTGTTCTGAGACTACCGTGTTTATTATTTCCTGCTATATCCCTAGAATCAGTCAGTTCTTTGAAATACTCTGGTTTCTTTGAGTGGAAAATGGTATTTAGAGACCACAATATGCGTGTATAGGGGTTCTTATTACTGTTGTGTTGATGGTTGTTTTTAGGCCTTTTTCTGTCTTTTATATCTTATATATGTATTGCCTTTTGCCAATACCAGGAATCCTGGTTCTCTGGAATTTCATTTGCTTTTTTTTACATGAACCACATAATATTCTTAGAATAGCAATACCAACAGTAATACCAATAACATGATTACTGAAAATAATTCAGAGAAAAAGTTTTGCAGTTTCTTTTATCCTTAGGGTATCCCATTAGTGACTGTACACTTTTGAGTATATTACAATAGAGGAGGAATTGGTAACTCCATTCACATATACCAAAGGTGGCATTATTCACGTAATCTTTATAGCTGTACACTTCATTATCTTGCTTTTGAGGCTCATTGCAGCCCCCACTGATTTTGGGTTCACTTGCTGGCTTATGTTGCCTGCCTCTTTGTGAGCATGCCAAAAGAAGGGGGCTGCAAATTTGAATTTGAACAAAGGAAGAATAATAGCTCTTGATCCCATTAACTAGGGAAGCAGTATTATTCATAACATGGGTTCTGACTGCCTGGCACAGAGTTAGAACTCAAAAAAATGTCCACCATTGTTACTCTTGTGATCATTATTGTCATGTAATTAGTTACAGAATATCTGTATCCACATTTTACATTAGGCTAAAGTAATCTTTCCCATCTAATGGGCTCTAAAACTACTTTATTTCAGAAGTTGAAGAGAAGGGAATTGAGGTTTATTAAATACTTACTATGTGCCTGATACTGTGCTCTTAAAAATCAATCACTAGGAATTAGGTGTATAATCTCATTACTTGCCCAAACTCACACAACTAATAAGTGACTGAGTAGGAATTCAAGTGTAAGTCTGTCTACTCCCAACCATGCTTTTTCCACTACTTTGCTCTGCCTCACCTGTATGAGACTACAATGATCAGTATTGTGTATAGTTACACTAACCTTTTAAAATGCATTCAGAATTTAGCATTCGCTATTAGCATCTCTCATCAATCTAACACCTTTTCTTTTTTTCTTAGATACAACTGCAAATAAATTGCATTTGCAAAAAATTAATGATTTTGTGTTATCACCTGGACCCCAACCATACAAGGTAATGGCTATGTTTTTGTTTGATTATGTGGAATATTATAAGATTAACTCTTCTTAGTTTTTAGTGATATCCATCTTAGTTTATATGCTTCATAAATTAAATTATTCATGTCTGTGTATCATAGGTGGCTGTTTACGTTCCAGGAAGTAAGGGTGCACCTTCATTTGTTCGATTATATCAGTACCCCAACTTTGATGGGCCTCATGCAGCTTTAGCCAATAAAAGTTTCTTTAAGGCAGATAAGGTTACAATGCTATGGAATAAAAAAGGTATGATAAATATATTTTCTCTCATTTTGTTTATCAAGTATTGATTTAGACTTGATTCCTTTTTGTATAAGAGAATGTATCAATGCTTATTTAATGAACTTTTACATGGCTCTATTATATTATTTAATATATTTTTTATCACCATTAGGTTGATTTGTGTTTTAAATCTAATTTAAGTTTTTACTGTTACAGCTACTGCTGTGTTAGTAATAGCTAGTACAGATGTTGACAAGACAGGAGCTTCCTACTATGGTGAACAAACGCTGCACTATATTGCAACAAACGGAGAAAGTGCTGTGGTGCAATTACGTGAGTATTTCAGCCATCTTCCTTTGATAAAAACAAGGACAGTGAAAAAGATGATATAGCCCAGCTGGCATGGTTCAGTGGTTGAGTGTTGACCTATGAACCAGGAGGACATGATTCGATTCCCGGTCACAGTAATGCCCAGTGGGAGGTATGCAAAAGGCAGCTGATCAATGATTCTCTCTCACATTGATGTTTCTATCTCTCTCTCCCTCTCCCTTCCTCTCTCTGAAATCAATGAAAATACATGTTTTTTTTAAAAAGATGATGAAATCTAAATTCTTGATCAGGTGATAAGACTAACATGTTTTATAACCTTTATGATAAAATTCCTCTTGATTAAGAAACTTAAAATCATTTCCAGACACACCTGATTTTGGCATAACCCAGTTAATTTAGTTATGCTAGTTCTTTAGTAGGAAACTTCCTAAGTCAGGCAATTCAATTGCTATAGCTCTCTGGGGACTTTGAACTTATTAGGACAGTAAGTTGATCTAGTGAGTTTAGCACCATCTTCAGTACTGAAGAATGTTAGTACTTCATCTTTGTTTTGTTGAGCTAAATTAACTATAGAATAATACAGATCTAAAATTCTGGCAACTCCCTAATTTTTTCATTTTGAATTGAACATATAAAGAAAACTTTCTAGTGAAGTCACAAACAAAACAAGAGTGACTCCCCGTTCCACTCTTAGTTAACATTCTGAAAGATCTACTTAGTGTAACTGATCAAAAGATAACATATATAGCCCGGCTGGTGGCTCAGTGGTTGAGCTTCGACCTATGAACCAGGAGGTCAGAGTTCCATTCTTGCTCAGGGCACATGCCCGGGTTGTGGGCTCCATCCTCAGGAGGGGGCATGCAGGAGGCAGCCGATCAATGATTCTTTCTCATTATTGATGTTTCTATCTCTCCCTCTACCTCTCTAAAATCAATAAAAATACGTATTTTTTTAAAAAGATAAAGTATGCAGTCTTATTTATTTTTAGTTTTTAATCCTCACCCAAGGATATTTTTTTCCATTGATTTTTAGAGAGAGTGTATAAGAGAGAGAGAGGGAGGGAGACAAGGGGAGAGAGAGAGAAAGAGAGAGAGAGAGAAACATCAAGATTGGTTGCCTCCTGCACACACCTCAACCAGGGCCAGGGCTTGAACCTGCAGCCCAGATACATGCCCTTGACTGGGAATAGAACCCGAGACCCTTTGGTCCACGGACCATGCTCCTAAACACTGAGACAAACCGGCCAAGGCAAGTATGCAATTTTATTTTATTTTTTAAAAATATTTTTTTTTATTGATTTCAGAGAGGAAGGGAGAGGGAGAGAGAGATAGAAACATCAGTGATGAGAGAGAATCATTGATCGGCTGCCTCCTGCACACCCGCTACTAGGGATCGAGCCTGCAACCCAGGCATATGCCCTGACCGGGACTCGAACCCAGGACACTTCAGTCCACAGACCAACACTCTATCCACTGAGCCAAACCAGCTGGGGCAAGTATGCAGTTTTAAAAGGAAGAAGCAAAGTCATCTCTGCTCATAGATGAAGTCACCATATAAACAACAACCACTTAAACATAATGGAAGGAAAGATTTCATATATGTATAGCAACAAAAAACAAATAGTATAGGTCTGATGGGGAAAAAAACTTCTGAGGAACAAACTGTAATCTTGAAGAATTTTATAAAGATGTCATTCCTCTCCAAATTGATCTAAAAATGAAATTAAAATGCCAGTATATTTAACTAGGCAAGCAGATTCTAAAGTTGATATTGAAAAATAAACTTGCAATAATGTTTTGAAAACTGCAAAAGAAGAATAGAGTGGGGGAATTCTTATACTATTAGATATTAAGATGTAAGGCAGTTGTAATTAAGGCACTTTGGTTCTGGCTGGTTGGTAGCAGGTAAACAATGAAACAGAACTGAACCTAGAAAGAGATGCACATTTCCATTGCTGCTGCTGTGTAAGAAAGTCAGCATTTGAATCAATGGTGGAAAATACGGATTTTTTAATATGAGGTATGGGGACAACTGTCTAGCTATTTGGAACAAAACATTAATAGTGTTGCCTCTTTCTGTGCACTGAAAGATCATCGGTTCAATTCTCAATCAGGGCACATGGTGGGGTTGTAGGTTTGATTCCTGGTCTGCTGAAGGCAACTGATGAATATTTCTCACATCAATTTTTCTCTCTCTCCCTCTTCCTTCCTCTCTTAAAAAAAAAAAAAAAATCAATAATGCTGCCTCTTCACCAAAAGAAAATCCAGTTGGGCCAAAATATTATATCTAAAATTATAGAACTAGAAGCAAATATTTGTGATTTTTTTTCTAAAAATGGAAAAAGACTTTCTAAAGACTGAAGTTATGAGGGAAAAGGGATAAATTTAAATATATAAAAGTTATAGAACTTTGGGTTTTTTTTGTATGTGTTGTTTAAGAGAGAGAAACTTAATTTCAACAAAAATATTCAGAAAGCATATGCAATAAATATACCAGAGATGCCCTGGTGGATGTAGTTCAATGGTTAGAGTGTCAGTCCCCATGCAGATTCCTGATCAAGGGCATATACCCAGGTTCAGTTTCAATCCCCCGCTATGTCAACGTGCTTGTGGGAGGCAACAAATCAATGTGTCTCTCTTTCTCTCTCTCTCTCTCTCTCTCTCCCTCTCCCTCCCTCCCTCCCTCCCTCCCTCCCTCCCCCTCTCCCTCTTTCCTCCTTCCTCCCTCCCTTCCACTCTATCTAAAAATCAATGGAAAAAATACTATTGGGTGAAGATTAACCAAAAAAAAGAAAAGAAATATATCAAAGTTTTGCCTTTAGTGTAGAGGGGTTTATTTTTGTGGTGTGTCTTTTTATATAGCTCATATTTTTATTACTTTATGCATATACTACTACCAAGTTCAATAAAAACTAGTTGTTAATAAATATTAGTAATTTATGCTACTGTGAGCCCACATTGCCAAAATGTAAAAAAAAAAATGAAGGTTTATTAGGGATTCTTAAATTTATGATTATACATTAATTTTTATATACTGTATATCATGTAAAAATATTTTAATTTTAACATACCATGAAATTTTTTAGTTTGTTTTGTTTATTTACTGTTTGACATGTTTGAGTGTTATGTGCTTATAATTAGTGCTAATAAATATGTTCATATAATTATTGCTAATTTGGGTTTTATATTATTTTTCCAGCAAAAAGTGGCCCCATCTATGATGTGGTTTGGAATTCTAATTCTACTGAGTTTTGTGCCGTTTATGGTTTTATGCCTGCCAAAGCAACAATTTTCAACTTGAAATGTGATCCTGTGTTTGACTTTGGAACTGGTCCTCGTAACGCAGCCTACTATAGTCCTCATGGGCATATATTAGTACTGGCTGGATTTGGAAATCTGAGGGGACAGATGGAAGTATGGGATGTTAAAAACTACAAACTTATTTCTAAACCAGTGGCCTCTGATTCTACATATTTTGCTTGGTGCCCAGATGGTGAGCATATTTTAACAGCTACATGTGCTCCCAGGTTACGTGTTAATAATGGGTACAAGATTTGGCATTACACTGGCTCAGTCTTGCACAAGTATGATGTGCCATCAAATGTGGAATTATGGCAGGTTTCTTGGCAGCCATTTTTAGATGGAATATTTCCAGTAAAAACAATAACTTACCAAGCCGTTCCAAGTGACGTACCCAGTGAAGAACCTAAAACTGCAACAGCTTACAGACCCCCAGCTTTAAGAAATAAACCAACTACCAACTCCAAACTGGTAAGTCAAGCTTACTACTTTAGTGGGAAAAGGTTTTCCAGTGTGTGGAACTGTCTACACCTTTTTTTCCTCAGGCATATGCTTGTGTTACTTAGTACCTGATGAGAATATAAACTCTAGGGTAGAAACCATGGAGAAACTATTGCTGAAAATGGTGAACAGCTCATAGTAGATTGATAGAGTAGTTAATTTGAAACAATTCACATTTTGCATGTCTGGGAAAGATAACTATGAGTATAATATACCGGCTTTGTAGACTATGGGATCAAATTCAAAGGCCTGCCAGTTAGTCTGGCAGTGTAAGACCATGGTGACTGGAAGAGATCATGCCCTTTTTAAAGGCCACAGCAACCACACAGCAGTAGCTCATTGTTTCCATAGGAGATTTTAGTCCCACTATGCCAAAATGTTTGGTTTTTCAAGACTAAAAAACTTGAAAAGTTTTTTTTCAAGACTAAAACTTATGTGATCCTAATAAATCATTTTAGTCAAAGTAACCACTAAGGAGAAATTTTTGTTTGTATCTAATTACAGAAATTAGGTAAATGGCAAAGAAAATACTGTCAAGAAATTACTAGAAACAAAGATATTCTAGTTGATAACTTCACAAAAGAAGGGGATTACGTAATAGACAGAAATAAAAATATTGGGATTTTTCCCCTTGAAGAAAAAAGTTACTTTTTAAAAAACATATATATTTTTTTTATTTCAGAGAGGAAGGGAGAGAGATAGAAACATCAGTGATGAGAGAGGATCACTGACTGCCCCCACTGAGGGGGATCGAGCCCACAGCCTGGGCATGTGCCCCCGGCGGGAATTGAACCTGAGACCCTTTAGTCCACAGGCCAACTCGACCTCCATCCACTGAGCCAAACCAGCCAGGCAAAAAGTAACATTTTTTATAAGTAAACATCCTATCTAATAAAGAGGGAATATGCTAAGATGGCGGCACCCAAAGCCAATAAGGAGGGAATATGCTAATTGACTGCTCTGCCCTCAAAGATGGCAGCGTCCATAGCCAATAAGGAGGCAATATGCTAATTGACTGTCGCGCCCTCAAAGATGGTGGTGCCCACAGCTCCAAGATGGCGGCGCCCAGTCCCTTTGGCTGCCTCCAGTGTCCCCCAGATCTCTCAGACCCCCAGCCTCCCAGGGCCGGCCCGAGGTGCAGGCAAGCCTCAGATGGCGGCTGCCCAGCTGCCCAGGGCTGCCCGAGGCTGAGGTAACCAGGGCCGGCCAAGGCTTGCAGTGGCAGCAGCAGAGGTGTGATGGGGTGTTGCCTTCCCCTGATCACCGGTCACCTACCACCCCTGAGGGCTCCCAGACTGTGAGAGGGGGCAGGCCCGGCTGAGGGACCCCCCTGCAGTGCATGAATTTGTGCACAGGTGGGGTCCGGCCAGTCCGGCCCCAATCGGGGCGCATTGGGGCTGGGCCTGTCAGGAGGAGGAGATGACGGGAGGTTGGCTGGCTGGCCCGCCCCAAACTGGGCCAGTCAGGGCTGGCTGGCTGGAGGGAGGGGATGCAGGCAATTGGCCAGCAGGCCCTACTCCTGACTAGGGTTGGGGGGCCGATTGGGGGCAGGCTGGCCATAGGGCGGGGCTGTGGGCCGTGGGCTGGCCAGCCCTGCCCCCAAATGGTGTGGGGGTGCCAATCGGGGGCCTGGGGAAGGGGCTGCGGGAGGTTGGCTGGCTGGCCCCACCTCCTATTGGGGTGCAGGGGGGCGCTCAGGGGTGGGGCCAGCCAGGGGGAGGGCTGCAGGCTGATCAGAGTGGTGGTGGCCCATTGGGGGTGAGGCCAGCCAGGGGGAGGGGCTGCAGGAGGTTGGCTGGCCAGCCCTGCCCCCTATTGGGGTGGGGGGCGATCAGGGGCGGGGCCGGCGGGGGGGACGGGCTGCGGGCCTATCATGGTGGGGCGGGCTGATCGGGGGTGGGGCTGGCTGGGGGGAAGTTGATGGGACGTTTGGCCGGCTGGCCCTACCCTTGATTGGGGTGGGAGAGTCGGGTAGTGGGCAGTACTTACTAAAGTGTACTTTTGAGAACAGTAACTGGGAAGAATGGGAAAAGAGCAGGTTTGAGCAGAGGAATAAGTAAAGCTGCAATGCTGGCCAGGGATCAGCCTCAGATAACCACAGAGAGCTCTTGGGTCAATGGGGAAAAAAGGAGACATATGTACCTGATTGGGCCGATTTGCTGGCCACAGTGGGCATCATAGTGATTGGTCATTACAATTGTCACGCCATTATGGTCGCTTGCTTTTTATATATATAGATTATACTTAAGTATTTATTCATTTTCAAAAAAACCCTTCACTTTTATTATGTGTTCATCAAAACAGTCACATGAAAATTGATGTAACTGAAGAACCAAATTTTATTTTATTTATTGACTAGAGGCCTGGTGCAAGAAATTCGTGCATGGGGTCGGAGGGTTCTCCTCAACTCAACCTGCACCCTCTTCAATTTGGGACCCCTCGAGGAATGTCCAACTGTCTCTTTAGGCCTGATCCCGGTGATGGGACCGGGCCTAAACGGGCAGTCGGACATCCCTCTCACAATCCAGGTCTGCTGGCTCCCAACTGCTCACATGCCTGCCTGCCTGATTCCCCCTAACTGCTTCTGCCTGCCAGGCTGATCACCCTCTAACCACTGCCCTGCCAGCCTGATTGACACTTAACTGCTCCTCTGCCGGCCTGATTGCCCCTAACTGCCCTCCCCTGCCAGCCTGGTCACCCCTAACTGTCCTCCACTGCAGGCCTGGTTGCCCCCAACTGCCCTCCCCAGCAGGCCTGGTCTCCCCCAACTTCCCTCCCCTGAAGGCCTTGTCCCTCCCTACTGCCCTCCCCTGAAGGCCTGGTCACTCCCAATTGCCCTCCCCTGCAGGCCTGGTTGCCCCTAACTGCCCTCCCCTGCCGGCCCGGTCACCCCTAACTGTCCTCCCCTGTAGGCCTGGTCTCCCCCAATTGTCCCTCTCTGCAGGTCTGGTCCCCCCCCACAACTGCCCTCCTCTGCCGGCCTGGTCACCCCCAACTGCCCTCCCCTGCTGGCCATCTTGTGTGTTGGAGTGATGGTCAATTTGCATATTACCTCTTTATTATATAGGATTTTTAATCCTCACCGGAGGACATGCTTAGAGAGAGAAAGTGAGATACAGAAACATCAATCAACTAGAGGCCTGGTGAATTAATTCGTGCATGGGTGCGGGCCCTAGGCCTGGCCAGTGATTGAAACGCGAGTGTCTGGCATGGAAGGGAAAGTCCCAGCTGACCTCTGGGCCCTGGGTAGCACCTGGGTTCCCAAGCCCCCGCAGACCCCCCTCCACCTGAGTCACAGCACCCGAATCCCCACATGGAGATGCAGTAAGCGCGGCTGGATGCTGCGGGTCAGGGTGCAGCGTGGGCCTCTCGGGTGCCCAGCGGCACTGCATGGAAGCTGGGCAGGCAGCGTGCTTTCTCCTAGCCGGTCTTGAAGACAAGCTCCTGCATGAACCCACAGGAGCCCAACCAGCCCCTGTGGTCCCGGCAGCTGAGGCCCCGCTCACCCGAAAGAGGCCTTTCAGGTGTGGGGCAAGCTCCTCGCGGATGCCCAGCACCTGAGCACAGGGGCTTCCCTGGCACTAGAGCCCTGTTGTCCAGGTGAAGAGTAGCAGGGGGAGTAAGAGCGAGCTCAGCAGACAGCCTGCATTCTCACCACACCTCCATCCCCATCAATAGCTGGCAAAAAGTGGCAGTGTGTCACTGACGCCCGCCATGTTCCACGCTGCCCCCTGGCAGTCAGCGCACGTCATAGCGAGCGGTCGAACGACCCCCCCAAAGGGACAATTTGCATATTGGGCTTTTATTATATAGGATTGCCTTTCGTACATGCCCCAACAGCAGATCAAACCCCAAACCAGGAATGTGCCCTGACCAGGAATAAAACCTGCTATCAACTGAGCTACTCTGGCTGGGCAAAGAAACACATTTTATTAGTGAGGATGAAATATGTACAGTGGTGACATAAAACTAAAACCAGAAAAGCTCATGGTGCATAGGTGCTGTGTGGATTTTTGTTTTGTCTTAACTAAAAGTCTGTCAGTGGCTACATGGTGTGGAAGAGATTTGTAACTTATTCTTTCTTCTTGCATCATTATTTAATTGCTTTGTCATTTAAAAAAATATTTTTATTGATTTCAGAGAGAAAGGGAGAGGGAGATAGACATAGAAACATCAATCATGAGAAGGAATCATTGATCAGCTGCCTCCTGCACACCTCACACTGGGGATCAAGCCAGGCATGTGCCCTGACTAGGAATGGAACTGTGACCTCCTGGTTCATATGTCAATGCTCAACCCCTGAGCCATGCCAGCCAGTCAGCTTTGTCATTTTGAAGTTTTTTTGAACTGAGTAGAAACTTTTCTGTCGAAGCAAGGTACTATACAAGAGCCCCTTATTGAAAGGATTCTGATGTATAAAACAAATGTTCAGCACATTGTAGTTTATCTTAACTCTCATTGTACTCAGAGTGGAGACAAAAAAAAAGAAGTGACAGAGGTTTATCCTCCAAATTTCTCTGTTCTACAAATGTGGGTTTGTATATACAGGCTGAAGCAAACATAGTTTTACAGTTGTCTGTATGGAAAATAATATAATAGCCCAGCCGGTGTGGCTCAGTGGTTCAGCATTAACATATGAATCAGGAGGTCAGAGTTCAATTCCTAGTCAGGAGGCAGCTGATCAATGATTCTCTCATCATCGAGGTTTCTATTTCTCTCTCTCTCTCCCTTCTTCTCTGAAAGCATCTCTGAAATTAAAAAAATATATATTTAAAAACAAAAGAAAATAATCCTATATAATAAAAGGCTAATGTGCAAATTGTCCCCATGGGCGAGAGTTCGGCCCAATGGGAGTTAGACGTATGCTGACAAACGGGGCGGTGTGGAACATGTCGGGCCTCCGCGACGCAATGCTGGCAGCGGGCGGCAGTGGAGGCGCTACCGGCCCCAATGAGCCCGACAAGAGCAGGACCACAGCAGGATGGTGGATCAGGTGAGCGGGCGGTGGCAGGCCAAGGCAGGTGCAAGGGGGGGGCCCCAACAGATCAGCCCTGATTGCCGACCAAGCCTAGGGACCCTACCCGTGCACGAATTTCCTGCACCAGGCCTATAGTCTATATATATATATAAAAGCCTAAGTGACCAAACGACCAGTTGCTATGATGCTCACTGACCACCAGGGGGCAGACACTTAATGCAGGAGATGCACCCTGGTGGTCAGTGCGCTCCCACAGCTAACCTCCAGTGGCCAGCCAACCTCCTGCGGCCCCTCCCCCTGCTGGCTAACCTCCTGCAACCTCTCCCTGCAGCCAACCTCCCGTGGCCCTGATTGCCAGCCAGGCCGAGGGACCCCACCCATGCACGAAATTGTGCACCGCACCTCTTGTACAATAAATAATAATAATACAGGAATAAATTATGTGTTTCATGTACTCACAACTATAAACCTCCTTTTGCCCCACTTCATACTCAGTGGCTTCAAGTAGGATATGTATATGCATAGAACTTGATGATCTGAAATAGTTAATGCAGCTGTTAAGACAAAGTCACTATGGTTTCTGACTTACTCCTCTGTATCTTAAATGTTTGAGCCCTGCCCATTTCCTCATAGCACTTTCTAGTTCAATACAGATCTGAGATCTAGTACTCAAAAACTTCATGAAGATCTGGTCCTTTGATGTGCAAGTATGATAAAGCCTAAAGAGACAGTTAAAAACTAAGATAATAGCAATGTAGATAGAATCAATTGTTAAATATTTTTGTTTTGGGTAAAAACATTTCCGTTCTCTCTCAGTAAATTTCAATTATACAATACAGTGTTATTTACTACTAGAGGCCCAGTGCACGAATTTCATGCACGGTGGTGGGGGGGGGTCCCTCAGCCCAGCCTGCACCATCTCCACTCTGAGACCCCTCAAGGGATGCCTGACTGCCTGTTTAGGCCCGATCCTACTGGGATCGGGCCTAAATGGGCAGTTGGACATCCCTCTCACAATCCAGGACTGCTGGCTCCCAACCACTTGCCTGCCTGCCTGCCTGCCTGATTGCCCCTAAATGCTTCTGCCTGCCAGCCTAATCACCACTAACCACTCCCCTGCCAGCCTGGTAGACGCCTAACTGCTCCCCTGCAGGCCCGATTGCCCCTAACTGCCCTCTCCTGCCAGACTGGTCACCCGTAACTGTCCTCCCCTACAGACCTGGTCCCCCCGCAACAGCCCTCCCCTGCAGGCCTGGTCCCCCCCCAACTGCCCTCCATTGCAGGTCTGATCGCTCCCAACTGCCTTCCCCTGCAGGCCTGGTTGCCCCTAACTGCCCTCTCCTGCCAGCCTGGTCACCCCTAACTGCCCGCCCCTGCTGCCCTGCTCACCCCTAACTGTTCTCCCCTGCTGGCCTGGTTCCCCTCAACTGCCCTCCCCAGCAGGCCTGGTCCCCCTCAACTGCCCTGCTCTGCAGGCCTGGTCACCCCTAACTGCCTTGCCCTGTGGCCTGGTTCCCCTCCAACTGCCCTTCCATGAAGGCCTGGTCACCCCCAACCGTTCTTCCCTGCAGAACTGGTCACCCCCAAGTGCCCACCTCTGCCAGCCCGGTCACCCTAACTGCCCTCCCCTGCAGGCCTGATCGCCCACAACTGCCCTCCCCTGCTGGCCATCTTGTGGCGGATATCTTGTGTCCACATTGGGGCAGCCCACTTGTGTGTTGGAGTGACGGTCAGTTTGCATATTACCCTTTTATTAGCTAGGACTAGAGGCCTAGTACACAGATTCGTGCACAGGTGGATTCTGGCCGACCCAGCCCCAATCAGGGTGGATTGGGGTTGGGCCTGTCAGGAGGAGAAGACGGTAGGAGGTTGGCCGGCCAGCCCACCCTGATCAGAGCCTAATCAGGGTTGGGCCAGCTGGGGGGAGGGGCCACAGGCGATTGGCCGGTCAGCCCCACCTCCATTTGGGGCTGAAGGGGTGGGGGAGCCCATTGGGGTTCATCAGCCAGGGGAGGGGCTGTGGGAGGTTGGCTGGCCAGTCCCACACCTGATTGCTGTGGGGGGGCCAATTGGGGACAGAGCTAGCTGGGGGGAGGAGTGATGTGGGCTGATTGGGGGTGGTGCCAGCCCTGAGGAGGTGCTGTGGGTGGTGGGCCAGCCTGCCCTGCCCCCAAAATGGATGGGAGGGGTTCTCGAGGGCCAGTGGCCTGAGGGAGGGGCCATGGGTGATGGCCAGCTGGCCCTGCCCCTGATCAGAGTGTGGGGGCCACTTGGGGGCGGAGCTGGCTGGGGAAAGGGGACGTGGGTCAATCAGGGTGGTGGGGGCCCATCTGAGGCGGGGCTGGTTGGTGAAGGGGTCGCAGGCAGTTGGCCGTCCTGTCCCACCTCCCCATCGAGCCTGTTCACTGGCCGTAGTGGGCATCATAGCAACCGGTTGTTTCGGTCATTACAGCATTACGGTTGCTGGCTTTTTATATATATAGATAGTCCCATTTTCTACATTAGAGGCTCCTCAATCCTATACTTAATTCACCCTCTTTCTGTTGTCGAATGTAGTTGATAGGTAGTTATATAAATATCTGGTGATGGAAATGACTATTTTCATTGTATAATCTGACTAGTTACTTAGTTTTTTATAGACTACTTCATTATGTTAATCATAGATTTATAATTATGCTGTAACTTATTCCTTCCTATTTGATCTATTTTCTTTAGGTCTGTTGTAGGTTTTTTATTTGCTTTTATTTTTAGTCTTCTAATCTCTGATTTTGCAAGTAAAGATCTAGCAAATAATTCTTAGTTCAAAGAAAATAAATGAGGAAACCATTTCTATTTGCAGTAGTCAAATCCAAAAAGATTCCAGAAGAAGTTATTGGTATCTAATTTAATTTCATAAGGGTCATGTGTCAGTAGTAATTCAAAAAAAAAAAAAATTCCAGACTTGGCCAGGTGGCTCAGTTGAATGGAGCATCATCCCATACACCAAAAGTTGGTGAGTTCAGTCCCCAGTCAGTGCACATACAGGAAGTAACTGATCAATGTTTCTCTCTCCCTCCCTCCCTTCTTCTCTGTAAAAATCAATTTTAAAAAATTGAAGTAAATAAATTCCATTGTGTAAACAAAATTGAATTTTTCCAGTTCTTATGTAAGATATATCTCTCAACTGATAGGAAGACCCTCATTAAATCCACCCTGACAGTTGGAATGTGCCTATTACTTATCAGAGTTTTGAAATATTCTTTGCTGGTAATCTTAAACTTGATTAAGTAACTTTATCCCATACTAGCAAAATTGTGTAATTTGTTTTATATGTTTTTTAAAACATGTACTCTATTTCAAAATTGTTTCTTTTACATTTTCCATAGCATGAGGAGGAACCACCTCAGAATATGAAACCACAACCAGGAAATGATAAGCCATTATCAAAAACAGCCCTTAAAAATCAAAGGAAACATGAAGCTAAGAAAGCTGCAAAGCAGGTATTAGGGGGTACTAATCTCTTCAAAAAAAAATCTGTTATATTATCTTTAAGCCTTAAAGTTTCGTCATCCTAAAGATTTGACTGGTATGTTGTGAAATAATGTTGGAGTTAGACTTACTTAGAATGTCTTTCTTTGTGTTTGACTATGAATTTTTAAGTATTCTTGTGTATATAATAGAGTAAGGAAACTGGATCTGATCTTAAAACCTGAAACCCTAATGGTATTATGTAGTATGAGTGGCCCAGTGCACAAAATTCGTACACAGAGGGCGGTTCACTCACCCCAACCTGCACATTCTTTAATCAGGGACCCCTTGGGGGATGTCCAACTGTCAATCGGACATCGCTCTCACAACACAGGACCTCTGGCTCCTAACTGCTCACCTGTCTGCCTGGTCGCCCCTAACCTCTCTGCCTGCCTGCCAGATCGCCCCCAACTGCCCTCCCTCGCAGGCCTGATCTTATTCCCAACTGCTCTCCCCTGCCAGCCTGATCTTGCCCCTAACTTCCTCTGCCTGTCTGATCACCCCTAACTGCCCTCCCCTGCTGGCCTGATCTCGTCCCCAACTGCCCTCCCCTGCTGGCCTGATCTCGCCTCCAACTGCCCTCCCCTGCCAACCGGATTACCCCTAACTGCCTCTGCCTCGGCCCCCACCACCATGGCTTTGTCCGGAGGAAGTCTGACGTCTGGAAGGTGATAGACCTGGTCTAATTAGCATATTACTCTTTTATTAGTGTAGATAGATTATATAAGATAGGATTGCTTAAATGGGTGGGGAAGCCTTTTTCAGCAGGAGGAGATGCTCTTGGCAGACAAAAATACATAATCCCTATATCTGGACTGGTAGCCAGCCATATGCACTATACTGCCAAACCGGTCATTAAAAAATTGAACCGCTTTCTTACACCTTACACCAAATAGCTGTTTCCCTTAAAACCCCCCTCAGCCCCCACCTTAGGTTCTGCCTTCGCAGTTCACTCACATTAGGTTCTGATTAGTTGGTTTCTATGCCAGTCAGCGTCAGAAGCTCCACTTCCTAGGCAGCCATTGGCCCCTTGCAGTTCACCCAGATTAGGTTCTGATTGGTTGGTTTCTATGCCAGTCAGCGTCAGAAGCTCCACCTCCTAAGCAGCCATTGGCTCCTCGCTGTTCACCCAGATTTGGTTCTGATTGGTTGGTTTCTTTGCCAATCAGCGTCAAAAGCTCCACCTCCTAGGCAGCCATTGGCTCCTTGCACTTCACCCAGATTTGGTTCTGATTGGTCGGTTTCTATGCCAGTCAGTGTCTCCGGGCCTGATTACAGAGGTGGGGCTGATCAATAGCCACCCCAGGCTGCTGGTGAGCAGGCTGAACTACTGATCTCTCCGAGTGACTGACTGCCTCCGCTGCTGCAGATCAGGCCCTGCTTCTCTCCCTCTCCGGGCCTCGCCAGTGGCCGCAGTAGCCACTGATCAGCCCTACCTCTCTCTCTCCCTGGAGAGGCCAGCAGTTCAGCTCGCTCGCCAGTCCCTGCCCACCGGAGCCTGCTGCGTGCGCAGCCTGGCATTCAGTTGAGCCTTCGGTCGTTTCAGACATTACGGACCCTTGGTTTTTATATATTAGGATAACATAACATTTTTAAAAAAATTTTTATATGTTACTTTAAATTCTAGATCTAACAAAGTGTTCCCTATGACAAATATTATATAAAAACCTTTTGTCTGTCTCATTGTACTCTGGTACTTTTTTCAGCTATATTATATTTATTGCAGTACAATGTCACATATTTTATCAGACCTTCAATTCAGATCCCTTCTTTATATAAAATGTAGCATAAAATATAAAAATCACATTTTGGTTTCTTCATGTTATATACCAAGGCAATGTTTTCATTTTAGACAATTGAATTTTTCCTGCAGGAAGCAAGAAGTGACAAGAGTCTGGATTTGTCACCTACACCTACATCACAGAGCTCAGCTCAAAATACTGTCTCTCAGCCAACTTCTGGAGACCCTGAGGTAGACAAAAAAATCAAGAACCTAAAGAAGGTAAGAATTCAGTGCAAGTCAGATGTGTTTATTGAAAGAAATGTGTGAGGATTCTATAAAGAAAATAATATTTAGACACCTAAATAGGCATCTAAGAAGTTTATAGCAGTTCTTGTTGCTTTCTTACTATGAAATGCTGTTACAGGAATGGCGCTGATTTAAGTTCTATTTACAATTGTCTAATGCAGGGGTAGGCAAACTTTTTGACTCGAGGGCCACAATGGGTTCTTAAACTGGACCGGAGGGCTGGAACAAAAGCATGGATGGAGTGTTTGTGTGAACTAATATAAATTCAAAGTAAAGGAGCGGAGGGGAGAGCAAGAGAACCGGATAGAACAGCCGGATCCGGCCCGCGGACCTTAGTTTGCCCACGGCTGGTCTAATGCCTATTAGTCTTTTCATTATTGATTTTGAAGTAATAAATAATGTACATTTGTACAGAAATATGCTGAATACTTTTATACTTAGCATTTTATTGGACACTTATGAGACAAGTAGGAACAGACATTTTTTCCAGTTTTAAAGATGAACAAATAGAGCCAGAAAGAAGTTGATTAGCTTGTCAAATTGCAACTAGATGTGGAGGTAAAATCAGGTCTCTAGAGTCCTTCCCAGGTTGCACTATTAATTTTCCCTTAAAGCCAAAGATGTCATCCTAATACAATGAGGTGCTAAAATAAATAGTGAAGTTGGTGATATATTTACATACATCATGTACATATATATACACACACATATACATATACCGGTATAACATTAATTAAAAGCTTGGAAAATATTTCACCAAATGTATATTCTTTTTTCGCCCCCGAGCTAGAGCATATTTTATTTATTTATTTATTTTTAAGTTTTTCAATTAAAGTTGACAGTCAATATTATATTAGTTTCAGGTGTACAGCATAGTGGTCAGACATTTATATAACTTATGAAGTGATTCCTCATCCCCCAATAAGGCTGGTACCCACCTGCCACCATGCATACTTATTACAATACTAGAGGCCTGGTGCACGAAATTCGTGCACGGGGGTGGGGGGGGTGTGTCCCTCAGCCCAGCCTGCACCCTCTCCAATCTGAGAGCCCTCGGGGGATGTCCGACTGGTAGGATCGGGCCTAAACGGGCAGTCGGACATCCCTCTCACAATCCAGGACTGCTGGCTCCCAACTGCTCGCCTGCCTGCCTTCCTGATTGCCCCTAACTGCTTCTGCCTTCCAGCCTGATCACCCCTAACCCAGCCGTGGGCAAACTATGGCCCGCGGGCCGGATCCGGCCCGTTCGGCTGTTCTATCCGGCCCGCGGAGCTGAAAGAATGGAGGGTTCTCTTGCTCTCCTCTCCGCTCCTTTACTTTGAATTTATATTAGTTCACACAAGCACTCCATCCAAGCTTTTGTTCTGGCCCTCCAGTCCAGTTTAAGAACCCATTGTGGCCCTCGAGTCAAAAAGGTTGCCCACCCCTGAACCACTCCCCTGCCAGCCTGATTGATGCCTAACTGCTTCTCTGCCAGCCTGTTTGCCCCTAACTGCCCTTTCCTTGCAGGCCTGCTCACCCCTAACTGCCCTCCCCTGCAGGCCTGGTCACCCCTAACTGCCCTCCCCTGCAGGCCTGGTCCCCCCCCAACTGCTCTCCCCTGCAGGCCTGGGTCCCCCCCCCACGTGCCCTTCTCTGCAGGCCCGGTCGCCCCCAACTTCCCTCCTCTGCCGGCCTGGTCACCCCTAACTGCCCTCCCCTGCTGGCCATCTTGTGGAGGCCATCTTGTGTCCACATGGGGGCAGCCATCTTGTGTGTTGGAGTGATGGTCAATTTGCATATTAATCTTTTATTAGGTAGGATAGAGGCCTGGTGCATGGGTGGGGGCCAGCTGGTTTGCCCTAAAGGGTGTCCCAGATCAGGGTGGGGGTTCCCTTGGGGCATGGGGCTGCCTGGGCAAGGGGCCTGTGGTGGTTTGCAGGCCAGCCACGCCCCCCGGCGACCCAAGCAGAGGCCCTGGTATCTGGGATTTATTTATCTTTTATAATTGAAACTTTGTAGCCTTGAGCGGAGTCAAGCCTCCTGCTCGCTCCGTGGCCACAGCCATCTTGGTTGGGTTAATTTGCATACTCACTCCTGATTGGCTGGTGGGTGTGGCTTGTGGATATAGCAGAGATACAATCAATTTGCATATTACTCTTTTATTATATAGGATTATTGACTACTTTCCCTGTGCTGTACTTTACATCCCCCCATTATCCCCTATATTGTTAACATATCTAATTTTGCATTTATTTAAAAAAAATAGTTTACCTTAGCATTTTAACAGACTATTCTTAATACAAATGTAAGATAATTGATTCTCCTTATTCAGGATTCACATTCATATAATTGAGTTGTTAATAAGGACATTTGCATTCTGAAATGACTAATTCTTCCTTCCTCTTGATATTTGTAGAAACTGAAAGCAATCGAACAACTGAAAGAACAAGCAGCAACTGGAAAACCGCTAGAAAAAAATCAGGTCTTTTCTGCATTTTTAATTTGAGTTCATCGTCATGACTACTCTTCCTCTTTTTATTATAAGTAATTGTTTCACTGGGTAAAAGAGCACATAGGTTTTAAAAATGTTTCTGGGACATGAAGTAGATCATGGTGACTGAGAAAGTCACTATTTCTAAGAGGTGTTTTAATGCTATTGCTGCTGAAAATAAGAGCATTTATTATGTTAGACAAATAGAAGATTCTCTTCTTTCTTGTGTCTCAGGTTGCACTGCTCTTTTTTGCCCTTCCCTCTTCCTTTCCTCAGCACGTTTAAGCCCAGATGTAGACTGGAAATTTTACTGGACCTGAAGGAATGCAGTAAGACAGCTTCTGGCCTAGCTGGTGTGGCTCAGTGGTTGAGCATGGATCTGTAAACCAGGAGGTCATGGTTCCGTTCCTCGTCAGGGCACATGCTGGGATTAGGGGTTTGATCCCCAGTCGGGGGCATGCAGGAGGCAGCTGATCAATAATTCTCTTTCATCATTAATGTTTCTATCTTTCTCCCTCTCCCTTCCTCTCTGAAATAAATAAATATATATTGGGGGAATAAAAGGACTTAAAGACAGCTTCTTTCCTTTGCCCCCATGATTCATGCCAGATTACAAATTAGAACGTGTTTCCAATCTGCACTTCTATTTTATTTTTGTTTTTTTAATTGATTTTCAGAGAGAAAGGAAGAGGGAGATAGAAACATCAATGATGAGAGAGAATCATTGATTGGCCGCCTCCTGCATGTCCTCTGCTCTCATGTGCCCTGACTGGACTTCCTGGTTCATAGTCAACACTTAACCACTGAATAACACCAGCTGAGCATCCAGTCTATATTTTTAAATCTGTTTACCAGGGGATCTGATAAACTGTCAGCTATATTCTCTCTAAATATTTTCTTCTTTGCTATTTGGCTATGGAGTCAGTAATTATTTTATTTCCTTTTTAATAATTTTATTGTTTTAAACTTTTCTAGTTGGAGAAAATTCAAAAAGAGAAAGCCCTTCTCCAGGAGCTGGAAGATTTGGAATTGGGTATTTAAAGAGTCACAAAAAGGAAGTTGGTTACCAGAAATCAGTGGGAACTCATCTTCTATTACGTTCATTGGTGTATACGGAATGTTCATGTGCCCACATTTTACATCTCTAATTTTAACCATTTTCCAAAGTTCTGCATATGTGTGAAATTATTTAATAATGCCTATTAAAATTGATTTTTGTGTTTTGCATTTTAGATCATGTTAACATGAAATAAAAAAAAGACACATGAATTTTCTAGCTAAGTTTGACATATTAAAAGACAAATGCCATTGTTTTTTAGGAGGAGATAGTATTTACCATATAAATGAATAAAGATTTTAAATGTAATCAATTTTGGCTTTGTTATAAGTTTTTCACTCAAGAAATCTTTTATTAATTTAGAAGGTGAGTTTAGGAAAATTGCCTTTTAATATATAATATGGCTTTTTTTATCCTAAAATATTACTGTAGTATCAAAACTTTAAATAAATCCTTAAAAATCAGGTTGTAGTAAATGAGTTAAATTATTCATATTATTTGTATTATCTGAAGTAAAGTTTTTCTTAGTTCTAAAGTAAATATAGACTTTAAAAATAGAGTAAAATATTTTATTTTGGTATTTCAAATAATAAACCTAGATATCTGAGGATGAGGTAAATGTGTTCCAAACATGGACTGTGATTGTTTTGGTTGTATTTTCATATGATGAAAAAATGATATAATGATAATGCAAGATATTTGATTATCAAAACCAATTCATATTACAATTAATTATTTTCATCAGGTTTACATTTGAAATTATTTTTATTTCATTTGCATTGATATAGGTTTTCATTTTCCAGGGCTAATATTTAATCTGGTATGTAAAGGAAAAGAATCCAGAAACACCTTGAGAGACACACACAAACAGATGACTGAGTTTGCTGATGCCCCAAAGTTTCTATCAAGCTTTGGTCAAGATCGAATGCATTAAATTTGAGTGGCATTTTAAATGTTTTGTGTGTGGAGTGTATGTGTGCATATATGTACATATAATTGCTTTCAACATTTATTTCAGATATTAGAAATTGACACAGATTACTTTTATAATATATTACTTTAAAAAATATTTTTCTAATAAAATGTTAAATAATGCATTCTGAAACAGTGTAATGTCTTTTTTGGCTTAGAAGCCTAACAGTTGTTTTAATTAATTCCCATTTATAGCACAGTTTATAGTAAACTTACTAATCATTTATAAAATGTTTATCTCAGAGATAGTATCATAGAAACTTAGTTATTTTCACCAGAGTTACTGTTCCCACCAAAATTCTTAGACTCATTTTCTTTCTGTAATGATCTAATCCATTTAATTCTTTGTAAAAAATTACTGAGCACACATCAGTATAAAAATCACTGAGGTGTTCTTTGACTACCTATTTTGTTTGGTTTTTCTTTTAAACACATTATCCTCTGGGAGTAAGAGTTAGGTGGTAAAAATAAAAAAGAGTGTATGGCAATGAAAGTCTGCTTGAAATGAGATTTAAAATACAGTAGTCACCTTTTATCCAAGTGGGATACGTTCCTAGACCCCCAGTGGATGCCTGAAACTGCAGATAGTACTGAACCCTGCATATACATTTTTTTCCTACACATACATACCTTTGATAAAGTTTAATTTATAAAATAGGCACAGTAAGAGATTAACAATAATAATAAAATAGGACAACTATAACAATATACTGTAATAAAAGTTACATGAATGTGGTCTCTTTCCCTCTGATAACCAATCTGATAACTAAGACAGCCATTCAGTGGCTAACGGTTGGGTAGATTATAGCATATACAGCGTGTATACGCTGGACATAGAGATGATTCACAACCAAGGCAGAGTAGTGAGATTTCATCACCCTACTGACAGAGTGGTATGCAGTTTAAAACTTGTGCATGGTTTATTTTTAGAATTTTCCATTTAATATTTTCAGAACACAATTGACCACAGTAACTGAAACCACAGAAAGAAAAACTGAATAAGGGGGGCCTGGTAGTGTGGCTCAGTGGTTGAGTGTTTACGCATTAACCAAGAGGTCACTGGTTCAATTCCCGGTTAGGGCGCATGCCTAGATTGCAAACTCAATCAGTAGGAGGCAGCATATAGATGACATTTTTCATTCATCAATGTGTCTATCTCTGTCCCTCTCTAAAATCAATAAAAACATATTTTTTAAAAAACATTAAGGGCAGACTCCTGTATTTCTTTGATTTGGTAAAATACTAGAAAGACAGGTAGAAATATTAAGAAAAAAAAGTTTAATATATATTTTTTATTTCGGAGAGGGAGAGAGATAGAAACATCAATGATGAGAATCATTGGTCTGCTGCCTCCTGCACACCTCCCCCCCCCCAACCTCCACCCCCAGCCACTGGGGATCAAGCCCCCAACCTGGGCATGTGCCCTGACCAGAAAACAAACCATGATAAAAGAGTTTCATAGATCAACGCTCAACCTCTGAGTCACACCAGCGGAGCAAGAATTCTTATTCAAGGGAGAATTCAAAGCAGTTTCTGGGTTCCTCCACCTGTGTAAATACATTAATATTCAGAGCAGAGCAAACTGGTAAGAATTAAGTGTTTTGTTTTTGAAGGAAGGAGGAATCTATATAAAAGCCTAAGCAACTGTCACAACCAAACGGCTGACCAAACAGGCTGCGTGGGATGACCAGGCCATCAGGGGGATTAGTGAGGGCCGACCAAACGACTGAGCAGCAGAATGTGTGGGGCGACCAGGCCAGTAGGGGGCAGTGAGGGGTGACCAAATGACAGAACAGCAGGCTGCATGGGGTGACCAGGCCGGCAGGGGGGGCAGTTAGGGGCGACCAGGCAGGCAGGCAGGTGAGCAGTTAGGAGCCATGGTCCTGGATTGTGAGAGGGGTCCTGAATTGGAGAAGGTGCAGGCTAGGCTAAGAGGGACCCCCACACACACACCCCCCTGTGCATAGATTTTGTGCACCGGGCCTCTAGTAGTGGAATAAGTTGACAACAGGTGCCTATTTCTCGGGGTCATATGCAGCTACCAATACAATAGTCAAAACATTTATTTTTTATTTTGTTAATCCTCACCCAAGGATATTTTTCCATTGATTTTTAGAGAGAAGGGAGAGGGAGAGACACAGAAACGTCGATTGGTTGCCTCCCACATGAGCCCCGACCAGGGTCAGGGATTGAGCCTGCAACCAAGGTACATGCCCTTGGCCTTGACCAGAATCAAACCCGGACCCTTCAGTCCATGGGCCAACACTATCCACTGAGCCAAACCAGTGAGGGCAGTCAAACCAGATTTAGAAGTAATGACCATCACACTGTTTTTAAAGCTACTTGATTAATTTAAGTACAGTGCAGGCTATAAAGGAAATAAAATGTACCATTCAGTAATGTCAACTTATTTGTAGATGTAAGGTTGGTTCATGAAATAGAAGAAAATTGAAGAATTGAGGCCTAATACCAAAAGATGTGGCAAGGTGTCTTAGTTCATCCAGGCTCCCAAAACAAAATACCATAGACTGGGTGGCTTATAAACAGCAGAAACATTTCTCATAGTTCTAGAGGCTGTGAAGTTTAAGATCAAAACACTTGCAGGTTTGATGTCTGATGAGGTGGTTCATAGCCATCTTGCTGTGTGGGCATGAGGAGGAAGCTCCTGGAGTTCTCTTTTGTAAGGGCACAGGTCCCATTCATTAGGGCTTTGCCCTCATGACCTAATCACCTCCAGGTGCCCCACCTCCAAATACCATCACCTTGGGAATTAAGTTTCAATATAAATTTTAGGGAAACAAAAACATTCAGTCTTTAGCACCAGAGGAAATCATTAAAACAAGCATACACTAATTTTAAAAAGATGGGAGATCCCTGGCCAGGTTGGTTGGAGCGTCCTCCCATACACCAAAAGGTTATGGGTTTGATTCCCAATCAGGAAATCAACATACCTGGGTTGTGGGTTCAGTCCCAGGTCAGGATGCATGCGTGAGGCAGCCTATCAATGTTTCACATGTCAATATATCTCTCCCTCTCTCTAAAATCGATAAAAACATTTCCTTGGGTGAGGCTAAATAAAAATTAAAAGATGAGAGATACCAGTATTATTCTGATACTTCTTGTTCCCATCTCCTGGGCATGTAGAGAATTATACTTCCACATCCTCTTGAAGTACAGCATGGCTGAGTGGCTTGCTTCAGCCACTGAAATGTTAGGGAGAAGTGAAGTGAGTCATTTAAGAGCCAATAGATGGGTTTTCATGCCTCCCTGTTGTGGTGGACCCTGAGGCCTGGGACTGAGATATCACTATTGGAGATGGTGCATCTCTTCACATTGGACGTGTAGCATGAATAAGAAATAAACTTTTAAGTCATTGAGAGTTTGGAGACTTTTTTTAAAAATCCCCAGGGTAACTTAGTCTAGCGATTTCCAAGTTTTGTTGCACATTAGAATCATGTGGGACACTTTTACAACATCCAATGCCCAAGTCTTCCTTCATGCCAACTAAACAACAAAGACTAATCATAGATACCCAGAAGACCAGTTGCTGGGTCATATGGCAGCTCCATTCTTAATTTTTTAGGAACCTCCATACATACTGTTTTCTATCATATTCTTTAACGATTCCCCAGGTGATTCCAGTGTGTTAGCAATGTTTGGGAACCACATACCTAGCCTATGCTATTCAATCTCCTACAGTGTTAATACATGCATGAAAATATATGTGGAAGTCAAGTGATTTTTTGTTGTAGGGTGTGTTCATCCTTATAGAGATTAAAATATTAATGTTTTGCATCTTACCCTGTGGACTATTCACTAAATAATGTTTCATATGATTTTAATGTATGTTCTTGCTTACATGTGAACACAACAAACCTGTGAGCATAGGTTTGCTAAATATTTTTCACTTTTGGCACACCTAGTAAATTCATTCTTTTATCAGTGTTAAGATTAATTTTAAAATGTATTGGGATAGCACTGGTTAATAACATATAAATTTCAGGAGTACAGCTAGGTATACTATGACATTTATATACTCTATTGTGTGCTCACCCACTTGAGGTCTAGTATCCTTCTGTCATCATATATTTGATCTGCTTTATCCTCTTCATCCTCCCCCTGGAATTCCCTTTCCCTCTAACCATCATTCTCTTAGTATCTGATACTTCTTGTAGGTTTGTGGTTTGTTTTGTTTGTTTTTGTCCATTTGTTACTTTATTTTATACTAGAGGCCCGGTGCATTAAATTCATGCACAGGAGGGGAGGGGGTGTCCATCAGCCCAGAATGCACCCTCTCCAATCTGGGATCCCTCTCACAAACCAGGACTGCTCGCTCCCAACCACTCGCCTGCCTGCCTGCCTGATTGCCCCTAACCACTTCTGCCTGCCAACATGATCATCCCCTAACCACTCCCCTGCCAGCCTGATCAACGCCTAACTGCCAGCCCAATTGCCCCTAACTGCCCTCCCCTGCCAGCCTGGTCACCCCTAACTGCCCTCCCTTGCCAACCTGGTTGCCCCTAACTTCCCTCCCCTGCAGGCCTGGTCCCCAACTATCCTCCCCTGCAGGCCTGGTCTCCCCCAACTGCCCTCCTCTGCCGGCCCAGTCACCCCTAGCTACCTTCCCCTGCAGGTCTGATCGCCCCCAACTGCCCTCCCCTGCTGGCCATCTTGTGGTGGCCATCTTGTGTCCACATGGGATCGGCCATTTTGACCACATGGGAATGGCCATCTTGTGTGTTGGAGTGATGGTCAATTTGCGTATTACCTCTTTATTATATAGGATAGAGGCCTGGTACATGGGTGGGGGCTGGCTGGTTTGTCCTAAAGGGTGTCTTGGATCAGGGTGGGGGTTCCCTTGGGGGGCGGGGCAGCCTGGGTGAGAGGCCTGTGGTGGTTTGCAGGCTGGCCACACCCTCATTGGGGTGGGGGTCCCCACTGGGGACAGTGCCAACCTGGGCGAGGGGCTGGGGCAGGTTGCAGGCCAGCCACACCCCCATGGGGTGAGGTTCCCCGCTGGTGGGGTGTGGCCAGCCTGGGTGAGGAGCTGATGGCTGTTTGTAGGCTGGCCATGCCCTCCAGTGGGGACCCTCACCCCATGGGGGCATGGCCAGCCTGTGTAAGGGGCTGAGGGCCCTTTTCAGGTTGACCACACCCCCTTCAGGGTGGGGGTCCCCGCTAGGGGGCCTGGCCAGCCTGGGTGAGGGGCTGAGGGCCGTTTTCAGGCTGGCCACACCCCGCAGTGGGGACCCACACCCCATGGGGGTGTGGCCAGACTGGGTGAGGGGCTGAGTGCCATTCTCAGGCTGGCCACACCCCCTTCAGGTTGGGGGGTCCCCGCTGGGGTGCCTGGCCAGCCTGGGTGAGGGGCTGAGGGCCGTTTTCAGGCTGGCCACACCCCCCAGTGGGGACCCTCACCGCATGGGGGTGTGGTCAGCCTGGGTGGGGGGCTGAGTGCCATTCTCAGGCTGGCCACACCCCCTTCAGGTTGGGGGGGTCCACGCTGGTGGGGTGTGGCCAGCCTGGGTGAGGAGCTGATGGCTGTTTGCAGGCTGGCCATGCCCTCCAGTGGTGACCCTCACCCCATGGGGGCATGGCCAGCCTGTGTAAGGGGCTGAGGGCCCTTTTCAGGTTGACCACACCCCCTTCAGGGTGGGGGTCCCTGCTGGGGGGCCTGGCCAGCCTGGGTGAGGGGCTGAGGGCCGTTTTCAGGCTGGCCACACCCCCCAGCGGGGACCCTCACCCCATGGGGGCTTGGCCAGCCTGGGTGAGGGGCTGAGTGCCATTTGCAGGCCCCTCCCTTAGTGGCCAGCCCAGGCAACTCCAGACTCCCGTGTGCTCAGGCCAGCTCTGTGGCCTCTGTCCACAGGCCCCTCCTTCAGTGGACGGCCAGGACAGGCAGGAAGCTTAGCTTCCTCCGTCGCCAGGGGCGACCCAAGCCTTTCACCCGCTCAAGCTGGCTACATGGCCGCTGCCATCTTTGTCCCACTAATTTGCATATTCCCTCCTGTGGGCGTCGCAGTGTGACAGTCAACACATTTCTCTCTTATTGGTATAGATTTCACATATGAGTGAAATAACATATATGGTTCTTGTTCTTTTCTGTCTGACTTATTTCACTTAGTATAATACTCCCATGATCTACCCATGTTGTCATAAATGGTAATATTTTATCTTTTATGGCTGATTGGTATTTCATTATATATATGCATCGCATCTTTATGCAATCAAACATCAAAGGACACTTAGGTTGTGTCCATGTCTTGGCTAGCCTCCTTATATAATAAAAGCCTAATATGTAAATTGTCCCCTCGGGCTGTTCTTCGACTGGGAGAGCAGGAGTTCCACCGCTCCCTATGACAGTGGTCGGCAAACTGCAGCTCGAGAGCAGCTGTTTGCCGCTCTGTTGACTAATGAGTTTGCCAACCACTGCCTTAGGGAAAAACACTTAAAAAACATTTTAATAATGTACTAATGTCTTTAACCTGAAGTCAAAACTTCTGGGTAAGGGTAATGCCTTACAGCAGTGGTCAGCAAACTCATTAGTCAACAGAGCGGCAAACCGCGGCTCACGAGCTGCAGTTTGCCTACCATTGCCCTATGATGTGCGTTGACCACCAGGGGGCACTGCAGAACATGGCAGGCATCAGCGATGTGCTGCAACCTCTCACCAGCTACCTGGGAGCAGGGGTGATGGGGACAGAGGTGCAGTGAGAATGTGGGGTATCCACTGAGCTTGCTCTCACTCCCCCTGCTACCCTCCCCTGGATGCCAGGGCTCAAGTGCCCGAGAAGCCCTCACACTCAGGTGCCAGGCACCCATAAGGAGCCTGCCCTGCACCCGCATGGCCTCTTGTGGGTGAGCCAGCCCACAGCCGCCAGGACCACAGGGGCTAGTTGGGCTCCCATGGGTTTGCACAGGAGCCAGTCTGCGAGGCCAACTGGGAGAGAGTACGCTGCCCACGTGGCTTCCATGTGGTGCTGCTGGGCAGTCCAGAGGCCCATGCTGCACCCCGGCCTGTGGTGTCCAGCCATGCTCACCACAACTCCACGTGAGGACTCAGGTGCCGTGACTCTGGTAGAGGGTGGTGTGCGGGGGCGCGGGGGCCCAGGTGCTGCCCAGGGCCCAGAGGTCAGCTGGGACCTGCCCTTCCACGCCAGATGCTCATGCTTCAATTGCTGGCCAGGCCTAGGGACTGCACCCGTGCACAATTTTGTGCACTGGGCTCTAGCTGTGAATAATGCTGCAATGAACATAGGGGTACATATATCTTTTTCTTTTTCAAAGACTTGATTTTTTTTTAGAACAGTTCTGGATTTACAAAACTGATAGGGAAGATATATATATATATATATATATATATATATATATATATATATACACACACACTGTATATCCTATCTAATAAAAGAGTAATATGCAAATTGACCATCACTCCAACACACAAGATGGCTGCCTCCATGTGGTCAAAGATGGCTGCCCCCATGTGGACACAAGATGGCTACCACAAGATGGCCAGCAGGGGAGGGCAATTGGGAGGGACCAGGCCTGCAAGGAAGGGCAGTTGGGGGCAATCAAGCCTGCAGGGGAGGGCAGTTAGGGGTGACCAGGCAGGCAGAGGAGGGAAGTTGGGGACGACCGGGCCTGCAGGGGAGGGCAGTTGGCGGCGGGGAGACCCAGGCCTGCAGGGGAGAGCAGTTGGGGGGGACCAGGACTGCAGGGGAGGGCAGTTAGGGGTGACCAGGCCTGCAGGGGAGGGCAGTTAGGGGCAAACAAGCTGGCAGGGGAGCAGTTAGGTATCAATCAGGCTGTCAGGGGAGTGGTTAGGGGGTGATCAGTCTGGCAGGCAGAACCAGTTAGGGGCAATCAGGAAGGCAGGCAGGTGAGCAGTTGGGAGCCTGCAGTCCTGGATTGTGAGAGGGATGTCCAACTGCCCGTTTAGGCCCGATCCCGGTAGGACAGTCGGACATCCCTCGAAGGGTCCCAGATTGGAGAGGGTGCAGGGTGGGCTGAGGGACACAACCCCCCCCCCTCCATGCACAAATTTCATGCACCGGGCCTCTAGTATATATATATAGAGAGAGAGACAGAGACAGACGGACAGAGAGAGAGAGAGATCCCTTGCCCTCACATATGCATAGCTTTTCCTGTGTCAACATCATTCACACCTGAATTGAATATTTTTTTAACCAAGGATAAACCTATGTTGACACATCATAATCACCCAAATTTCATAGTTTACCTAGTACTTTTGGGTGCACTCTTGGTATTGTACATTCTATGAGTTTGGACATATGTATAATGACATGTATCCACAATTATAAAGAATACTTTTTACTGCCCTAAAAATCCTTGGTGCTCCACCTATTCATCTGTTCCTGCTCCCTTCTCCACCAGCAACCAATTGTGATTATGTTTTCAAATTTTCTGGGTAGATACCCAGAAGACCAATTGCTAGGTCATATGGCAGCTTTATTCTTAATTTTTTTTTAGGAATCTCCATACACACTGCTTTCCATAGTGGCTGCAGCAATTTACATTCACAGCAGCAGTGTATGGGGGTTCCCTTTTCTCCATATTCAATCCAACACTTGTTATTTCTTATCTTATTGATAATAGCCATTCTAATAGGTATGAGGCAGTTTCTCATTGTGGATTATATTTGCATTTCCCTTATAATTAGTGATGTAAGCATCTTTTGTACACCTTCTGGCTACCTGTATGCCTTTCTATTCAGGTCCTCTTTATTTTTTAATGTAATTATTTGATTTTGTTGTTGAGTTGTATGAGTTCCTTTTTAAAATATATATTTTTATTGATTTCAGAGAGGGAGGAAGAGAGAGAGAGAAACATCAGTGATGAGAGAGAATCATTGATTGGCTGCCTCCTGCATGCCCCTTACTGGAGATCGAACCTACAACTTGGGCATGTGCCCTTGACCAGAATCGAACCCAAGACCCTTCACACTGCAGGCTGACGCTCTATCCACTGAGCCAAACTAGATAGGACTTGTATGAGTTATTTATATTTTGGAGATTGACCCCTTATCAAAATGTTTTAATGTACTGAAGCTCTTTAGTTTGATGTAGTCTCATTTATTTATTTTTGCTTCTACTACCCTTGCCTTTGGGTTTAAGATTACAAAAACTTTCTGAGACCAAGGTCCACAAGTTTAGTGCCTATTTTTTCTATGTATTTTATTGTTTCAGGTCTTATATTCAAGTCTTTAACCTCTTTCAGTTCATTTTAGTATATGGTGTCACATAGCAGTTTCATTCTTTTGCATGTGCCTTTTGAGTTTTTCCAACATCATTTATTGAAGAGACTCCTTTCTCCATTGTGCTTTTGGCTCCTTTGTCAAAAATTAGTTGCATATATATAGGGTGTTCCAAAAAATGTATACATACTTTAACAGCTGATAACTCACTTAATTTTCACTTCTTTTTAGGTTTAACTGATTTGAAATAATGGGTGAAGCCAGACCAAGCTTCGAACAAAGAAAAATTATCCTAGTCATCCTATCTAATAAAGAGGGAATATGCTAATTGACCATCACTCCATCACAAAGATGGCTGCACCCACAGCTGAGGCCAAGTTCCCTTAAGGAGCCTTAACAAGCAATCAGCAGGGACCTGAGGCTATGCCCTCCTCCACCCCCATGGGGCTTGACAAGGGACCTCAGGCCATGCCCCCCACCCGGCAGGGCTTGGCAGAGACCTCAGGCCATGCCCCCACCCCAGCACCAAGCCAGGGGACCTCAGATTGCACCCTCCGCCAGGTGGGGCTTGACAGGGGACCTCAGGCTGCATCCCCACCCCAGCACTGGGCCAGGGGACCTGAGGCTGCGCTCCCCTGCCTGGCTGGGCTTGACAGGGGACCTCAGGCCATGCCCCCTACCCAGCGGGGCTTGACAGGGGACCTCAAGGTGCACCCCCAGTGCTGGGTCGGGGGAACTTTGGCCGCACCCCCGCCCAGTGGGGCTTGACGGGGGACCTGAGGCTGCACCCCCCTACCTGGCGAGGCTTGACAGGGGACCTCAGGCCATGCCCCCCACCCAGCGGGGCTTGACAGGGGATCTCGGGCCATGTCCCCCACCTGGTGGGGCTTGACAGAGGACCTCAAGGCACGCCCCTGCCCCAGTCTGGGCTGGGGGACCTCAGGCCATGCTCCGCATCCTGGCACCAGGAAAGGGGACCTGAGGCTATGCCTCCTGCCCGCAGGGCTTGACAAGGGTGGGACTGGCCGGGTCTGGATCTATCCCAATGAGGGGGGGTGGCCGGGTCTGGGTCTCACACGATTTTGAGGTACATGTGGGTGGGTGGGGACTTGACTCTGGGTCCATGGTGTGCCCCAGACTCTGACAGGAGGAAGGTTTTCATATACATTTTACTAATTTTCTTTTATCTCTGACACTTCTATTATAGAGAAAGGGCAAATAGCAATATTAAATTATTTCCTCTAATTAACCCCCTTTTAATGTGCATGAATTCATGCACCAGGTCACTAACATATATATATATTAGAAGCCCGGTGCATAAAATTTGTGTATGGGGGGGTGTGTGTCCCTCAGCCCAGCCTGCACCCTCTCCAATCTGGGACCCCTCAAGGATTATCCAACTGCCCATTTAGGGCAGTCAGACATCCCTCTCACAATCCAGGACTGCTGGCTCGCCTGCCTGCCTGCCTGATTGCCCCTAACTGCTTCTTCCTGCCAGCCTGATCACCCCCTAACCATTCCCCTGCCAGCCTGATTGATGCCTAACTGCTCCCCTGTCAGCCTGTTTGCCCCTAACTGCCCTCCCCTGCAGGCCTGGTCACCCCTAACTGCCCTCCCCTGCAGGCCTGGTCACCCCTAACTGCCCTCCCCTGCTGGACTGGTCACTTCTAACTGCCCTCTGCTGCCAGCCCAATTGCCCCTAACTGCCCTCTCCTGCTGGCCTGGTAATCCCTAACTGCCTCCCCTGCAGGCCTGGTCCCCCTCAACTGCCTTCCCCTGCAGGCCTGGTCCCCTTCAACTGCCACCCCCTGCAGGCCTGGTCTCCCCCAACTGCCCTCTCCTGCAGGCCTGGTCCCCCCCAACTGCCCTCTCTTGCCAGCCTGGTCGCCCCTAACTGCCCTCCCCTTCCAGACTGGTCACCCCCAACTGCCCTCCCCTGCAGGCCTGGTCACCCCTAACTGGGTCCTCCCCTGCAGGCTTGGTTGCCCCCAACTGCCCTCCCCTGCTGGCCCGGTCACCCCTAACTCCCCTCCCTTGCCGGCCTGGCCACCCCTAACTTCCCTCCCCTGCTGGCCCGGTCCACCCCAACTGCCCTCCCCTGCAGGCCTGGTCACTTCCAACTGCCCTCTCCTGCCAGCCTGGTTGCCCCTAACTGCCCTCCCCTGCAGGCCTGGTCCTCCCCAACTACCGTCCCCTGCAGCCCTGGGTCCTCCCTAACTCTCCTCCCCTGCAAGCCTGGTCACCCCCAACTGCTCTCCTCTGCCAGCCCGTTCACCCCTAACTGCCCTCCCCTGCAGGCCTGATCACCCCCAACTGCCCTCCCCTGCAGGCCTGGTCCCTCCCAACTGCCCTCCCCTGCCGGCCCGATCGCCCACAACTGCCCTTCCCTGCTTGCCATCTTGTGTCCACATGGGGGTGGCCATCTTTGACCACATGGTGCAGCCATCTTGCGTGTTGGAGTGATGGTCAATTTGCATATTACCTCTTTATTATATAGGATATATATATATATATATATATATATATATATATATATATGTATATATTAATATATTTGTATTTATTTCAGAGAGGAAGGGAGATGGAGAGAGAGAAACATCAATGATGAGAGAGAATCATTGATCGGCTGCCTCCTGCATGGCCCCTACTGAGGATCGAGCCCACACCCAGGCATGTGCCTTTGACTGGAATTGAACTGGATCCCTTCAGTCCGCCAGCTGACGCTCTATCCACTGAGCCAAACCAAGTAGGGCTAGACTTTTTTTTTTATGGGGATACATAAAAGATAAAGTTTACGATATAAAACGCAACAGTTGGGGGGAGGAAAAGATGGCGGCTGGCAGGATGGAGGTGAGGGAGAGGGAGTGAGTGAGGGTATGAAAGGAGAGTGTGTGGATGTGCGTGGTATGTGTGTGAGAGAGTGAGTGAAAGTTAAATCTCGCAGGAGCAGCAGGGGCTGGCAGACAGGCTCTCCTTGACAAGGAGAGACTACCACCACTGCAGGCACTCCCCAGACAATGGGACTCCAGCACAGAGCCCACACCATCTTGAAGGGGAGAGCAGCCTTTTTTAGGAACTCATCAACACCACCAACCAGACAGGCCTTGGAACTGCCTGCGACCCAGCAGCCACTCCAGCCAAAATCCTGCTACCCCAGCTGCAGGCCTGCAGGCGCTGGGACCTCCACCTCCAAAGGTGCACCGCTTGGCAGCAGTAAGTGCAACCTCCCTCTCCCCAGCAGCAGATTCACGAGTATCCGGATTCATGCGTTTCCAGCCGTGCAGGGCACTCTACTCCTTAGGCAGCGCTTGGGAGCCGCTGAGAGCCCCTGAGGGTGTGATTCTGCACAGACAAGGGTGCACAGTCCCGCAGTAGAAATTCTGAATTCCCTCTTCCTGGATAACTGCCCACATTCACCCCAGCAGCGCAACCGCGGTGCCAGGCCCCCTCAGAGTGCATCAGAACTCTGCGCCCGGCAAGTGCTCCTCCACAGAGGCGAAGTTCCAACAGGCAGGCACCCTGAGCTCATCTACCCACAGGGCACAAGTGGGAGGCACTGTGAGCTCTCCCTGGGTGTGATCTTGAACAAGCAGGGGCACACTCCCCCGCAGCAGAAGTTTTGAATCCACTCATCCTGGATACTGGCCCACAGGCACCTCAACTGCGTGGCTACACTGTCAGGGCCCTTCAGAGTTCTTCAGTGTGCCTCGCTGGCAAATGTACCTTGGGTGCTCCTGTGAGCCGCCACTGGGAGTAAGCGCCTATCCACCACAGGTGCAACAGCAAAAGCTGGGTCTGCCCACCCCAATATGCAGAACTCTGGGCATCACTGTCATGCCTTTACAGAGAGCAGGCCCCCTGAGCCCCATCACCCCAACAGACAGTTCCTGGGTGCCACTGTGAGTCCCTGCTGGGCACACGTGATTTCATTTAAGGGTGCAAGACAGCAAAAATTGGGACACTCCCCTCCACGCAGCTGACTTCTAGACACTGCAGTTGTGCCTCTCAAGCTCGCAGGACTACATCAAGAGAAGCCAAATAGCTCAAGTAGGGAGCTACACTAGATTAACAAGCCCAGGAGAACTGAGAGATTATGCCAGTAGCACCATCCCCAAAAGAACCTGGGTAGCAAAGCAATTGGATCTACAATTAAAACATTACAGGAAAACATGGGAAGACAAAAAAGCAATCCCCAAAGGAAAGAAAAAGAGGAACCACCAGAAAGGGAGTTAAATGAATTCGAGGCTAGCAGCTTATCAGAGATAGAATTCAGAGTAATGGTTATAAGGATGTTTAAACGGATGGATGACAAATACACACAACTCAATGACAAATACACACAACTCAATGAGAACTATAAGGAGCTGAATGAGAATGTCACCAACATGAAAAGAAACCAAGAGGAGATGAAGAACAACATAGCTGCAATAAAAAACACAATGGAAGGCCTAAACAGTAGACTAGAAGAGGCTGAGGACCGCATCAGCGAATTAGAAGACAAGGTAGGAAAAAACACACAAACACAGCAGCAACTGGAAAGAAGACTTAAAAAGCAAGAGGAAAGCCTAAGGGAGCTTTGGGACAACACAAAACGAAACAACATTCACTTAATAAGGATACCAGAAGGGGAGGAAGAGAAGCAAGGAATAGAAAACCTGTTTGAAGAAATAATGACAGAAAACTTCCCTGATATTGGCAAGAAAAAAACTATGCAAGTCCAAGAAGTACATAGAGTCCCAAACAAGTTGAACCCCAAAAGACCAACACCAAGATACATCATAATTAGATTGGCGAACACCAACGACAAAGTAAGAATCTTAAAGGCTGCCAGGGAGAGACAGAAAGTTACTTACAAGGGGTCTCCTAACAGAATAGCAACTGATTTCTCAACAGAAACACACCAGGCCAGAAGGGAATGGAATGAAATATACAAAGTGATGCAAAGCAAGGGACTGAATCCAAGAATACTGTACCCAGCAAGGCTATCATTCAAAATTGAAGGTGGAATCAGGAGCTTCACAGACAAAAAAGGGCTAAGAGAGTTTACCACTACCAAGCCAGCAATGCAAGAAATGCTAAAGGGACTGCTGTAAAAAGAAGAAAGAGAAAGGCAAGAAGAAACACAAACACTAAGGAGAAATATGACAACAAACATGTACTTGTCAATAATAACATTAAACATAAATGGATTAAGTGCACCAATCAAAAGACATAGGGTAGCTGAATGGATAAGAAAACGTGACCCATATATTTGCTGTCTACAAGAGACCCACCTCAGAGCAAAGGATTCACACAGACTGAGAGCAAAGGGATGGAAAAACATTTTTCAGGCAAATGGAAATGAGAAAAAAGCTAGGGTTGCGATACTTATATCTGACAAAATAGACCTCAAAGTAAAGACCATAATAAGAGACAAGGAAGGCCACTACATAATACTAAAGGGAGCAATTCAACAAGAAGATATAACTCTGGTAAACATATATGCACCCAATGCAGGAGCACCCAAATACATTAAAAAAATCTCCTGGAAGTTATCAAGGGAGAGATCAACAACAATACCATCATAGTAGGCGACTTTAATACACCACTGACATCACTAGATAAATCCTCTAGACAAAAAATCAGCAAAGAAACAGCAATTCTAAATGACACACTAGATCTGTTGGACCTAATTGACATCTTTAGAGCATTTCACCCCAAAGCCACGGAATATACGTTCTTCTCAAGTGCACATGGGACATTTTTAAAAATAGACCACATATTGGGTCACAAGCAAAGTCTTCCAAAATTCAAAAAGATTGAAATCATATCAAGCATTTTCTCAGACCACAATGGTATAATATTAGAAATAAACTACAATAAAAACATTCCAAAAAATTCAAACACTTGGAAGCTGAATAGCATACTACTAAACAATGATTTGGTTATCAATGAGATCAAAGAAGAAATTAAAAACATCCTGGAGACTAATGACAATAAAAACACAACATTGCAAATCCTATGGGACATAATGAAAGCAGCACTGAGAGGGAAGTTTATAGCTCTACAGGACTACCTCAAAAAACAAGAAAAAATGGTAATAAATCATCTAATGCAACAACTCAAAGAATTAGAAAGAGAGCAACAAGAAAAGCCCACAGTGAGCAGAAGGAAGGACATAATAAAGATCAGAGCAGAGATAAATGACATAGAGACAAAAAAACAATACAAAAGATCAATGAAACCAAGAGCTGGTTCTTCAAAAGGATAAACAAGATTGATGAACCTCTAGCCAGGCTCACCAAGAAGCAAAGAGAGAGGACCCAAATAAACAAAATCAGAAATGAAAGAGGAGAAATAACAACAGACCCCAGAGAAATACAAAGAATTATTAAAAAATACGATGAACAACTCTATTCTAACAAACAACCTGGAGGAAATGGACACATTCCTAGAAAAATACAACCTTCCAAAACTTACTCAGGAAGATTCTAAAAATCTCAATAGGCTGATAACTATGGAAGAAATTGAAGCAGTCATCAAAAAGCTTCCAGCAAACAAAAGCCCGGGGCCAGACGGCTTCACAGGGGAGTTTTACCAAACATTCAAGGAAGAACTAAAACCTATCCTCCTCAGACTATTCCAGAAAATTCAAGAGGAAGGAACACTTCCAAGCTCCTTCTATGAAGCCAGCATCACCCTAATACCAAAACCAGATAAAGATAACACAATGAAAGAGAATTACAGGCCAATATCCCTCATGAACATAGTTGCCAAATTCCTCAACAAAATTCCAGCAAATCGAATCCAGCAGTACATCAGAAATATCATACACTATGACCAAGTAGGATTTATCCCGGGGATGAAAGTAGGGTACAATATTCGCAAATCAATAAATGTGATACATCACATAAACAAATTGAGAGATAAAAATCATATAGTCATGTCAATTGATGCAGAAAAAGCATTTGACAAAAATCCAACACCCTTTCTTGATAAAAACTCTCAGCAAGGTGGGAATAGAAGGATCACAGCTCAACATCATAAAAACCATATATGACAAACACACAGCCAACATCATACTCAATGAGTAAAAACTAAAACCATTTCCCCTAAGAACAGGAACAAACAGGATGCCCACTCTCACCACTCCTGTTTGACATAGTACTGGAAGTACTAGCCATTGCTATCAGACAAGAAGAAATAAAAGGCATCCAAATTGGAAAAGAAGAAGTAAAACTGTCCTTATTCGCAGATGACATGGTACTGTACATAGAAAACCCTAAATACTCCATCAAAAAATTATTAGACTTAATAAATGAATTTGGCAATGTAGAAGGATACAAAATTAGCGCCAAGAAATCTATGGCATTTCTATACACCAATAACAAACTTACAGAAAGAGAGACTAAAAAAGCAATTCCATTTACCATCGCACCAAAAAAATTAAGATACCTAGGAATAAACTTAACTAAGGAGGTAAAAGACCTATACGTGGAAAACTACATTACACTGAAAAAAGAGATAGAGGAAGACATAAACAGATGGAAAAACATACCATATTCATGGATTGGTAGAATCAACATCATCAAAATGTCCATACTACCCAAAGTGATCTATAAATTCAATCCACTTCCCATTAAAATACCAACAGCATATTTCACAGACCTAGAACAAACCTTCAAAAAATTCATCTGGAATAAAAAAAGATCCTGAATAGCTGCAGCAATCCTGAGAAAGAACAAAGTAGGTGGGATCTCAACACCAGATATCAAGCTGTATTACAAAGCCACTGTTCTTAAAACAGCCTGGTACTGGCACAAGAACAGACATATAGATCAATGGAATAGAATAGAGAACCCAGAAATTGACCCAAACCACTATGCCCAATTAATATTTAACAAAGGAGGCATGAACATACAATGGAGTCAAGACAGTCTCTTCAATAAATGCTGTTGGGAAAATTGGACAAATACATGCAAAAAAAAAAAAAAATGAAACTAGACCACCAACTTACACCATACACAAAAATAAACTCAAAATGGATAAAGGACTTAAACATTAGATGGGAAACCATAAAAATACTAGAGGAATCCACAGGCAGCAAAATCTCAGACATATGCCGAAGGAACTTCTTCACTGATACTGCCCCTAGGGCAATAGAAACTAAAAAGAAAATACACAAATGGGACTACATCAAAATAAAAAGCTTTTGCACAGCAAAGGAAACCATCAATAAAACAACAAGAAAGCCCACTGCGTGGGAGAACATATTTGCCAATGATATCAACAATAAGGGTTTAATCTCCAACATTTACAGAGAACTCATACAACTTAACAAAAAGAAGATAAACAACCCAATCAAAAAGTGGGCAACTGATCTAAATAGACACTTTTCGAAAGAAGACAGAAGGAAGGCCAAGAGACATATGAAAACCTGCTCAAAGTCACTAATCATCAGAGAGATACAAATCAAAACAACAATGAGGTACTGTTGTGGAGCGAGCGCGAGTGAATGACCACTGGAGCCCAGACCAAATTAAAATTTAGGGAGCCTTTATTAGCCGGCCAGCCGGCCGGCAACTGCTCTGCCTTTACCCACACAGGGAGTCCAGAGAGCAGCCCCGACCCTTTGTGCAGGACCACTTTTAAGCACATTAACCACATCCTGTTCTTGCAGAGCAAGTAACCCAAGACAAAACAGTTTTTCCTAAGCAACATCAGGATCATGCCATTGACGACCATGTTATTCACAGGGTCATCCTGTTCTTCAGAAAGCTGACAGTGCTCTATGAAAGAAGGCCTACGTGCTGGGAAGAGGCCATGAGACCGTATCTCAAGGCCTGGCCTGGTGTCAGCACTGACAACTCTATCTGGGGCATAGTCCACTGCCTCTCTGGAATGGTAGTAGTAAGCATGCTCAAAAATTCCCACTCTCTAACATTCCCCACTGGTTTTATGTACATGAGTCAAATCATTGACTCTTTTGGGTTATTGTTGGCAAGGGAGTTATATTGACCCCTGAGGACTATAAGCTTGATAGAATTAATTCTCTGCTGAATAAAGTCAGTGGGCCTGTTTATAAGATAAGGGTCCAGAATGAGGGCCAGGACTAATCTTTAGAGGGTCCAAAGAGTCCTGGACTCTCTATTTTGCCTGGGCTGTCTTAAGCCAGGTGTGATGAAGCCACGTCAAGATCCCGTCGACCTTGACTGCTGTGGAGGTGGTCCTTTCCAGGTAGGAGTCAGTCCTTGCGTGGCAAATTTCTTTACCCAAACAGAGTCACCAGGGCAGAAGGATGGACCATATCAGACATGCTTCTGGACTGCTTTCTGGGTGGACTGTAAAGCTTGTAAGAACTTGAGTAAAGATTGGTTATGGATTTCAGCTTTTCTAGATTGGGTTTCCATGTAAGCTGGTGAGGTGGGTAGGTCAGGGTTTGGAAGAGTCACTAGAATCTGTAGAGGCCCCACTGATTTTACGTCAGCCTCCCGGGCTGCTTTATCTGCAGCCTCGTTCCCTCTTGCTTATGGGGAGTCCTCTTGTCTCACATAGGTAGAGATGGAAAGACTTAATTACATCTGGTAGTGCTACTTGGCCCATTGTCCTTGCCCTGCTCATATCTGTCTAACTGCCTAATATATTACCTCAAGGATCCTGGCTCTGAATTCTTTTAGGGAAAATGGATGTCGGTGGGCTCTTCTAGCTACTTCCTGCTGAGGCGGGTCAGAAGTTTCTCTCAGAGCCAAGAGATCCTTGCTGTCTGTCAGAGGGACGATGAGGCCTGGCCACAGAAGGAGGTGGGCTTGTGACCTGGCGGAGACAAACTGTAACAAATGGTCTGGAAAGAAAACCTTTCAGTTTTAATAACTTCTATTGAAATGGAATTTTTCTCTTCAAAAATACCCCCATGTTTATCAAAAGAGCCAAATCAAGACTACTTTATCTATTGTATTTAATTTGGCCTGATTGTTTGCATAAACATAACAAGAATGGTAACTGCCTTTGCCGGAATTTCATGATTGAATCTTAATGTGCCCCATAGGGCCAGGAAGCCAAGCTATCCAGCTCCCATCAGGCCTGCCTGTAGTATCTGCTGAATTAGGTGAATCTTCACCTGTAGTGGCTCTACCCGGGCCCATGCCCTAGGCTTCAAGGTCCATCTCAGCCCTCCTACTCATCGCGGCTCAGAGTGCGTGGGGGTCCCGCAGGGACACAGAGGCACCCTTATTGCTCCACTTCTACTCTGACCAACCGCCAGTGATGGTAGGGCATGGCTTGATGCTCCAGCACCAGGTATTTTCAGGGCTACCAAGCAGGATACCAAACTTTCTCTATGGTACTCTTATTGGCTTCAGGTCTTCAGAGTTCAGGCAGGGCTCTTTAAAACATGATACTGTATTATTTAATCAATTTCCTTACAACATTTCTCTTCTCTTTCTTATTACATACACAACCTTTATCAATTTTACACTTCCAAATTAGCCTTTAAACCTTCTTTCTATGTCCTTTACAAATGCATAACCATGGCTCAGACCTTCTACTCAGTATTCCTTATTCTTTGAAACCTCAATCCTTTAATGACTCCTAAAAATAAACAGCCAGAATTTCTTAGATTAACACTGATGGACACACTTTAAATGTACTTTTTCAAGAAAATATACCTACATATTGTATTGATCTAATTTAATTCAAAAATATTTCTTTTTGACAGAGATTTTTAAAACTTAAACTAGTAGTAACATTAAAGATATTATATCTTAAAGTTCCTTTGCTGAATATTCCACCACCACCCAAGAAGTACCCAGTAACCCCACCCTGCCAGGCTCGGACAATGAGATTTCTTTTTATGTGTATTAGAAGGGTTAAAGAGAAGAATACTGGGCAGAGGAAGATTCACTGTGTTTTGCAGAAAGCCTTGAAGCCAAAATAGTTCAGATAAGAAACCAAGGACGCCAGCAGAGCAGGTTGTAGCCAGTAAAATCAACAAAAACCTATCTCTCCCTGCTCTCCCCGCCGACGCCCCCCCTTTTCTGCATTAACTATTTACTCTGTCCTTTGTAGGGGACATAAGGCAAGCAGTCTGAGATCCTGTATAACCAGGCTTTTTACACTTAAGGAACAGCTGCACTCCCTCCCAGATTTTCCTTCTTTACTCCAAGGCCCCAGAGGATCTCAACCTTCACCACTTCTGATATCTCCAACCATCCCCCTGTCCCCCAGCCTAGGGCTTCTCTATCTCAGCAGGCTGAGAGTGAATTCCACCGCCTCTACCCTTTCTCACACCTGCTCCTGAACAGTTTTCGGCCCTTTTCCTCCCCCAGAGAGAGACCCACTGTAAATCTATCAGGAAGGGCAGGCAGGTCCCAGTTCTTGGGACCACATGATTCTGTTTGCTAGGAGGGCTGAAAAAGGCAGCCTACAAAGCAGTTAATTATGACTAATCTTAACCTAATAAGCCTTTGTTTAAACTTCTCTGGATTGGCAACCTTCACAAATTAGCCCTAGAATTCCAAAAATTTAAACTAACACAGCAAAATTATAAATCAAGGAAAAGCAATTAAAAGTTCTCTACTGTCTTCCCTCTAAAGCAGGGATGTACACTGTCTTTAAACAAATTGAACAATAGAACGAGATAACAAATACTCTCATGTGTACAGCCAGATGGCACAAAGTAGCTTTCACTTCACACAGACCCTCACACTTACATTTATATACCAGACAGTCTGAGTTTTTTACTTACGCAGCGGCACTCCTGCGCCAGCACTTCCCCGTTCCCGTCCCACACCTCCGCCCCCTCGCTCTCTCCTTCCCACTCACAAAATTTCTGTAAATCAAAAGCGTTAACAGAGGCTCCATAATCATCCGCTCGCCACTTGAATTCCTGAAAATTTTTCAAGAAACATTGCAGGGGAGTACAGACAGAACATGAAGCAGACTGACCCATTCTAATGATAGAGACAATTAGACCACAATAACACAGAATAACAAAAGACAAAGACAACCGACTGAGGATCACCGGGCACTGTCGTGCGCCGGGATCTGGTCTCGGAAGTAGCGCTGTGTCCAGCCTTCCAGAGACCCCAGATGGGCGCCCACAGAACAGAACCAGAAACATAAATAAGTTTCTTAACGGTAAGAACCAGATTCAGGTGGCTCCGATCAGAGTCAATCAGGAAATTTAGCAGGCGGGGTCTCCGACCTCTACCAGTCCCCGGGGCTGAGGAACATCCCTCAGAGATTTCCCCCTAGGTCGGAGAGTCCGGGGACCCTGGTGGGCTCCGGTCACAGGACCAGTCAAAGGCTGGTTATCTCCCTGGGGCATCTCCAAATGTTGTGGAGTGAGTGTGAGTGAATGACCACTGGAGCCCAGACCAAATTAAAATTTAGGGAGCCTTTATTAGCCGGCCAGCCGGCCGGCAACTGCTCTGCCTTTACCCACACAGGGAGTCCAGAGAGCAGCCCCGACCCTTTGTGCAGGACCACTTTTAAGCACATTAACCACATCCTGTTCTTGCAGAGCAAGTAACCCAAGACAAAACAGTTTTTCCTAAGCAACATCAGGATCATGCCATTGACGACCATGTTATTCACAGGGTCATCCTGTTCTTCAGAAAGCTGACAGTGCTCTATGAAAGAAGGCCTACGTGCTGGGAAGGGGCCATGAGACCGTATCTCAAGGCCTGGCCTGGTGTCAGCACTGACAACTCTATCTGGAGCATTGTCCACGGCCTCTCTGGAATGGTAGTAGTAAGCATGCTCAAAAATTCCCACTCTCTAACAGTACCATCTTACACCTGTCAGAATGGCTATTATCAACAAACGACAAGTGTTGACGAGGATGCGGAGAAAAAGGAACCCTCGTGCACTGCTGGTGTGAATGCAGATTGGTGCAGCCACTGTGGAGAACAGTATGGAGTTTCCTCAAAAAACTAAAAATGGAACTCCCATTTGACCCAGTGATCCCACTTCTAGGAATATATCCCAAGAAACTAGAAACACGAATCAGAAAGGATATATGCACCCCTATGTTCATAGCAGCACAATTCACCATAGCTAATATTTGGAAACAACCTAAATGCCCATCATCAGATGAGTGGATTAAAAAACTGTGGTACATCTACACAATGGAATACTATGCTGCGGTAAAAAAGAAGGAGTTCCTACCATTTGCAATAACATGGATGGAGATGGAGAGCATTATGCTAAGTGAAATAAGCCAGGCAGAGAAAGATAAATATCACATGATCTCACTCATTTGTGGAATATAATGAATGGCATAGACTGATGAAAAAGAATAGATCCAGAGACTGAGAAACGTCAATCACAACCTCAAACCTCAGGGAAGGAGGGGCTCAGTGGGAGTAAGCGGGAGAGATCAACCAAGGGACTTATGTGCATGCATAAGAGCCTAATCAATGGATGCAGACAACAGGGGGGTGGGGCATAAGTGGAGGTGGGGGGTAATGGGGGAATAAGGACACATATGTAAAAAATAATAATAAAAAAAATAAATAAATAAAAATAAAAAAATAGAAAAGTAATTGTGAGTTAACCAGAACCCCAAGAACACCTGAGAACGTCTTTCTTGCCATGCTAGCTGTCATCAGCTGTACGGTAATATTACCTGCGGAAAATGGGGAAGTATTTTGGACTTATGTTCCTGACCCTTCATGGGTAAGAGCCCTTACGTGGGCTGATCCCCCGCCTAATGTAGTCACCAATAATACCAAACACCTTGGTCATCCAGAAGGACCATGGGTGGGGCAAGGAAGTATAATTACACAGGGTCGCCTCCCAGCTTCCCTTTTGTATGACACAAAATCAAACCACTGCTCCTTTGTGTGTACAATTAAAGAGACATTTCTGGCTTTCGTGGACACCAAAGGAAGGGACTATCACTACTTGCTCCTGGGAGAGGTGCAGAAAATGTAACTAAGACCTTGTCTATACAAAAAGAAATTGACAACCAGTTTGAAAGGAACTGCCATGGCCTAGAGCAAAGAATATCCTTACATGATATTATTCTACAATGTCATTATAATTTTTCCCAGATTTCTATTACCCCCATTACCTATAATAGTACCTCACACCCTTGGGAATCAATAAAAAATCATCTTTTTGGTGCTTGGAGACAAAGATAACATATCTCTTGATATTTTAGAATTACAACAGCATAATGTACAATTATCCCAAACAAACTTTCAAACTAATTCTTTGAATATTTGGCAGCAATTTAAAGAGGACATGAAAGGATTTAATCCCTTCCACTGTGTAGAGGGCCCTCTGGGAAGGCACCTGAGCATTCCATATTGGCCCCTCTTGCCCTTTTGGCCAAGAGGGACCCTCTTCTCACAATCCGATTGCCCACAGCTGTTGCCTGAGCTTTCTGTTCATGCTGAGGTTGAAGCCTTATGGTGGCTGGTACCATGGATCTGTCTCTCGCCCAGTGCCGTGAGCTGGGCCCTTCCTGGAGAAGAAACCTGGGTTCCCTAAGATATGTGATTAGTGCCGGGGCCCTGCCAGCAGGCGAGGGGATCCCAAGGCAGATGCTGGGCGTGGAGGCCACGGGGGCATAGGCTACCAAGGAGACAGAACTGAACCTCACATCACCCTGCTTGGCCCTGGAGGATGGCTGGTTAGCCAGAGACGGGTAAGATTCCTCAGGGAAGGAACAACCTAAGACAGGCACAGTCACAGAGGAGCCATCAGGAGAAAACTTGGGGTCAACAGAGGTGGGGCACAGACCCTCACCCCCCCAACTTTGCAAGGGCCTGAACCCTCACCCCTTCTGAGGGAGGTCTCCTTCCCCCATGGCTGCTTCACTTCCCATGACCAGCTCAAATCGGGACCCAGGTAACAGACAGAGACTTGGCCAACAGCAGCTGCCCTCTCACTGCAACAAGACTTGTTTGAGTTGTCTTGTACCCATGGGGTGGGGAAGTGGGTTTTTGATATCTAAATCCAACCTAGCACCAGGAATGCTCAGAGCCTATTCAAGAAGGCAAATAATCCTTTCCACTAATATTTACAGGGTAAAATAAGATTGTTTTTAGAGTATTAAATTTGACAGTAAAATAGTAGTCAAGTTCTCAGACTAATTTAAATTGACTAAGTGAAATAAGCGCATATTCTAGAAAAATTAATGGTACTGGACAAACAGCTGTTTCTAAAGTGTTAACTAAAATTTTTATTGGTAGTTCATCTCATGGTAAAATTGCGTAACATGTAATGAACCTAAAGCAGTCATATTTTAGTGCAAAAAATTAAAATTTAAAAGCTATCAAGACTACATTATAAAATTTCCAAAAGCCTCCTAATATTTAAATCAAAAAAGGGGGGATAGTAGAAGAATATCATGTAAGAAAAAATATCCTGTAAGTAAATTACATCTAGAATACATTTTACTTTAGAAAATTAACTTTCATTTGTAATGCTAACAGCAAGACACCCATGAAAAACACACATGGTGTCAAAACAAGCCAAAGGAAAATCATTTGGGCAAAAAATGAAAAAGGATCCCAAGTCAAATTTATAGAAAGGATTCCTTTATTAACTTTTGGTCTAGAATATGTTTGTATATTTTCAGAAAACACCTCCAAGACCATGTGGATTCCTGCAACAGAGAGGAATTGACAGGACTTCTCCAGCCATGAAGATAGAAGAGAAACAGTCCAGAGATGGAAGACGCTGATGACGCCTTGCCATACTAGCAGTCAGCAGCTGTGCGTTGTAGCAGGTTGCCCAGGACCAAACCAGAGAGGGTCGGACCTGCATTACCACCATTTGTCCACCATCCAGAACTGAAATATCATTGCTGACACATAAGGAACTGTTTGACATTGAAATTGGGACTCAAAAGAACTGTTGGCCCAGAAAGAAACTCACTACAGACTGATTCATTTGTCTCCCAGCATAACCATTATTGATTGTCTCATTTTTGGTTCTTATAAGTGTATTTCTAGTATCACATGATCTCACTCATCTAGGGTAAATAATGAACAACATAAACTGATGAACAAACACAGACCCGGAGACAGGGAAGCATTGATCAGACTGTCAAACCTCAGAGGGAAGGTAGGGGAGGGTGGGGGTAAGGGGAGAGATCAACCAAAGGACTTGTATGCATGCATATAAGCCTAACCAGTGGTCACGGACAACACGGGGGTGGGGGCATGCGTGGGGAGGGGCTTGGGATGGGAATGGGGGGATGAGGACAAATATGTGATACCTTAATCAATAAAGAAATTAATAAAAAAAAAGAAACTACACTTAGAAAAGTTTGGACTCAGGAGCTCCAAGGGATGGAGAAAAATAAAACAAACACAGTGAGCTGTAAAAAAACACACAAAACAAACAAACAAACAAAAAATGCAACAGTTAAACCAATTGAGGATGAACAAATACTGAAGGAAATTATTCTTTATGTTTGTGATTTCATTGCTTCACATTATCAGCAGTGCCTGGACCTGAACAGTCATCAGTTTAAAAACAGGCATTGACAAAAGTAATTATTCATTTCTGTAGATTCTTTTAAAAATTGAAAATAAACTGTATGTTAATAAACACTGACTTTATAATCATTCAAAGTGTGTATACATTTTTTAGGGACACCCTGTATATATGGGTTTATTCCTAAGCTCTCAGTTATGTTCCATTGGTCTGTGCATCTATTTTTTGCTGATATCATGTTGTATTGATTATTGTAGCTTTGTAGTATAGTTTCAAGTCAGGGAGTGTGATACCTCTGGCTTTCTTCTTCTCCCTTTTTTTTTTTTTCTTTTCAGGATTGCTTTGCCTATTTCAGTCTTTTGTATTCCATACAAATTTGAGGATATTTTTTGTTCTAGTTCTGTGAAAAGTGACACTGGGATTTTGATAGGGATTGCATTAAATTTGTATATTCCATTAGGTAATATGGGCATTTTAACTATATTAATTCTTCCAATCCATGAGCACGGAATACCTTTCTATTTCTTTTCTTTTTTAAAATATATTTTTATTGATTTCAGAGAGGAAGGGAGAGGGAGAAAGAGAGAAATATCAATGATGAGAGAGAATCATTGATTGGCTGCCTCCTACATGCTCTCTGCTAGAGTTCGAGCCCACAACTCATGACTGGGGATCAAACTGTAACCTCCTGGTTCATAGGTTGATGGTCAACCACTGATCCATGCCGGTCAGGCTCTATTTCTTTATGTCTTGAATTTTTTTCAACAGTGTCTTATAGTTTTCATTGTACAGGTCCTTGACCATCTTTGTTCAATTTATTCCTTGATATTTTATTCATTTTGTTATAATTGTAAATGGGATCATTTCTTTTCTATTACAGATATTTTCTTTCTTTTTTTTTTTTTTTAATATATTTTATTGATTTTTTACAGAGAGGAAGGGAGAGTGAAAGAGAGCTAGAAACATCGATGAGAGAGAAACATCGATCAGCTGCCTCCTGCACACCTCCTACTGGGGATGTGCCCGCAACCAAGGTACATGCCCTTGACCGGAATCGAACCCGGGACCCTTCAGTCCGCAGGCCGACGCTCTATCCACTGAGCCAAACCGGTTTCGGCTCTATTACAGATATTTTCTTATTAGTATACTAGAGGCTGAGTGCATGAAATTCATGCACGGGGGTGTGTGTCCTTCAGCCCAGCCTGCACCCTCTCCAATCTGGGACCCCTTGAGGGATGTCCGACTGCCCTCTCACAATCCAGGACTGCTGGATCCCAACCACTCGCCTGCCTGCCTTCCTGATTGCCCCTAACCGCTTCTGCCTGCCAGCCTGATCACCCCCTAACCACTCCCCTGCCAGCCTGACTGATGCCTAACTGCTCCCCTGCCAGCCTGATTGCCCCTAACTGCCCTCCCCTGCAGGCCTGGTCACCCCTAACTGCCCTCCCCTGCTGGCCTGATCCCTCCCAACTCCCCTCCCCTGCTGGCCATCTGGTGTCCACATGGGGGCAGCCATCTTTGACCACATAGGGGCAGCCATCTTTGACCACATAGGAGCAGCCATCTTGTGTGTTGGAGTGATGGTCAATTTGCATATTACTCTTTTATTAGATGGGATAGAGGCCTGGTGCACTGGCGGGGGCCAGCTTGTTTGCCCTGAAGGGTGTCCCAGATCAGGGTGGTTCCCTTGGGGCATGGGGTGGCCTGGGTGAGGGGCCTGTGGTGGTTTGCAGGCCGGCCACATACCCTGGCTACCCAAGCAGAGGCCCTGGTATCTGGGATTTATTTATCTTCTATAATTAAAACTTTGTAGCCTTGAGTGGAGGTGAGGGCAGGCCAGGGGGGAGGGTGGGAAGCTTGGCTTCCTCCATTGCCAGGGAAACCCAAGCCTCCTGCTCACTCTGTGGCTGCAGCCATCTCGGTTGGGTTAATTTGCATACTTGCTCCTGATTGGCTGGTGGGCGTGGCTTGTGGGCGTAGCGGAGGTACGCTCAATTTGCATGTTTCTCTTTTATTAGTGTATATCTACACTAATAAAAGTAAAAGATGCAAATTGACCATCTCTTTGTGATGCCCACCAGCCAATCAGGAGTGAGCATGCAAATTAACCCGACAAAGATGGTGGGTTAATTTGCATACACAGGTGCCAAGCGGTCAGGGGCGGAGCGGCTGCTTGCCTGCATGCAGGCGCCAAGCAGCCTGCATCCCAGGGACAGGAATCCTCAGGAGCCAGGCCACTCTGAGCCTATAAGCCTGCATGTAGGCCCAGAGCAGCCGGGGTCCCTGAACACCCCTGGCCACTCCGGGCCTAGGCACACAGGTGCCGGGTGGCCAGGGGCGGGGCAGGAACATCCCTGGAACCCAGGCACTCTGAGTCGGCACACACACAAGTGGCCGGGGATGGGGTGGGAAGGTCCCCTGCAGCAAGCAAGCAGATAGCAGACTGTGGGGCCCTGCTTGCTCCTGGCCATGGCAGCGAGGGGCAAGCAGTGCTGAAGAAATCAGCCGAGGAAAAGCTGCAAACAGCTTAACTTGGAGACATTCCCAACTGTGTACGTGCCAAAGAAGCACATTTCGCAAATGGATGTGCTCCCCTCTTGCCTGAAAACAGGAAGGGTGGGTTTGGCCACAAGGGAATGACCTTTAAAGCTGTTCTTTAAAGGTATGGGTCCCCTACCCACACAGTTTTCCCAGGCTTGCTTGGATGGCGGTTATCAGTAGAATGAGAGCAACCTTTCATAGCTTACCAAGAAGTCTGTAACTATTTACTGAGATTTGCTGTACTGAGAATTTGTCCTTCTGCTCTGTCTCTCCCTTAGAGATTAAGAGGAACAAAAAAATATTCCTCTTGACAGACCTTCTATTCAGTGTTTTGTGTATAAAAGGCATTACGCAGTTAATAAACTTGCTGCAGTCTTCACCGAGCTCGGAGTCTGTCTTGTCTGTGTGTATGTTGTCTGTCATCCCTCATTTTATTGAAACAGGTTGCAACACAGTCCCCCACAGAGCCCCCACAGAGAGCAGACAGCAGGGCCCTGCTTGCCCCTGGCCCCAGCGGCGAAGAGAAAGCAGGCCCCCACAAAGAGCAGACACCAGGGCCTGCGGTGGCATCAAGCAGACAGGCACGCAGAGGGCAGAGAACCATGGGAAGCAGGCCTAAGCCATCAGTAGGACATCCCCTGGGGCCTCCCAGATTGGAGAGGGTGCAGGTCAGGCTGAGGGACCCACCCCCCACCCCCGTGCTAGTAGAATATAATAGATTTTTGTATGTTGCTTTTGTAATATATTGCTTTTGTAATTGCAACTTTATTGTATTTGTCTATTTTTTCTAATAATTTTCTTGGTGGAGTTTTGGGGTTTTATATATATAGAATCAGGTAATCTGCAAATAGTTTTCCTTCTTCATTCCAATTTGTATATATTTTATTTCCCTTTCTTGCCTCATTGCTCTGGCTAGACTTCTAGTGCTATGTTGACTAACAGTGGCCAGAGTGGGCATCCTTGTTTATGATCCTAGAAAAAAAGCTTTCAGTTTTTTACCATTGAGTATGATATTAGCTGAGGGTTTGTCATGTATAGTCTTTATTATGTTGAGGTACTTCTTTCTATATACACTTTATTGAGTGTTTTTTTATCATAAAGTGATGTTGTTTCTTATGAAATGAATATAATACATCTAGTGCAGCCGTGGGCAAACTACGGCCCGCAAGAGCGGAGGGTTCTCTTGCTCTCCCCTCCGCTCCTTCACCAGCAGCAGTGTTAACATGGCAACATCGGGAAACAAGGCCGCAGCTCCTTCTTCTGAGTGGGCGGATTTATATCCGCCCATTCAGTAGAAGGAACAACCTCTCAATCTTCCAGAGGCTCCTTGTAATGCCCGTGGACGCGTCCCCCGACATCACCCTGGGAATGCGTAGACACGTTATCCTGGTGATGTAGGGAGACACGCCCCTGGAGAGCACAGTATCAGAGCATTAGCTAAAAAGGAGACCAACAACACTGTTCCCACTGAAGTTGATGTTTTAAAAACCAAAAACCTTTCAACCCAGTCTACATTGCCATCTACATCTACGTCCCGGGCATAATTTGGAAGTTGCACTAAAGAAAATGTTTAATTTACTGTTTACACATTTTGTTCTTTTCTATTTGTTTTAGTTTTAAATTATTTTATTATATTTAAGTTTAATTTGAAAGGCTTTTGTACCTTTCCTTTGTTAGGCAATTTTATTTTGCCTTTGCCATCTTCAATATAAGGTATGTTATTGTGCTATGATTCCTCCATTTTTTGAAGTTTCAAATTATAATAATTAGTGTTTACATTCTTCTTGTTAAAATGTTTGAAATGAATAAAACTATTGAAATTAAAAAAAAAAAGACCATACCCTTTTATGTTGTAATGATGTTTACTTTGAATTTATATTAGTTCACACAAACACTCCATCCATGCTTTTGTTCCTGCCCTCCGGTCCAGTTTAAGAACCCATTGTGGCCCTCGAGTCAAAAAGTTTGCCCACCCCTGATCTAGTGATATGATATTATTTTTAGCTTTTAGTTTGTTAATGTGGTATTTCACATTGATTGATTCCCTGGAATGAACCCCACTTGGTTGTGAAATATGATCCTTTTAATGTATTATTGTATTTGATTTACTAATATTTTGTTTAGGATCTTTGTACGTTCATCAAAGATACTGACCTGTAATTTTCTTTTATTATGTTTTCCTTGTTTGGTTTTGGTATTAGGGTAATGTTGGCATCATAAAATGAGTTAGGAAGTATTCCCTCTTCTTCAATTTTTTGGAAGAAGTTGAAAAGGATTGGTATTAAATCTTCTTTCAGTGTTTGGTAAAACTCACCAGTGAAGCCGCCTGGTCCTGAACTTTGTTTTTTTTGTGTGTGAGGTTTTTGATTACTGTTTTAGTTTTCTTGCTAGTGGTATGTCTATTTAAGTTTTCCACTTTTTCATGATTTAGACTAGGGAGACTGTATACTTCTAAGAATGTTTTCATTGCTTCTAGGTTATTGAATTTGGTGGCATTTTTCTTGTTTCTTGATGTAGGCTGGTAATGTTGTACACTTCCCTCTTAGAACTACTTTAGTACTGCTTTTACTACAACTTTAAAATTTTGGTATGTCATATTTCATTTTCATTTGTGTCTATGTTTCTACTGACTTGTTCTTTTATTTCTTCTTTGACCCTATAATTGTTTGGTAGCATGTTGTTTAATCTCCAGGTATTTGTGGTTTCTCCAACTTTCTTCTTGTAGTTAATTTACAATTTTACATTGTGGTTGGAAAATATGCTTGGTCTGATTTCAGTCTTCTTAAATTTATTGAGACTAGTTTTGTGCCCCAACATATGGTCTGTACTTGAGAATGTTCTATGTGCACTTGAGAATAATTTGTATTTTGTTTTGGGATGGAAAGTTCTATACATATCAATTAAGTCAATTTGGTCTAATGTGTCATTTAAGGCGGATATCGCTTTATTGACTTTCTGTCAATGGTTCTCAACCTTTCTAATGCCGCGACCCTTTAATACAGTTCCTCATGTTGTGGTGACCCCCAACCATAAAATTATTTTCGTTGTTACTTCATAACTGTAATTTTGCTACTGTTAATGAATTGTAATGTAAATATCTGTGTTTTCCGATGGTCTTATGCGACCCCGCTAGCGGTTCTCAACCTGTGGGTTGCGACTAGCAGGGTCGTAGCAAAATTACAGTTATGAAGTAGCAATGAAAATAATTTTATGGTTGGGGGTCACCACAACATGAGGAACTGTATTAAAGGGTCGCGGCATTAGAAAGGTTGAGAACCACTGGTCTAGATTATCTATCTATTGCTGTGAGTGGGATATTCCAGTCCAAAATTGTATTTTTATCAGTTTCTCCCTTTAGGACTATTAGTAATTGCTTCATATATTTTAGTTCTCCCAGGTTGGGTGCATATATGTTGATAAATATAAAATGTTCATCTTTGTCTCATTACCTTTTTTATCTTGAAATATATTTTGTCAGATATAAATACTGCTACACCTGTTTTTCTCTGGATGCTATTTGCTTGGAGCATCTCTTCCACCCCTTCACTTTGGGCCTTTGTCTCAGGAGCTGAGATGATTTTCCTACAGGCAACATATAGTTGGGTCTTACTAGTATGTGTGTTTTTAAAATAGTGTTGTTTTTATTATTATTATTGATTTGAGAGAGAGAGAGAGAGAGAGAGCAAGCGAGCGAGAGAGAAATGGATCCGTTGCCTCCCATTCATGCCGGGACCAGGAAGGAACCTGCAACATAGGTACATGTCCTCACCAATACTCGAACCTGTGACCTTTCTGTGTATAGGATGACACTCCAACCAACTGAGCCACACCAGTCAGGGTGGGTCTTGTTGTTTTTTTTAATCCATCACTCTACTCTGTTCCCTTGGATTAGTGAGTTCAGTTCATTTACATTTTAGGTAATGATTGATATATAAATATTACAGCCATTTTATCTTTTGTTTTCTGGTTGCTCTGTATCTCCATTTTTCCCCCTTGTGTTTCTGTCTGCTATTTTGGTTTGGTGCTTTTCTATGCTATTTTTTCCTTTGTTTCCTCTCTTATGTTTTGTGTCTCAGCTCTAGACTTTTGTGGTTATCATTAGGTATGTGTAAAATGTCTCATATATGCAATAGTCCTTTTTCTTCTAATTTCCTCGTATGTGCATTCACCTACACACATTCAGTTCTTTTCCTCCTCCCGTTATGATTTTGTCACAATTTATCTCTTTTTATGTTGTGCATTCATTACCAAAGTGCAGTAGTTACAATTTTCTCTTAATCAAGATGCATTTTTTAAACCATCTTTCTTTCTTTTTCTTTCTTTTTTCTTTCTTTCTTTCTTTCTTTCTTTCTTTCTTTCTTTCTTTCTTTCTTCTTTCTTTCTTTCTTTCTTTCTTTCTTTCTTTCTTTCTTTCTTTCTTTCTTTCTTTCTCTCTTTCTTTCTTTCTTCTGCCTTCCTTCCTTCCTTCCTTCCTTCCTTCCTTCCTTCCTTCCTTCCTTCCTTCCTTCCTTCCTTCCTTCCTTCCTTTTTATTTTTATTGATTTCAGAGAAGAAGGGAGAGGTAGAGAGAGATAGAAACATCAATGGTGAGAGAGAATCATTGATCAGCTGCCTGCTGTACACCCCCTATTGGGGATTAAGCTCACAACCTGGGCATATGCCCTGACAGGGAATCGAACTGTGACCTGGTTCATAGGTTGATACTCAACCACTGAGACACACCAGCCAGGCAGTTATCATTATTTTTAATGCCCCTTTTACCCTTAAACTTTTTGTTGTAATTAAGTGTTTAATATCCTGTTCTGAAGTGAAGTTGGAATTTCCTGCTTGTCTGTTTGTTAGTTATCTTACTCAAAGTTTTGTATCTTTTTGTTTCCAGTGGAAGAGCTTTTGACATTTCTTATAATGTATGTCTTATGATGGTAAATTCTCTCAGCTTTTGTTTGTAGGGGGAAGGATTACTTTGCTGGGTATGGTATCCTTGTCTGCTGTTGGTTCCCCTTTTTCAATATTTTTAATATTTCCTTTCTCCTAGCTTGTAATGTTTCTAGTGAAAAATCTGATGATAATTTAATGGAATTTTCTTTGTATGTTATAGGCTACAATCTTTCCCTGCTGGCTTCCTTGAGAATTGTCATTTATTTTTAATAGTTGGAATAAAATGTGTCTTTGAGAAGATCTTTGGTTGATATAAGTAGGTGTTCTGTTAGCTTTCTCTATTTTAAGTTTAGTTATTTCCATGGGTTTGGGAAGTTTTCATCTATTATTTATTTGAGTAGGCTCTCTGTTCTCTTCTCCCTCTCTTATCATTCTGGTATATCCATTATTCTTATGTTGCATTTTATAATGGAGTCAGATAGTTCTTGTGGAGGTCTTTTTTTTTTTTTTTTTTTTCCTTTCCAGTGTTAAATTTCCGCCTTCTTCCTCAGTCATTTCTAGGTTTCTATCTTCAAGCTCACTAATTCTTTCTTCCATGTGGCCTGCTCTGTTTCTAATACTCGCTAATACATTCCTCATCTCATTTATTTAGTTCAAATATTTGTTCAATTCTTTTTTTATAGTTTTAATCCCTTTGGTAAAGTACTCCTTTTGTTCATTGATTTTACTCCTGAGCTCATTGAATGGCCCTTCTGAGTTCTCTTGTATCTTGCTGAGTTTCTTCATAAATGCAGTCATATATTCTCTGTCATTTAAGTCACAGTATTCCATGACTTTGTATTTGGTTTCTGGAGATTTCATTTTATTTCTGTGCTAAATAAAGAACCATTAGAATAAGAGCCATTAGTTACCTTGGTTACCTTGGTTGTTCATGGTGTTTGATGGATTGTTTCTCTGCCTGCACATTTGAGGTAGTGAATTCACTTCTTGTTTAGATAATGTTTTGTTCTCAACAATTCAGGTTGAGAAGTTGGGTGCTTTATTTTGTTTTCCAAGAGATGGTATTATAGTGCAGGTTTTTTGTTTTTTTTTTCTTACCTGCAGTATTTGTGCCTCTGAGATCACAGTGGAGTACCATTGCTTTGGTTAAGGAAAATGCTGTGTACCAACTGGGATGGTGGGTCCCCTCTGTGACCAGCTTGCCTCAGTTATGAGACAGCACCAGTGGGACAATGTGGCAGATGGTGGAGAACCCATTTTGCAAGTTTTCAGTGATACTTCCATTTTACTAATTGTTCCTGGCCCCACTACGTTTTTGAAGGTGTCTCCACTATCTCTACTGGGCTTTTCCAGGATGGGTGGGTCAGGAGAGCTAAGTTCACAATTTTGTGGCTCTGCCTCTTTGCCAGCCATGGCTGTTTAAGGCATCTCGTTTTCCTCTACCTGGCTCTGTCTGGATGTGGCTAGGCAAACAAGTTCATCATCTTGTAGCTGCACCCTCCTGACAGCACTGACTGGTAGCATCACTGTACTGTTTGGGGTTTCTCAGCTTTTTTTACTAGCCTCTGCCAGGATGGATGGGGCAAGATAGACAAGTTTGCAGTCTCATGGTTCCACCCCTTTGCTATGGCTGTTGGCACAGCTGGATGGTTTAAGACTTAATAGCCACTTCTACTAGGGTCTGCCACAATGGGGTATTGGTAAGGGAGGTGCCTTTTCCAGGGGGAACGCTGCTTTGCCCCTCTTACACTCCAGGCTGTAGTGTGAAGGCTGCAGCCCAGCTTCTCCGCTGATACCACACTCACTGGAGCCATGGTGGGCACTGAACTGCATCTGTGGTCACCGTGCTTGTCCTTCCACCCATCCTGCCTCCCCTATTCATTTCAGTCTTCCCCACCTTTAGATGTATTTCCCACCTTCAGATATTTTTTGCAGTTCTTTCAGGAGTTTTGTGTGTGTGTGTGTGTGTGTGTGTGTGTGTGTGTGTGTGTGTGTGTGTGTGTATTGACCAGGGAACACTATGTTGAGTTATAGTTGACTTGTAAATTGAAGGGCAGAAACAGGCATCTTCTCATTCCACCATGAAGCTGATATTCTCAATATTAAATTTACAAGACTAATGGCTCTTATTCCAAGCATCAGCACTATCTATTTTCATTGTCCAATCATTTGAGTAAAATGTAATGATATGTTAGATAGAAATAATAGATGATTGCACACATACTGGTTAATGCACTGAGAAGGCAACAAATATTGGTTTTCAGGGAGTAGCACTATGTGATTGTTCAAAATTTTTATCTTTCAGAGTACTTAAATGTGAAACTGGCATAAGAAAGATAGGCTGGGGGAGAAACCAAGATGGTGGCATAGGTAAGCACCTAAACTGCTGCCTCGCACAACAATTTCAAAACTACAACTGAAAGACAGAACGGACACCATCCAGAACCACAGGAAAGCTGACTGAGTGGAAATTCTACAACTAGAAGGAAAGAGAAAAGCTCACAGAGAATTGGAGGTACAGCAAAGGGTCTTTGTGTGCGGAGAGAGGAAGGGTGGCTGAGAGCCTGGCTGACTTTCTCTGGAGGGAGGGGGAAGGAAGCCGCCGACTGCACTGAACCCCAGTTCTGACTGCACTGAACCCCAGTTCCGGGCAAAACCCTGTGGACCCAGGCTCATACAGGGGGAGTCTGGACTGTCAGGTAGAGAGAAAGGCAACTGGAGACTCAGAGATCCCGGGGAGCCCCGGCAGGCAGAGGTCTGGAGGCACGCGCGTGCCAGTGCGCACAAAGGCTGCGGAGGTTGCCACAGGCTTTCCCTAGCAGAAGGGAGTCGGAAGCTCCTGACTGCACTGAACCCCAGTTCTGACTGCACTGAACCCCAGTTCCAGGCGAGCCCCTGGGGAACCACGCTCTCACGGGGGGGAATCTGGACTCTTGGGCAGAGACTCGGGAGCTGGGGAAGACAGAGGTCTGGAGGCACGCGCACAAGTGCAAGGCTGACTGAAGCCAAGACTGTCTGCTCCGCCCTGAGACTCCACCCCATCCAAGCTGAGCACAGAGGCTTTTGCAATTTGGCAAGTCTAATCCTATAAGGCTGTCTCCAGCACCGAACTTCTCCCAGCGTAGACACAGCTGATCCTCACAGCCAACTGGCCTGGAGGTCAATTTCTCCCAGTGATACCAACAACAATCAAGACTTAACTACAACAAGGCTGTACACACAGTCCACAAAGGGGTGCACCAAGAGTATCCACCTCAGGTTAACTGGGGAGACCGACCCACTGGGCCATATAGGAAACCTAGCACACAAAGCTACCCTACCAACTCAGGGAAGCAGTGAAAATGCGGCGACAAAGAAACAGATCACAAACGAAAGAAATGGAGGAAAACAAATGACTGGATATAGAATTCAAAACCACGGTTATAAGGCTTTTCAAGAATATCCTAGAAAAGGCCGATAAATATAATGAGACCCATGAAGATATGAAAAAGGACCAACTAGAAATTAAACATACACTGACTGAAATAAAAAAATATTATACAGAGACCCAACAACAGACTAGAGCAGGGGTGGGCAAACTTTTTGACTCGAGGGCCACAATGGGTTCTTAAACTGGACCGGAGGGCTGGAACAAAAGCATGGATGGAGTGTTTGTGTGAACTAATATAAATTAAAAGTAAAGGAGCGGAGGGGAGAGCAAGAGAACCCTCCGCTCTTTCGGCTCCGCAGGCCGGATAGAACAGCCGAACGGGCCGGATCCAGCCTGCAGGGCGTAGTTTGCCCACGGCTGGACTAGAGGAACACAAGAATCAAGTTAAAGAATTGAAATACAAAGAAGCAAAAAACACTCAACCAGAAAAGAAAAAAAAATCCAAAAAGTTGAAGATAGTGTAAGGAGCCTCTGGAACAACTTCAAGCGTACCAACATCAGAATTATGGGGGTGCCAGAAGAAGAGAGAGAGCAAGATACTGAAAACCAATTTGAATAAATAATGACTGAAAACTTCCCCCACCTGGTGAAAGAAATAGACTTACAAGTCCAGGAAGCGCACAGAACCCCAAACAAAAGGAATCCAAAGAGGACCACACCAAGACACATCATAATTAAAATGCCAAGAGCAAGAGAGAAAACCAAGATGGCGGCATAGGTAAACACCTAAACTGCTGCCTCGCACAACAATTTCAAAACTACAACTAAAAGACAGAACGGACACCATCCAGAACCACAGGAAAGCTGGCTGAGTGAAAATTCTACAACTAGAAGGAAAGAGAAAAGCTCACAGAGAATTGGAGGTACGGCAAAGGGGCTTTGTGCGCGCAGAGAGGAAGGGCGGCTGAGAGCCTGGCTGACTTTCTCTGGCGGAAGGGGGAAGGAAGCCTCTGACCACACTGAACCCCAGTTCTGACTGCACTGAACCCCAGTTCCGGGCGAACCCCTGGGGACCCACGCTCTTACGGGGGGAGTCTGGACTCTCGGGCGGAGACTCAAGCTGGGAAAGGCAGAAGTCTGAAGGCGCGCAGGCCAGTGCGCACAAAGGCTGCGGAGGTTGCCACAGGCTTTCCCTAGTGGAAGGGAGTCAGAGGATCCTGACTGCACTGAGCCCCAGTTCTGACTGCAGTGAACCCCAGTTGCAGGCGAGCCCCTGGGGACCCACACTCTTGTGGGGGGAGTCTGGACTCTCGGGCGGAGACTCGGGAGCCGGGGAAGGCAGAGGACTGAAAGTGCGCACGCGTGCGCACGCCAGTGCACACAAAGGCTGCGGAAGTTGCCACAGGCTTTCCCTAGTGGAAGGGAGTCAGAGGATTCTGACTGCACTGAGCCCCAGTTCTGACTGCAGTGAACCCCAGTTCCAGGCGAGCCCCTGGGGACCCACGCTCTTGTGGGGGGAGTCTGGACTCTCAGGCAGAGACTCGAGCTGGGGAAGGCGGAGGACTGAAAGCGCTCATGCGCGCAAGGGCAAGGCTGACAGGAAGCCAAGACTGAGACTCCACCCCATCCAAGCTGAGCACAGAGGCTATTGCAATTTGGCAAGTCTAATCCTATAAGGCTGTCTCCAGCACCGAACTTCTCCCAGCATAGACACAGCTGATCCTTACAGCCAACTGGCCCGGAGGTCAATTCTTCCCAGTGATACCAACAACAATAAAGACTTAACTACAACAAGGCTGTACACACAGTCCACAAAGGGGTGCACCAAGAGTGTCCACCTCAGGTTAACTGGGGAGGCAGACCCACTGGGCCATATTGGAAACCTAGCACACAAATCTACCTTACCGACTCAGGGAAGCAGTGAAAATGCGGCGTCAAAGAATCAGATCACAAACGAAAGAAATGGAGGAAAACAAACGACTGGATATAGAATTCAAAACCACGGTTATAAGACTTTTTAAGAATATCCTAGAAAAGGCCGATAAATATAACGAGACCCTCGAAGATATGAAAAAGGACCAACTAGAAATTAAACATACACTGACTGAAATAAAAAATATTATACAGAGACCCAAAAACAGAATAGAGGAACACAAGAATCAAGTCAAAGAATTGAAATACAAAGAAGCAAAAAACACTCAACCGAAAAAGCAAAAAGCAAAAAAAAAAATCCAAAAAGTTGAAGATAATGTAAGAAGACTCTGGGACAACTTCAAGCGTACCAACATCAGAATTATGGGGGTGCCAGAAGAAGAGAGAGAGCAAGATACTGAAAACCTATTTGAAGAAATAATGACCGAAAACTTCCCCCACCTGGTGAAAGAAATAGACTTACAAGTCCAGGAAGCCTACAGAACCCCAAACAAAAGGAATCCAAAGAGGACCACACCAAGACACATCATAATTAAAATGCCAAGAGCAAAAGACAAAGAGAGAATATTAAAAGCAGCAAGAGAAAAACAGTTAATTACCTACAAGGGAGCACCCATATGACTGTCAGCTGACTTCTCAACAGAAACTATGCAGGCCAGACGGGAGTGGCCAGAAATTTTCAATGTGATGAATAGCAAGAACCTACAACCAAGATTACTCTACCCAGCAAAGCTATCATTCAGAATTGAAGGGCAGACAAAGAGCTTCACAGATAAGAAAAAGCTGAAGGAGTTCATCACCACCAAACCAGTATTATATGAAATGCTGAAAGGTATTCTTAAAGAAGAGGAAGAAGAAAAAAGTAAAGATAAAAATTATGAACAACAAATACATATCTATCAACAAGTGAACCTAAAAATCAAGTGAATTAAAAACCTGAGGAACAGAATAATCTGGTGAATATAATAGAATCAGGGGCATAGAAAGGGAGTGGACTGATAATTCTCAGGGGGAAAGGCGTATGGGGGGGTTCATGAAGAGAATGGACAAAAATCATACACCTATGGATGAGGACAGTGGGGGGGAGGTAAGGGCAGAAGGTGGGGTGGGAAATGGGTGGAGGGGAGCTATGGGGGGGGAAAGGAGAAATAATTGTAATAATCTGAATAAAGATTTATTTAAAAAAATAAAAAATAAAAAATAAATAAAATGCCAAGAGCAAAAGACAAAGAGAGAATATTAAAAGCAGCAAGAGAAAAACAGTTAGTTACCTACAAGGGAGCACCCATACAACTGTCAGCTGATTTCTCAACAGAAACTATGCAGGCCAGATGGGAGTGGCAAGAAATTTTCAAAGTGATGAATAGCAAGAACCTACAACCAAGATTACTCTACCCAGCAAAGCTATCATTCAGAATTTAAGGTCTGATAAAGAGCTTCACAGATAAGAAAAAGCTAAAGGAGTTCATCACCACCAAACCAGTATTATATGAAATGCTGAAAGGTATTCTTTAAGAAGAGGAAGAAGAAAAAAGTAAAGATAAAAATTATGAACAACAAATACATATCTATCAACAAGTGAACCTAAAAATCAAGTGAATTAAAAACCTGAGGAACAGAATAATCTGGTGAATATAATAGAATCAGGGGCATAGAAAGGGAGTGGATTGATAATTCTCAGGGGGAAAGGGGTATGGGAGGGTTCAGGAAGAGACTGGACAAAAATCATACACCTATGGATGAGGACAGTGCGGGGAGGTAAGGAGAGAAGGTGGGGTGGGAACCGGGTGGAGGGGAGCTATGGGGGGAAAAGGAGAAACAATTGTAATAATCTGAATAAAGATTTATTAAAAAATAAAAGAAAGAAAGAAAGAAAGAAAGAAAGAAAGAAAGAAAGAAAGAAAGAAAGAAAGGAAGGAAGAAATAAAGAAAGGAAGGAAGGAAGGAAGAAAGAAGAAAGAAAAAGAAAGAAAGAAAGAAAGAAAGAAAGAAAGAAAGAAAGGAAGAAAGAAAGAAAGAAAGAAAGAAAGAAAGAAAGAAAGAAAGAAAGAAAGAAAGAAAGAAAGAAGCTGGGGTGTGTTATAAATTGAATGTTTGTATCCCCCAAATTTAATGTTGAAGCCCAATGTAATGGTATTCAGAGATAGAACCTTTGGGGGGATTAGAGTTACATGAGTTTATGAGGATTGGGCCTAATCATGGGATTAGTGCCCTTGGAAGACACCAGAAAGCGCGCTCTCTCTCCTCCTCCTCCTCCTCTCCCTCCTCCTCCTCCTCCTCCTCCACCTGCTCCTCCTCCTCCTCCTTCTCCTCCTCCTCCTCCTCTTTCTCTCTCTCTCTGCCATGTGAGGACTTAGAAGGCAGTTGTCTGCAAGGCAAGAAGAGGTGTCTCACCAGAACTTCACTGTGCAGGCGCCTTGATCTTGGACGTTCAGCCTTCAGAATTGTGAGATAAGCAATTTTTGCTGTTTAAGACACCCAACCTAAGCAGACTAATACAGGGCAGGTGTACAAATTTCAGGTTGTTTAAAAGTCGAGGACAACCAATTAATCAGGAAGACTTCATGGAAAAAAAGATTTTAACGTGTATCTATTTGGGGTGCTCTACATAGGAAAAAAGTTTGCTTTGTTTATTTATAGTTTATCACATTTATCATGGTTGGCAGCTAAGTAGAGGACAGGCCCAGACAGAATCATTTGGATTTTCCTTCCATAAACAGTGATGGAAATATTTGCAATCCTGTTCTTTTCTCTTTCATTTGTGTGTCGTTATAAAATTTTTATTCTGCAGTGCAATGCAATCGTATTGGGTAGAGTAGTTATCTTTCATTGTAAACTCAGTGAAAGTAAGGGACAGCAACACCATTAACTTTACAGCTTTTCTCAGCTTCAGTTGAGTGGCTAGGACAAAATCATTTGGGTCAATGACAGCTTCACTGGCTTTGTATTTTAAAAAGGAAGCTAAAAGAGTAAAGCAAAAGATTTTGAACTGAAAGAGGATGAAATAAAAAATGGGGGTGATGAAAAGACAAGAAAGATTAAGTCAAAGGAAGAAATTGTAAAAGAGGGGTAGGGTTGCTTACAACTTTGTATATCCCTTTGACCCAGATAGTTCACCTCTAGAAATTTGTCCTAAGGAAATAGGGATGTGTGTAAAGCTATACTACAAGAAAAAAAGTTCATCCTAGTGCTGCTTATAATAGTGAATTATTTTAATTATAGAATGGAATTTATGCAGCCTTTTAAAAAATGATACTGTAGACCAGGGATCAGCAAACAACGGCCCCTGGGCTAAATCCTGTGTGGCACAGATTAGTTTTTACATTTTTAAATGGTTGAAAAATCAAGCAATTATTTGGTGATCTGAAAACTGTATGAAATTCAGATATATGTGTCTTTAAAAAAAGTTTTATTGAATACAACCACAGTTGCTTTCAAGCTACAACTGCAGAGTTGAATAGTTGCAATAGCCCATCTGCTTTGTAAACTCTAGAACATGTATTCTCTGGCTCTTTACAAAAAAGATTTGCTAACCCCACGGTACAATAATACAAAGTAACAAGGAAATAATCATAATATATAGTTATTTTGCTTCTTATATTCTTCACTACATAAATTCCTAGAAGTGGAATTGCTGGATCACATCATAGTAAGAATTTCAAATACTACTTTATTATATTTTTCTTTAGTAACCTCACCTCTTTGATAATTTTTTCTCAATCAGTTTTCACTTTTTTGTTTTTGTTGTTAATCCTCATCCAAGGATATTTTTTCCGTTGATTTTATTTTATTTTTTTAGAGAGAATGGAAGGAAGGGGGGGGGGAGAGAGAGAGAAACATAGATGTGAGAGAGACATATCAATTAGTTACCTCCCGCAGGTGCCCTGACCCAAACCTGCAATCCAAGTACATGCTCTTGACCAGGAATCTAACCCACGACCCTTCGGTGTACAGGCTGACGCTCTACCCACTGAACAAGCCAGACAGAACCAGTTTTTACATTTGGTACTATTATTGAGACTATTGTTTTTATTAGGTGAGTGTGAAAATTGGCATTTTGACACCTAAACTTTTTTTTTTAAAGAAATAAGGTGAAAGGATTAAGCAAACAAACAAAACTCATAGACACAGCTAACAGTTTTGTAATTACCAGAGGGAAATGGGGATGAGGGCAGATAGAGAGGGAATAGGGGGATAACTGGTGACTTTGGGGTGATGAACACACAATACAACATACAGATGATGTATTTGTAGAATTATACACCTGAACCTATCCTATCTAATAAAAGAGCAATATGCAAATTAACCATCACTCCGCTACACCCACAAGCCACACCCACAAGCCATGCTCACCAGCCAATCAGGAGCAAATATGCAAATAGACCCAACCAAGATGGCTACAGCCACAGAGAGCAGGAGGGAGGCTTGGGTTTCCCCGGCAATGGAGGAAGCCAAGCTTTCCGCCTGCCCTTGCCGGCCTAGGCCTCCACTCGAGGCTACAAAGTTTCAATGATAGAAGATACATAAACCCAAACAGAAATGGCAGCAGCCACGGAGCTGGAAAGAGCAGGAGGCTAGGGTTGCCCCCGGCGATGGAGGAAGCCAAGCTTTCTGCACACCTTGGCCGGCCCAGGCCTCTGCTTAAGGCTACAAAGTTTCAATTATAGAAGATACATAAATCCCCCCAAAAATGGCTGCCGCCACGGAGCAAGCAGAAGGCTTGGCTCCGCTCCAGGCTACAAAGTTTCAATTGTAGAAGATAAATAAACCCCAGATACCAGGGTCTCTGCTTGGGTCGCCAGGGGGCGTGGCCAGCCTGCAAACCACCACAGGCCCCTCGCTCAGGCCTCCCCATGCCCCAAGGGAACCCCCACCCTGATCCGGGACACCTTCAGGGCAAACCAGCTGGCCCCCACCCATGCACCAGACCTCTATACTATCTAATAAAAGAGTAATATGCAGATTGACCATCACTCCAACACACAAGATGGCTGCCCCCATGTGGTCAAAGATCCTGCCCCCATGTGGACACAAGATGGCCACCACAAGATGGCCAGCAGGGGAGGGCAGTTGGGAGGGACCAGGCCTGCAAGGGAGGGCAGTTGTGGGTGATCAGGCCAGCAGGGGAGGGCAGTTGGGAGGGACCAGGCCTGCAAGGGAGGGCAGTTGTGGGTGATCAGGCCTGCAGGGGAGGGCAATTAGGGGTGACCAGGCCTGCAGGGGAGCAGTTAGGGGAAAACAGGCTGGCAGGGGAGTGGTTAGGGGGTGATCAGGCTGGCAGGCAGAAGCGGTTAGGGGCTTCTGGAAGGTAGGCAGGTGAGCAGTTGGGATCCAGCAGTCCTGGATTGTGAGAGGGACCCCAGATTGGAGAGGGTGCAGGCTGGGCTGAGGGACACCCCCCCCATGCATGAATTTCGTGCACCGGGCCTCTAGTATAATTATATTAACCAATCACACGCCAATAAATTCAATTAAAAAAAGAAATAAAATACCCCATCTGGTGTGGCTCAGTGGTTTAGCATCAACCTATGAACCAGGAGGTCACAGTTCGATTCCCAGTCCAGGCTCATGTCTGGGTTGCAGGCCTGCTCTCCAGTGTGGGGCGTGCACAATGCAGCCAATCAATGATTCTCTCTCATCATTGATGTTTCTATCTCTCCCTCTACCTTCCTCTCTGAAATCTAAAAATATATTAAAAAAAAAAAAATAAGGCCCTAACCGGTTTGGCTCAGTGGATAGAGCATCGGCCTGAGGACTCAAGGGTCCCAGGTTTGATTCCCGTCAAGGGCATGTATCTTGGTTGCAGGCACATCCCCAGCAGGAGGTGTGCAGGAGGCAGCTGACCGATGTTTCTCTCTCATTGATGTTTCTAACTCTCTATCCCTCTCCCTTCCTCTCTGTAAAAAAAATCAATAAAATATATAAAAAAATAAGGTAATAGGCCAGATTAATTTTTATATAGATTGAACATTTAAACATTTATTGCTTAAAACATTAATGAGAGAAGTTCATGGGCCAACCTGCTTCAGATAACATGTTATGCCACGTTTTAAAAACTAAATTGTACACTTCCTGAACTTATATTCCCTACCAAGTAAAAATAATATACCTGTTTCAAAAGAAATTTTATATCAGAAAGTCTAAGAAACATGTGAAAAAAGATGTTGAGTTTTCCAAAAGTAAATAGAAAGGTGTGCATATTATTTATGACTCTTCAGCTGTCTACCTAAAGATACCATCCATTAACAGCTATTGTCCTGAGACTGCCTGTAGTCCTACCATCATTCAGGTGTCAGTCCCAGGCCCCTGCAATAAGATTGCCATTCCATAGGGACAGCTCAGCTTTGCAGAATCTCTAAGGTTGTCAGGCATGGATGTTGCTGCAGTTATGGAGACCTGTTTACACTGAAGGCCACCCCTGAAAGGGGGCCAACTGCATATTCTAATTAGTTACTCAAGTTGTAACTTTACAGCCCACTCCTTCCCTTTATATTGCTTTATTTGGTTCTTGGAGACTCTCTAGGGCTTCACCAGCTTCTGTCTGCACCTTTTTCCTAGTATGTTTTGGAAATGATAAGTAAACTGATTAGTATGGTTCCATCTACTTTCTGTTTTCTAGAGTTTGTAGTCTCTGGTCAACTGCTTTCTTACCAATGTGATGGATTCATTGCTTCTAGCACTTTGCTGTCGTGTCTCTGAGCTGCTGAGAAAGGAGAGAGGCAGATGCATGTGCTTATTTTGCTATCTTAAATTTAAGTCAGAAAAGCACATGTCCAATGTTTTTTTATATTTTATAATATATGATATCTTTATATTTTAAATGAATTTGAAAGTTAAAAGCATTTAATAGGTCTACCCAAAACACTATTCCTTATATGGCAACTAGAGGATTCCAAAGATCAGGGTATATGAGAATTAACAAAGAGTTAGAAATTTTAGAACATATCTGGAAAATACACATACACTTGTATGTTCACTCACTTAAAACTTGCCAATTTAATAGCCTGTGATGCTACTTTTTTTCATTGCCAGACTTCTTATGTGTGTGTGTGTGTTTTATTTTTGCCAAACTTTTTGAATTAATCCTCTTTAGCCTTATTTCTACACTTCCTCTGAGTTCTGTCAGTGATCTCCTATTGGCTGCAAATAAACTATGTTTGAAGAGTTTATTTGTAGGTTAACTGTTTACAAAATGAAATGTATTTCTCATAGACGTAATACTATAAGTGGTTATTGGTGCTGAGGTGAGCCCATGAATATCTTAAATAAAAGAACTAGGTATAGATGGATTTTTTAAAAGGCAATTTAGAATTTAATTTTTTAAAATTAATGCCAGATTAAGAAATATAAGAAAATAGAATGAGAATTTTTTTGAAAATTTAAATGTTAACTTTTATTTAAGTAGATTTAAATGAAGAAAATAAAGAATTTTTAGTAGATTCCTGAGGGTGCTTTTGGTCATTTTTGTGTGCTCTAGATACTGGTTCTTTACCACATACATATAAACTTATCTTCTCTTTCCCTTGATATAAATTTTCACTATTCTTAAATTTAACCATAATTGATGTAATTTGGTGTTTACAAATAAAATGAAGAGAGGGAAAGAAGAAAGATTTTCCTATGATCACTGAGCAAAATATAGAAACAGGAAGGAATGAGACAAAGGCATTATAGAGAAAAAGATAATACATGAGATGGACAGAGAAAGAGGGAAAGAAAGGGAAGGAAACAGACATTGGAATTGGGTAGGAGCATCACACCTAGGATACCATCTCAGCTTCCTGTTTGAGCTAGAGAGGAATGCAAGGATGGTGAGCACTCTTGCAATAAGAAAAAGTACTATGGAACCCAGGAATAGTTGCAAATCAGGCACTTGGGAATACCTGCACAAATCTTTTGGGAAATAAGGTGTGTGTGTGTGTGTGTGTGTGTGTGTGTGTGTGTGTGTGTGTGGTTTTCTTTTTTTTTTTCCAAAGAAAAGTCATATGTATTTTTTTCCTTCAGCCTAATATATATATTAGGCCCAGTGCATGAAATTCATACAAGGGGGGCGGGGAAGGGGGGGGCGGGGGCGGGGTGTGTGTGTCCCTCAGCCCAGCCTGCACCCTCTCCAATCTGGGATTCCTCAAAGGATGTCTGTACTGCCTGTTTAAGCCCCATCCCAGTGGGATTGGGCCTAAGCGGGCAGTCGGAAATCCCTCTCACAATCCAGGACTGCTGGCTCCCAACTGTTTGCCTGCCTCCCTGCCTGATTGCCCCTAACCGCTTCTGCCTGCCAGCCTGATCACCCCCTAACCACTCCCCTGCCAGCCTGATTGACGCCTAACTGCTCCCCTGCCAGCCTGATTGCCCCTAACTGCCCTCCCCTGCCGGCCTGGTCACCCCTAACTGCCCTCCCTTGCCAGCCTGGTTGGCCCTAACTGTCCTCCCCTGCAGGCCTGGTTCCCCCAACTGCCCTCCTCCGCTGGACTGATCACCCACAACTGCCCTCCCCTACAAGCCATATTGTGGTGGCCATCTTGTGTCCACATGGGGGCATCCATCTTTAACCACATGGGGGCAGCCATCTTGTGTGTTGAAATGACGGTTAATTTGCATATTACTCTTTTATTAGATAGGACTTGTGGCCCAGTGCATGAAATTTGTACACTGGGGGGGGGGGGGTTCCCTCAGCCCAGTCTGCACCCTCTCCAGTCGGGAACCCCTTGGGAGATGTCCGCAGTTGCACATTCCTCTCGCAATCTGGGACCTCTGTCTCCTAACCATTCACCTGCCTGCCTGCCTGATCACCCCTAACATCTCTGCCTGTCTGCCTGATCGCCCCTAACTGCCCTCCCCTGCCGGCCTGATCTCACTCCCAACTGCCCTCCTCTGCTGGCCTGATCTCGCCCCCAACTGCCCTCCCCTGCCGGCCTGATCTCACTCCCAACTGCCCTCCTCTGCTGGCCAGATCATGCTCTCAACTGCCCTCCCCTGCCGGCCTTATCTCACCCCCATTGGTCCTACCCTGCCAGCCTGATCTCACCCCCAACTGCCCTCCCTTGCCAGCCAGATCTCACCCCCAACTGCCCTCCCCTGCTGGTCTGATCTTGCCCCCAATTGCCCTCCCCTGACGGCCTGATGTTGCCCCCAACTGCCCTCCCCTGCTGGCCTGATCAACCCTAACTGCCTCTGCCTCAGCCCCCACCACCATGGCTTTGTCCAGAAGGAAGTTGGACGCCTGGAAGATGGCTGGTTGACCTGATCTAATTAGCATATTTCCCTTTTACTAGTATAGATAGATTATATATGTTAGGATTGCTTAAATGGGTGGGGAAGCCTTTTTCAGCAGGAGGAGATGCTCTTGGCAGACAAAAATACATAATCCCTATATCTGGACTGATAGCCAGTCATATGCACTATACTGCCAAACCGGTCACTAAAAAATTGAACCATTTTCTTACACCTTACACCAAACAGCTGTTGCCCTTAAAACCCCTCCTCAGCCCCCACCTTAGGTTCTGCCTTTGTAGTTCACCCAAATTAGGTTCTGATTGGTCAGTTTCTATGCCAGCCAGTGTCAACAGCTCCGCCTCCTAGGCAGCCATTGGCTCCTCGCAGTTCACCCAGATTAGGTTCTGATTGGTCGGTTTCTATGCCAGTCAGTGTCTCTGGGCCTATCTCTGGGCCTGATCAGAGAGGCAGGGCTGATCAACAGCCGCCCAGGCTGCTGGTGAGAGGGCTGAACTGCTGACCTCTCAGAGAGAGAGAGAGAGGCATGGCTGCTGGAGAGGCCCGGAGAGAGAGAGAGAGGCAAGGGCTGATCAACAGCTGCCACAGAGGCTGTGGATCAGACCCTGCTTTTGTCTCCAGGCCTTGCCAACAGCCATGGCAGCTGCTGATCAGCCCCGCCTCTCTCTCTGAGAGGTCAGCAGTTCAGCCTGCTTGCCAGTCCCTGCCCACCCGAGCCTGCTGTGTGTGCAGCTTGGCGTTCGGTTGTCTCTTTGGTCATTTTGGACGTTACAGACCCTGGCTCTTTATATATAGAGATTTTTTTATTGTTTAAAGTATTATATATGTCTCCTTTTCCCCCCCAATTGACCCCCCGCCACCACTCCTACCCTTGAGGGCAAGCCTCCACCGCCCCAGTGTCTGTGTCCATTGGTTATGCTAATATGTATGCATACAAGTCCTTTGGTTGATCTCTAACTGCCCCCCCCCAACCCTGCCATTTGTCTCTGGATCTATCTTTGTTCATCAGTTTATGTTGATCATTATATCCCACATATGAGGGATATAGTCATATGTATTTTTAAAGTTTTAAAAGTCTTACACACTCAGGCAAAATTTCTTCTAGGCATAATTTTGTTTATTTTTCTACATTCAGTTTAAGCTAAGCAGGTCAAATCCCAGAATTGTGGTAACCACAGAGAGAACCTTTTATTGTGTCTATCCTGTTTTGTTTTTGCATCCTCTTCTTCCCAGCAGGAACATCAGACACCTACTAAAGAAACCTGAAGTGTCTGGCTTGTGCCTCATCCCTTTAGTCCTGAAACTATAATGGAGACTGCCCATTCATATTTAATGACTGAAGTAATATACTATTTTGACCACAAAATTTAAGCAGACATTTGCATTTTAAACACTGTCAATGAAAGTCTTTCTCAAGGCATTTAGACAGAGAATTGGGTAATACTGACAAGTGACCAGGCTTGGGCAGTTGTGGGGCCCAGTACAAAAATAAAAATGCAGAGTTTCTTATTCAAAAATTAATAATTTTAACATGGTGATTGCAAAGCATTAAACCAAGTGCTGGGCCCTTCTAAGCACATAGAGCTGTGCAACTACGCAGGTTGCCAACACATGAAGCCAACCTTGTGTAGAAGCTGCTAGAATTCCAGTTCCCTCACATCTTAAAAAAGAGTCTTTACTGTGTTTCAGATATCCCCCAGCTCAACCAGTAAATTTGGTTATCTGATTGGCTTTATTAAACAATTAATGAATTGGCACCATCCCATCTAGCAACTAGAAGGGCACTCCAGGGGGTTGTACAAAATGGAAGGTTTTTATACAAAGCAGGGTGGGGCAAGGGAGCTATTAACAAAAGAAAATAAAGGATTATTGGCCTGAATGTCTTTTTTTTTTTTTTTTTTTTTTTTGAGAATGAGAAAGGGAAGGGTTTTTAATCATGCAAATTGCCTCTATCTTTGGAGGGTGGGGGATATTGAGAGGGCCAGTCTCCATGTGGCTTCTTCTTTAATTCCCTAGTTGTAGGACTTTTCTTCAGCCAGATTTCAGGCAGTTCTGAATGATGGTTGTTCTGTAGTTTAGTTGTAGTTTTGATGTGGTTGTGGGAGGAGGCAAGTACTGCGTTTACCTATACCAGTGGTCGGCAAACTGCGGCTCATTTGCCGCTCTGTTGACTAATGAGTTTGCCGACCACTGACCTATACCTTTAACTATGCTCAAAATGGTGGCTTGGTTCTTCCCATCCCCTTGCCATCATCTCAGTGCATTTAAGCTGAAGTGAAATTAAACAACTTATGAGCTGAATTATTAAAAGGAGACATCTTACAGTATTGACAAGGTTTGATAAAGTCACTTCAAGAAAATGCCAAATAGGTAACTGCTTCCTTTCACAGTGATCTCCCAGGAGATAAAGACTTTAAAGATCATTGACTGACACCTGGAGATTTGGGGCATTTTGAAAGACATCAAATAAAAGACACTCTCCAACCTTGTGGAAAAGACCATGTCAAGGACCTAACCATGAATAGACATCTACCCCTGTCTCTGACATACCTCCACCTTACAATGGCCATCAAAGTCTTTTAGCATGAGAAGCTGCTGACATTAGGTAGACAGCTATCCAAGACATCAACAAGGCCTGTTTACCTATGGATTGATATTGAACTCAGAATCGATTTTGCTTAATGGTCTGCTAATGATACTGTTGCAGAATTTACCAGGCAACCAGAAAACACACAATGGGTACTCAGAAGATTCAGGAAAAAAAAGAAACCTTTATCCAAAGCAGCGCTGCTGGCTCAGGGTATTCGAAGATCCAAAGCCTGAACACCTTATACAATGAGATTACTCCTTATATATATATATATACTCCTAAAATTCTTTGTTTCCTAACTTCCAGGCTTTTGTGGCAGGCTTTTGCAGCCTTACCTAAGTTAGTTAGAATGGGGAAGTAAGATTACAGGTAAAGGCCTGGCCTGAGTGGTGCCAGTGACCTCCCCTCTGGCTAAATTCTTGGTTTGTGGCCCTTTTAAACTGGGAATATTTAGGAAAACAGATTATTGCCTAAGGAAGGGGCAGTGACTTAATTATAGGCTAACAAGAATGTGCAATAGGATACTGGTTAACTAGGTACAGATTCAGATTACTAGGCCCCCCTCCCCGAGGCTGCCCCCTGTTTCCCCCCTCACTATTAGTCATAGCCATAATTATATGTGTCCTTTAGGTTTTTCTATATAGTTCAACTATTTATGATTACTGAACTGTTAACATCCTGTTAATATTCTCTTAATGGTGTATGCCAAATGAGACTGATGGCAAAACTTGGATTGTGACAGTTCAAAGGATAGATATGATCTTGTTAGGCTCACTGAAGGAGGAACGCACAGGCCAAAGTGGTAAGGGTTTATAAATTTACTAGAGGCCCGGTGCATGAAATTCATGCATGGGGGGGTCCCTCAGCCCCACCTGCACCCTCTCCAATCTGGGACATCCCTCTTGCAATCTGAGACTGCTGGCTCCTGACTGCTCACCTGCCTGCCTGCCTGATTGCCCCTAACTGCCTCTGCCTGCTGGCCTGATCGCCCCTAACTGCAATCCCCTGCTGGCCTGATCGCCCTGCCACTGTGGCTTTGTCCAGAAGGAGGACCGGATGACCGGAAGATGTCCAGTCGACCTGGTCTAATTAGCATACCCTTTTATTAGTATAGATTAGGTCATCTGGATATCAGATGGGCTGAGCCCCAAAATGGTGCCAGCACCCAAAGACGTGCTAAAAACAAACTGCAAAACTGTTATTCTCCAGAGCATTTGAGATTTTGCTCCCTACCATGTCCGGAGTTTAGCTAAAATAAACTCATAAAAATTCCCTGCCAGTTTGAACATTTCTTACATTGACACCTTCAATATATAATTTTTTTCAGGAGGGGGGAGAGGAACAAATATTCAGCGCATAACATTCACTTTCTAGATCATCCATCAGCAACCACCAAATTAGCCAATATTTCTTCCAGAAAAGTCTCTTAGCTGTGTCTCTTCCTTTTTTTACATTTATCATCTACCTTCTGACCCTTTCTTATATTAATGGTATTAATTGTTTCTCCTGGGAAACTCCTTCAGGCCAGTTTTGCTGATGGTTTTATGGACATGGGCTTCTTTACTGTAATCTGAATTTGGACCAATTCTCCCCTGCCTCTGAGATTAAATAGAGTAACATTAATAATGCAACCTCATTATCACTAACTCATTGGTCCCACATACAATTCATTTAATGCCCCCCACCCCGCTTCCAAGTATGTCTGGTAGACTCTTGGGGATGTCTGATTTATATTCAGGAAATCAATTAATTCTGTTGCCAGTGCCCCCTCTGGGGCAGGAAGAAACTTTCCTCTACCCTTCTAAGTTCTTCCCCCTGAACTAATAATTAAATCTACATGAGACAGATTTAACAAGAGAAAACAACCAAATTTAATTAAATATATATGTGTGGGAACCCTACATACCTGAGAGAGTCAGAGGTCCCACGTACCCAAGAGGTTCAGAAGCAGAAATGGAAAAAGAGGTAGACATGACATTGGGGCTTCAGAGGGGAGGGAGGTCATTCATAGGATGATAAGAAGAGCAGATGTTCAATAATTAGAAGCTTTCCCTGGTCTATAGGTAGAACATAAGAAAAGTTATCTCTGCTAATAACTCTTGTTATGGGCAAGGCCCAATATTTAAATTCTTTAAGGGAGAGGTAAGAGTTTCGTTTGAGCCTGCAGGGTCTGAACTGCCTTTAACTCAAAATAATCCACATGCCAAAGTGGCACACCTTGGGAGGCCTTCTCTGAATCCTTTCACCCTATGTGTACCATAGGTCTTCCATGAATGCTACCTCTGCTCTGCTGGACACCCCACCTGCTGCTGGCACTGAGGACTGCTCCACTGAGCACTGGGGTCTCTTTCGCTATCTTGGCACAGTTTGTGTATCACAACCCTGAACTGCTAGAGCCTTCATTGTGCCACAGTTTGTGTCTCTGAATAAGATGGAGAATCTCTCTCTTCCCTTTGCATTATATTCTTTTGTTGGGGGGAGAGTTGTTGAAAATTGTACTTTTAGGGTTCCAATGTTGTGCCACATTTTTAGACTTTTAGACCTGTCACTTTTTGAATTTAGTTAGGCTGGCATGGGGATGCATTCTAAATGCCAGTCACTGTGCTGGGATTGGAATTATCTTTCCACCAGAGATCTGTGCTTTGTTGCTGTCTAGGTTCTTAATGTTTGGTCTCTTTTTCTATTAAGATGCATTATTTCCCAGAAGCATTCATTCACCCCACCCCCAGATACACACATCTGACTGCCAGCCACACCCCATATGTCTGAGCCCTAGCAGCAGAAACCTTCTAGGCTTAATAAGATTCTTCATTTGCTTACTTTTGCACATTTCATTGGCCCCACTTAGCATATTTTCTTATTTTATAGTCATCTTTCAGAAGTCTTTCTTCAATAATGCACCAAATCTAATTATTCCTTGTGCCCTGGTTTTGCCCTATGCCAGGTGGTTTACAATGACTGTTCTATGGTAATTTCTCCATGTTATGTATGACGCCCTACTTGTAGATGCTTTCTACTTCAACTTTTATGCACATAGGTACTGCCTCAGTATTACTAAGACAGTCATTTGATAATGTGACCAATCTTAATTTGCTCCCATTTTCTATAGAAAAAAAAAAATTCCAAATGCTTAGCCTGGCATTCAAGACTTTCCACAATCTGTCCCACCTACATTCCCAATCTGATTTCCCATTCTCCTGCTAGAGGGACCACACCTCCAGGACAGCAGTCATGGCCTTTGCTTATGTTCTCTCCTTTCTTCTTCACTGTTTAAATCTTAATCATCATGACATGATTACATTCAAACATTTGCTGTGTCACTTTTACTTAGTAAATTAATAAAAACAATATACGTAAAGGATTTATCAGCACCTTGTATACAGTTGGCATTTGATAAATAGTAGCTGATATTATTTGTTCTTATTTTATTACTAGAGGCCCGATACATGAAATTCGTGCAAGAGTAGGCCTTCCTTCCCCTGGCTGCCGGCACCAGCTTCCCTCTGGCACCCGAGACCTGGGCTTTCCTCCGGCCGCTGGCAGGCACCCTGGACCCAGGCTTCCCTTGCAGCCCTGGCTTCGTCCAGAAGGTTGTCTGGAAGGACGTCCAGTCTAATTAGCATATTATGCTTTTATTTTTATAGATTATTGTATTATCACTGTTATTATTGCAAGAACTCCATGGTCACCTGGGCTACAAGGATGAATGACAGTTTCTGTCCTTACCAAGGTCAGCTAAGAGCAGAAGAGGCTAAGGTAGTGATAAGTGATTTCAATGAAATATGATAACTAAATAGGGAGGTCAGTGACGAGTGCTGCAGGGGCACAGTGCAGGGAAGACAGACTTCACCAAAGCAACTGTATTTGCCTTGAAGAGTGAATAGAAAGGTGTGTGTGTGTGTGTGTGTGTGTGTGTGTATAAAGGTTTCGCATGCTTCAGTTTAGATTTATTCTAGAAAATATAGTTAAAGGATACTTTTAAAATTATATTTTCTGCCGAAACCGGTTTGGCTCAGTGGATAGAGTGTCGGCCTGCGGGCTGAAGGGTCCCGGGTTCAATTCCGGGCAAGGGCATGTACCTTGGTTGCGGGCACATCCCCAGTGGGAGGTGTGCAGGAGGCAGCTGATCGATGTTTCTCTCTCATCGATGTTTCTAGCTCTCTATCCCTCTCCCTTCCTCTCTGTAAAATATCAATAAAATATATTTTAAAATAAAATAAAATTATATTTTCTAATTATTCATGAGAGATAACTATTGACTTTTATAAATTGAGTTTGTATCTAGCAACCTTGCTGTAATCAAAGTTTATAGATTTTTTTGGTTTTCTCCATATATGATAATATTGTTTGCAAACAATGGCAGTTTTTTTTTTCTTTGCAGTCCCTATATGTTTTCCTTTCTTTTCTTGTTATAGGTATAGGTAAAGTTTCTAGGTATAGTTCATAATTACAATTCAGCACAATGCTGAATAGGAACAGTGAGAGTGTTACTTAACCTGTTTCCAACTGAAATGGGAATTTCCTGGTATTCTAATGTTTCAAATTAAGCATGATGTTTGCACTTTTTGTTACATACCTTTTATCAGATTAAAAACATTTCCTTCAAGGTGCTGAGAAATTTTGGAATTAATGAGTTGAATTTTATCAAATTCCATTGAAATATATTTTTCCTCTAATTCATTATTACAAAGAATTTCTAATAGGTTTTTTAATTAAAAAGTTATTGTACCATTGCCTAGTTGGTGTGGCTCAGTGGATAGTGTCTTCCCATACACCAAGAGGTCTCTGGTTCAATTCCGGGTCAGGGCACATGCCCAGGTTTTGGGCTCAAGCCCCAGTAGGGGGCGCGCAGGAGGCAGCCAATAGATGTTTCTCTCTCATTGATGTTTCTATCTCTCTTTCCCTTCCTCTCTCTCTAAAGTCAATAAAAAAATTAATAATTTAAAAAATTATTGTACCCTTAAATTATCTGAACTTTCTCATGATGTGTGTTTTTTTACTACATTTACTTAAATCTGTTTCTCTTACTCCAAAAGTTTAATTCCCATTGATACTGATTAAGATACGGTTTTGTAGTTCCTATTGTCCTAAGACATCTAAGGTTTGTATTAGTCACTTAATGTTTAAGTGAGCTCAAATTAACTGTTGTGCAATGTTTTCAGACTTGCACTGCATCCTTAAATTAGGAAAAACATTTTGATCATGTACTACATTTAAGCTATTGAATATGAGGAACTATGTACATACATTTATTGAGAACTTCCTATTCAACTGTTCCTCCAACTCATATCTGATGTATTTCATGATTGCAATACCTGGGCTAAATGAACCAGAACTACCAATGCTTATTAATACTGAGATTTTTTTTAAAGGTATGACCAAATTTTCCATTGCCACCCCCGACACTCTTCCCAAATCATCCAATCAAAGCCCAAATAGGATCATCTTTCTAACACCCTGTTACTGAGACTGCCCTTGGTTCCCCAGGGGTGTGTGTTCCCCTTTGCTGCAATGAATAATATAGGAAACTTTTTCAATTCCTGGTGTATTCTTGGACTTCAAGGTTTTGACAGGACCAAAAGACTTATTAACTAATGACAATAGATTAATTTTGCTTTGGACCTGATTTGAATAAATGAACAATAGAAAAGTAAGTATTTACTAAAACAGGAGATATCTGAACACTGACTGGATATTTGATATTAAAAACAATAACTTTTTTTAAAGGTGGGATAATGGTATTGTGGTCAGGTTTTTATTTTTAAAGAATAGTGGTTTTCTATTTTTTTTAAATAAGTACATGCTTAAATATCTATGGATGAAATGATGTGATATTTGCTTCCCTGGGGGGAGAAGTTAGAGCTATAGACAATCAAGATAGTAAATATACCATTAATTCTTAAAGGTCATTACGGTCATTCTGTTCTTGTATACAACTGAAATTTTCCAAAGTTCTTTTTTTAAAAAATTATTTTACGAGAGAGCAATATTATAAGATCAAATAAAAGTCCATAGTAAGGCACCCCTTATAACAGTTATGCATTCCGGTTATGAGGGCCTGGGCTTTCTCTTTTCTCTCCCACACTTGAATCAAGTCCAGTGAGAAACTGTGTGTAGAACCCAGGTGTGCCAGGAGCTACAATTAATAGGCTACTCGGACATCCCACCAGGTGATACTTGCCCTCCCTGCTTCTCTCTTTTCACCCCAGCGTCTTACGCACACAATCAAGATGGTGGTGCCGCACAGTGAAACAAGTCGTTCTCCCTCCCGGCGCATGCGCAGGAATCGGGCAGCGCAGGCGCATTCCTGCCTTCCTCCCCGAATTTGGCGGACCGCGCCTGCGCTGTGGGAGCTGCTCCCGGCTCCTGCTGGGCCTTGGCTGGCTGCAGTCTTAGACTGAGTGCGGCTGAAGTGGCTGGCTCGAGTAAGATGAGGCCTCTGCTATTACTCCTGGTGGCGGCGTCCGCGCTGGTCCGGAGCGATGCTTCGACCAACCTGGGCGGCGTGCCTAGCAAGAGATTAAAGATGCAGTACGCCACTGGCCCGCTGCTCAAGTTCCAGATTTGGTGAGTACGTGCGTCGCCCCGCAGCGCCTCTGCTCGGTGTCTCTCGCTACGCGAGTCCCCGGCTTCGCGGCCTAGCGGGCTGACCCTCCCCTGCATGGGAAGATCAGCGCCAGCAGCCTTCCTCAGCCTGCCTTCCCCGGGGTCCTTCCCAGGACGGCCAAGCCTCCCTCCTTCTCTCCAAGCACAACTGCTCACTTCCATTTTGGTTCCTAGAATGGTGGGAATGCGGAAGGGAGGGCATGAGAAGGTTAGATACTGAAAGGCGAGGACGTGGGGACACTTGTCAGTACCGAGGACTGGTCGGCGGGGTCCCGCCAATGGCGGCCCCTGCTGCCTGCGGAGCTGGGCATGAGTCGGCGCGGTGTTGGCTGAGGCGCTCCTAGCGCTCGCCACCCAGTTCTCTTCCTCTGCCTTTTCCCAGGGTTATGCCAGGCAGCCTTATTGCCCCGCGAGGTGAAGGTTAATTCGGGTCGTTGGAGGGGACCTGCGAGTGATAGATGCCTTTTACCTGCCGGAGTTCTGGAGTGAGGGAGTAGAGCTCCTGACAGCCGGAGGGCGTGGAGCGGGCGGGGAGGCCGATTCTCAGTTTGCAATTTCCAAAGTGTGAAAAAGCAGTACATTGCTCTTCTGACAACCGTTCTCTCCGGGACAACTGGATCATCACCCTCATTTTCCCGGACCCGCTTCCAAAGAGTTGCCTTTGTACCTTTCAGGTTTTCTCTTGTGCATTCAGAGAAATAGAAAACAACAACAACAACAACAACAAAAAAACAACCAATCCCAGCAGTTTTCGACATTGTACTTTAAGTGATTTTGCTGTTACCAAGTTATGTATTAGAAGCAGAGCAGTAATGCAGTATAATATGGTAAATGGGGTTGGAGGTTTGAAAGACTCATATTAAATAAACAAATAAAAATTGTAAAAACGCAGAAATTAGAATCCTGTATCGTAAAAAGGTGACTTCTTTTTGAAAATATATTTTATTGATTTTTTATAGAGAGGAAGGGAGAAGGAGAGTTAGAAACATCGATGAGAGAAACATCGATCAGCTGCCTCCTGCACAGTCCCTACTGGGGATGTGCCTGCAACCAAGGTACATGCCCTTGACCGGAATCGAACCTGGGACCCCTTGAGTCCACAGGCCGATGCTCTATCCACTGAGCCAAACGGGTCAGGGCTCATTTGAACTTTTGATACTTAATTTTTGTTTCTTTTTTTGCCGTAAGAACAAACTTGTCCCAAAAGTCTAATAAGAGTTTTCATTTGCAGTCACCCTGAGCATATTAAATACAAAAGTGCTTTAGGTTTGTTTTTTGTTTTTCATGGCTAACTAAGGACTTTATTTTAAACAAAAATTTAAAAATTGAGAGCTATTTCTCTGGGTGTGGGAAGGTATCAGGGCAAGGAATTCCCTGTGGCTAGGCCAATACCTTCATGTAGGGCAGTGGTTGTGATAATCCTTCCTGGCCCCTGTGATGGGAACGTTAGTAAGTGCAGAACCCTATGTGAGAGCCTACCTGCCAAGGGGAACAGTCTAGGACTGAGGCTAGGAGTCAGTCCCTGGGAGGGAACAGGCAGGCAGCGAGCGGCATGGCCTAGCAGGGGTGGGCAAACTTTTTGACTCGAGGGCCACAATGGGTTCTTAAACTGGACCGGAGGGCTGGAACAAAAGCATGGATGGAGTGTTTGTGTGAACTAATATAAATTCAAAGTAAAGGAGTGGAGGGGAGAGCAAGAGAACCCTCCGCTCTTTCGGCTCTGCGGGCCGGATAGAACAGCCGAACGGGCCGAATCCAGCCCGCGGGGCGTAGTTTGCCCACGGCTGGAAGGTGAACCACAGGATCAAGTCATGGCCTAAGGTGAACAACAGGATCAAGTCGTCAGTACCAAGATCCCACTCTTCCCCCGCTTCCTGGGATCTAGAATAGATTAACAAGATGGCCTGTGGAAAGAACCTCTCAGACCCTGGCGAGAAGAAAGGCCTGGTGCCCTCACATTTGTCACCTTTCTTCGCTGGGGGGCAGTGAGTCCTGGAGTTTGTCAGGTGTTAATACTGGACCCCACAACTGGCTCTCCCCTGGCAAGCTCTACAGTCACCACGTGATCCTGTGTGTGTGTGTTTTTAAATATGTAGATGAGAAATAACTATTCATTTCCCTATCAAATACAAGTAAATTTAGCTTGTTTATTACCCCCCCTGCCCCCCAGAGATTAATCTGTATATAGTAAGATGAATATTGGTTTTGTTGGAATCTTTTGGACATTCATTTGCAAGATCGTTTGGGAAAGGAGGACGCTAAGACAATTGAGGATAAATATGTGAAAATTCTTTTAATTCTATTTGAAATCTGAGTGCTGTAAAATGCAGTCATTCACTAATCACCACTGTTAGCAAAAGATAACTAATTTTTACCTTCCTTTCAGTTGCTTTTTTCCCCTTATTTTATATTTCTTGAGTATTTTAACTTTAGTTCAATAGATCATCTGTTAATTGTACACATTTGTAATTGCTAATAGAACAAAAGAGTAATACAACACACAAATGGAATTGAAGGGAGAAAGATCATTGTGCAAAATAGCTTAAAACAAACTTTCCTATTCTATGATCAATATTTTTTCAATAAATAATTGTTCAAGCCGAAACCGGTTTGGCTCAGTGGATAGAGTGTCGGCCTGCGGACTGAAGGGTCCCGGGTTCGATTCCGGTCAAGGGCATGTACCTTGGTTGCGGGCACATCCTCAGTGGGAGGTGTGCAGGAGGCAGCTGATCGATGTTTCTCTCTCATCGATGTTTCTAGCTCTCTATCCCTCTCCCTTCCTCTCTGTAAAATATCAATAAAATATATTTTTTAAAAAAAAGATTGATTTTTTTTTTAAAAAAAAATAATTGTTCAATACTTGCTTGTGCCAGGAACAAACAATTGGTATATCTCACATGATGTTTACTTTACTCTCTCCCCTCTTTCCCCTTCCTTCCCACTCTTCTCTGAATATCAATGGAAAAAATATCCTGGGGTAAGGATTAAAAACAACAACAAAAAAGAATAAGAAGAAGAAAAGGGAAAAGTGGGTTGGTTGGCACCATGAATTAGGAGACTGAAAAACATGACAGACTTTAAAAAGCACAGAATCTATTTGAAATAGCATGGACAAAGGATTTTTCTGTATTTCCTAAATTTTCTTTCTATTCATTATACACAAATCACCTAATTTATATGCAAGTTCTTTTAGAAAAGTATTGTGAAAAATATTTTAGATTGAGCAGTTGCAAAAGTTGACTCCATAAGTAAGATATTTCATATTACTAGATTTGCAAAGTGATTAGGACTTAACTTTAAGATTTTTTTCAAAGTTTAAATTTACTTTTTAAGGACCTTTGGCCCAGGGGCAGAAGGACTGGGCAGCTATTGCAACATTTTTAGCATGTTTAGATACTTATTTGTTGGTTGTATACTGGAAGTCATAGTTTTATTCACTGTCCCAAAAAGAATGGAATAACTTGAAAGATATGGGTATGATAGTTGCTATGGAATGACTACTGCTCCTTACCATGTATTTTTGCCTTTAATTTAACATTTGCCCATCTCAATAAACACTATGTATGTTTTATATCCTGTCAGCAGTCTTGATTGCTATTTCAAAATAGAAAAATTGTTTTGAGCCCAGCCAGCATGGCTCAGTGGTGGAGTGTCGACCTATGAACCAGGAGGTCAGAGCACATGCCTGGGTCGATCTCCAGTGATGGGTGTGCAGGAGGCAGCCAATCAGTGATTCTCATTATTGATATTTCTACCTATCCCTCTTCTTTCCTCTCTGAAATCAATAGAAAAATATTTTTTAAAAAAGAAAAAATTATTTTGAGGAAAACAATTATATAGGAAAAAAGTTCCTTGGTTTTTCTTTATGAGTCTGAAGGCAAATATAGAGAATAAAGTTTACTTATGTATAAAAATATGGTGTTTTTTGTTTGTCTTATAAACTTCATTTTTCAAAATAAGAAAGTTACAGTTTTAAAGTCTTTTTTTTGAATTTCAAGGTTATGGGCTAGTTTCATCTGGAGTTTGGTGCAAAGATCTGAGACATGGGACTGGGAGAACCGAGGATAGAGTCAGGCTTCTGATCCCAGTAGCCAGAAAAATGGGTAACTAGTAGGAATCTACCAATAGTGTTGTCTGCACATAGACACTACTCTCTAGCTGGGGCTCTTAGGCTTGCTTCCCTTGGTGAAGGATTGGAACTCCTAGAGCAAATGTGACCCACAGGCTTAGGTCTCCTTGAGGGAGAGTCTATGTCTTCACCATGGAAGAACCTCAGAGATCTCTGCCACCAGGAGGCCAACTATATGAGCAATTGACTGTGGCATTGTGGTCAAAGAGAACTTACTTCCTGGACACAGGGAAGGATAGCTCTTGTATTATCTGATAGTTCTATTGGGATCTAGTGGAAGTGGCCTAGGATCTCATGTCATGAAGTCTGTATTCTAGTCTCAGCCATAACTAAGGTTACTCACCACTACCTACCCACTGCCTCATATAATGCTTGACACATAGTGGGCATTCAATAAATATTTGAGTGAATTAATAAATGATACATGGATGTATAACCATGGAAAAGTCACTTGATCTCTCTGGGCTTCATGTTTTTCCGTTCATCTATTAAAAAAGAGTTTCAACTCAATTAGGTCTCTAGTTCTGAAAATACTGCATTAAAAGTTAGATACTGTTATTTTAAATAATCAACTTCATTGTAAACACCAATGCAAACTTGGGCATTGAACTCAGGTGGCATTTCTTGGTTTCAAGGTAGATAGTTACCTGGGTAATCTAGATTATTTGTATAATAGAAGCATCATTAAAATTTCGTACAGAAAAAACAGTTGTGGCAAAATAAAATATTTGGTGAATCTAAGAACAGTAATAAGAAAATATTAGATAAGGTGAATGCTTAGTTAAGATAAGGTATCTAGTCTAGAGATTTATAAGTTCTTTTGAGAACTTAGCTATGGAGATTTGTCTCCCTTTGAAAAAATTTCTTTTTAGTGACACAATCTTTCATGAAATTTTTATTCTAAATATAGAGGAAGTATTAATTGTTAAGAAAGACTGAACTTCTCACTTTTTTAAAAGTGAGTTTTTTTAAGTTGAGATCTATTGATAGTTGGACTGTCTCACCCTGTCAGATGCCCTTTTCTTGGGTTGATGATGATGATTGGCATTTTTCATTGATGACAGTGTAATTAAAAAAGCTGTCTGCCCTAACCGGTTTGGCTCAGTGGATAGAGCGTCGGCCTGCGGACTGAGGGGTCCCGGGTTCGATTCCGGTCAAGGGCATGTACCTTGGTTGCAGGCACGTCCCCAGTAGGGGGTGTGCAGGAGGCAGCTGATCGATGTCTCTCTTTCATCGATGTTTCTAACTCTCTATCCCTCTCCCTTCCTCTCTGTAAAAAATCAATAAAATATATAAAAATAAATAAATAAATAAAACACCAGCAATTAAAAAAAAAAGCTGTCATCTGAGGTTTTATTCTACTATAACTTAATTGCTAATTATCCTGCTTTCTCTGTACCAAGTGGTATCTTCATTGCTTTATATTTATGTGTTCCTTAATTTAGAACTTAATGTATTTAATTACTTAACAATCTTACCTGAATTTGTAAGCTCTTCTGTTGATATGATGATACCATCTGCCTTCCCCTTCCCAGTTTTACTGAAGTGTAATTGACAAATAGAAATTGTATATACTGAAGGCGATGATTTGATATACATATACAAGGTATGTTGTGAAACACTACAAAAGGTTAGTTAACACATCATCATCTCACATAATTATCTTCGTTGTGGTGAGAACATTTAATACCTATTCTTAGCATCTTTCAAGTGTACAGTACAGTATTGTTCATAATAGTCATCACGCTGTGCATTTGATACCCAGAATTTATTTATTTTAAAACTGGAAGTTTTCATCCTTTCACCAGCATCTCCCCATTTTCCCAACCTCCACTACCTGGCCACCACCAGTCTACTCTCTGTCTATGAGTTCAACTTTTTATCTTTTTTAGAAATATTTTTATCGATTTCAGAGAGGAAGGGAGAGGAGAGAGAGAGAAACATCAGTGATGAGAGGGAATTCATGGATTGGCTGCCCCCTGCACACACGCTACTGGGGACCAAGCCGGCCACCCAGGCGTGTGCCCTGACAAGGACTCAAACTGTGACCTGGTTCATAGGTTGATGCTCAACCACTGAGCCACACTGATTGGGCGAGTTCAACTTTTTGTAGATCATACTTATATGTGAAATCTATAATAATCGTGTTTCTCTAACTTAATTCACTTAGCATAATGTGGTCAAGGTCCATCCGTGTTATGCCAAATGGCAGTGTTTCCTTTTTCTTTGGCTGAATAATATTTCATTGTATCATATGTACCATGTTTTTTAAAAAATATTTTTTTTTTATTGATTTCAGAGAGGAAGGGAGAGGGAGAGAGAGATAGAAACATCAGTGGATCAAGCCCACAATCGGACATGTACCCTGCCCAGGAATCAAACAGTGACCTCCTGGTTTGTAGATTGATGTTCAACCACTGAGCCAATGGGCTGGGCCTGTGCCATGTTTTCATTCATTCATTCATTCATTCATTGGGCATGGTTGTTTCCATGTCTTGGCTATTGTAAATAATGCTGCAATGAATATGGGGGTGCAAATATTTCTTAGAGATAGTGATTTAATTTATTTCAAATATATACCCAGAAGTGAGGTGGCTTGTTCAAATGGTAGTTCTATTTTTAATATTTTAAGGAACCTATGTACTGTTTTGTAGTGGCTGCACCAGTTTACATTCCCACTAATAGTGTACAGGGTTTCCTTTTCTCCATGTCCTTTCCAAACTTATCTCCTCGTTATTGATGATAGACATCCTAGCAGGTGTGATGTGCTATCTCATTGTGGTTTTGATTTGCATTTCCCTTGTATTTAGTGATATTAAGCACCTTTTCATGTACATGTTGGCCGTTTATTCAAGTCCTTTGTCCATTTTTTAAAAAAATCCTCACTTTGAGGTTATGTTTTATTGATTTGAGAGAGAGAGAAAGAGAACGAGAAAGAGAACCATCGATGTAAGAGAGTAACATTGATCAGTTGCCTCCTGTATGCACCTGATCTGTATTGAACCCGAAACTTAGGTATGTGCCCTGATTGGGAATCAAACCCACAACCTTTTGGTGTACAGGACGACACGCCAACCAACTGAGCCACCCGACCAGGGCCTTTTTCCTAATTTTTTGGTTATTGAGTTGTATGATCCTTACATATTTTAGATATTTACCTCTTATCAGATAATTTGAAAATATTTTCTCCTGTAGGTTGCCATTTCATTTTGTTGATGGATTCCTTTGCTGTGCAGAAGCTTTTTAGTTTGATGTAGTCCCACTTGTTTATTTTTGCTTTTGATGCCTTTGCTTTGGTGTCAAATCCAAATAATAATTGCCAGGACTGTTGTCAAGGAGCTTTCCCTCCTATGTTTTCTTTTTAGAATTTTATTATTTCAGGTCTTTAGTTCATTTTGAGTTGATTTTTGTGTATGATATAAGGTAGTGATCCAGTTTCATTCTTTGCATGTGGCTGTCCAGTTTTCTCAATACCATTATTTGAAGAGACTGTCCTTTCCCCATTGAATGTTCTTAGCTTCTTTGTTTTAAATTAGTTGACCATACATGGGTTTATTTGTTGGCTCTCTGTTCTGTCTCCATTGATCTGTGTGTCTGTTTTTTGTTTTTTGTTGTTGTTGTTGTTAATCCTCACCCCAGGATATTTTTCCATTGGTTTTTAGGGAGAGTGGAAGGGAAAAGGAGAGACACAGAGAGAGAAACATCGGTGTGAGAGAGACACATCTATTGGTTGCCTCCCGCATGCACCCTGACCAGGGCCAGGGATCCAGCCTGCAACTGAGATACATGCCTTGGATCAGAATAGAACCTGGGACCCTTCAGTCTGTGGGCCAATGCTCTATCCATAGACCCAAACTGGTTAGAGCTGTGTGTTTTTATGCAACAACCACACTGGTTTTTTTTTTGTGTGTGTGTTTTTAATATTTTTAAATTTGAGAGTATATTTATTAAAGTTGGGGACAGTGAAACAAGGAAGGGCTTAGGGCAGAAGAAGCAAGAGGAGACAGCCTGGGTGGGGCTGCTTTAGCTCACTGAGAAATAAGTCACAGTGAAAAGAAATGCGCCAAGGCGGGACTGCTGTCATCTCATTGAAAAATTAGAGAAAAGGCAGCCTTGGAGACAGGTTCAGGGGGTTAGCTTGGGAGGAGCTGCTCCTGCCCATTGCTCTTGGTTGCAAGTCTCTTGGGGACCCTTAGAATTTAGGAGATGCACACCTGTGAGGGAAGAAGAGGGGGAAGGGCAAGGTCCCAGGATGCATCTGGGAGGGAGAACGCACCAGTATCATACTGTTTTGATTACTCTGGCTTTGTAATATATTTTGAAATCAGGAAGTATGACGCCTCCAGCTTTATTCTTCTTTTTGAAGATTGTTTGGGCTATTTGGGGTCTTTTGTGGTTTCATAAAAATTTTAGGATTGTTCTATTTCTGTGAAAAATGCCATTGGAATTTTGGTAGGGATTGCATTGAATCTGTAGATTGCTTTGAGTAGTGTGGACATTTTAACCATATTAATTCTTCTGACCCATGAACATGAGATATCTTTTTATTTGTGTCTTCAATTGCTTTGATCAGTATACTTTTTTCCTCTCTTACATATGCACTGGTGGCATTCTTCCCCTTTTCTTGTCGGGGCAGCATATATCATATTCATAATCTAGTAGTTCAGAGATTTTAATGAAGTTGATGGGGTGCTGTTGACTTAATTTCTGGAGTAATGGTATAGATTACTATCATATTGTTGAAAATTATCTTCTCAATCTTTGTTAAATTTTAAAGTCAGAAGGGATCTAAAAGTTATTTAAGTTCCTCTTATTGTGATTAAGCAGGTATGTTTGCCCAGTTAGGGGCAGAAGGGGAATAAGAACCAGAGTTTCATGTCTCCTGAATTGGTATTTTTTTTAAGTTTCTTGTCCCCATTTTTGAAAGTTCCTATTTCAGATGAATAAGAGTTGTTTTTATTTCAGTGTTTATGTAGTCATTGATTTTTTAAAAAAGCCAAATTAATTAGAGAGCTCAAAGTACACTGACATATGTGAGTAGGTATTTGCTGTTGATCAACAGTAACCCAAATCTATAAAGTCTAATATATTAATGGAAGGGTTTACTTGAGGGTGAGGTAACTTAAATATGTGAAGTTTGTGGGGAAAAACCTCCCCATACCCATTATCCAGAATCAATCATTATTAATTTGTGACTGTTCTTGAGAAACACTTTTAATCTTGGTAATTTTAGGCTTTGTCTAACTGCAAAAGCAATCTAGGCATATTTTAAACCACTTAACAGGAAGCACTTTTGTTTTTCTGCAGTGTTTCCTGAGGTTATAGGCGGGTGTTTGAGGAGTACATGCGGGTTATTAGCCAGCGGTACCCAGACATCCGCATTGAAGGAGAGAATTACCTCCCTCAACCAATATATAGGTAAGTAAATTTTAGTGACTTGGGAGGAAAAGAATTTGACTTCATAAACTTTTGTGAAGTGGTTCAATTAACTTTCTTGGTTATTATTATTTCTTAGTTGGTTGTAACAAGACACAGAGAATACGGTCATAAAAAGCAAATTTAGAAGAATTTTTCTGTGGAAAGGAGAAGAGGAAAATCATTTTCTAGATGACAATTCTTCAAAAGATGTGTTTTTCTGTAATTGTTATTATGGAGATAGACCATGAACTCCCACATTTTTATAGTTAGTCAGTGGCATAAAATTCTATACTGTTAAAATAATAGTATTTTTTAAAGGCCAGTGCTATATAAGTAATCTTATAAGTGAATTTTTGATTGATTTAAAATATATAACATTTTTATTTTAAAACTATTCAATAAACTAGTCACTATCTTTTTCACTAGTTATAATTAATAACTTTTAAATTTGGTGTCTAGAAAATGTCTGTACACATACATTGGAGTTAATGAAATTTTGAAGTAAATGAGAATTTGCAGCTTCTGATGAATTTTTCTTTTCTCTTGATAGACACATAGCATCTTTCCTGTCAATCTTCAAACTAGTTTTAATAGGCTTAATAATTGTTGGCAAGGATCCTTTTGCTTTCTTTGGCATGCAAGCTCCTAGCATCTGGCAATGGGGCCAAGAAAATAAGGTATGTAAATTAATAGCTTTGACAACTGTAAGTTTTTAGGTTGTCACTGAATATGTTTTAATGAGTTTTCCTTTTTTTTAAAGTTCTTATTGCTGATTAACCTGTTTACATATATTTTTTCAATTTAAACCACTTTTTATCTCTGGGCAAGGCACTTAACCTCTTTTGGCTTTAGTTTTCATATTTATGTAAGAATGATTAAGTTTTTATTATTATTTGAAGGATAGGGAAATATTACTTAAGTAGAACCTGGACACAGTAATTTAAAACCTGATTTTGATTGTATAATTAGGCTAATCATATCCAGCAAAACATAATATATATATAATATATACATAATCTATATACATAAAAAACCAACATCAGGAACACTGGAATGACCGATCACTATGACACCCACTGTGGCCAGCAAACTGGCCCAATTGGGGGGTGGGACCAGCCGGCCAACCTCCCATGGCCCCTCCCCCCAGCCGGCCCCACCCCTGATCAGCTGCTTCCATCCTGATCGAGGGAGGGGCAGCTGGCCAAACCCCACCATGGCCCTTCCGCCCCACGACCCGCCGGCCCCACCCCTGATTGGCCCACCCACTCTGATTGTCCTGCAGCCCCGCCCCCGGCTGGCCAACCTCCTGCAGCTCCTTGCCCCAGCCAGCCCTGCCCCCGATAGGCTCCCCCACTCCGAACAGGGGCGGGGCCGGCTGGCCAATCTCCCACAGCCCCTCACCCGGTCTCTGACACCCCCATTGGCTCCCCCACCCCAATCGGAGGTGGGGCCCATCAGCCAATCACTCTCGGCCCCTCCCCCCAGACAGCCCAGCCCTGATCGGGCCCCAATTGGGGCGGCCGGCCGGCCAATCTCCCACTGTCTCTTCCGACAGGCCCGGACCCCACTCGTGCACAAATTCGTGCACTGGGCCTCTGGTCCTATATAATAAAAGCCTAATATGCTAAGTGTCCGGTCAACTGGTTGGCTGTTGTTCAACCAATCAAAGCATAATATGCTAATGATATGCTGCTCAACCGCTTGCTATGACATGCACTGACCACCAGGGGGCAGATGCTGCGACTAGTAGGTTAGCATGGTGCTGGGGTCTGGCTGATCGGGACTGAGCACTCCCTGGAGTACTCCCATGGTCCCTTCCCAGCTGGCCAACCTCCTGTGTCTCTCCCCAACCCTGATCGTGCACCAGTGGGGTCCCTCAGCCTGGTCTGCACCCTCTTGCAATCTGAGACCCCTCAGGGGATGCCGGAGAGCTAGTTTTTGCCCAATCCCACAGGCCAGCCCAAGGGACCCCACTGGTGCATGAATTTGTGCACTGGGCCTCTAGTATATACATAATGTATGCCTTTTATACCTACTGATATGAGTATTAATGATTTTAATGGTGTTAAAGAAGGGATTTTACTAAATTGTTCTTATCAAAACATACACACATACTCTGTTATTATTTGTCCTTTGAGTCTTCTGTTCATGGGGATTCTGTTTAGCAAATTACCTGAAACAATCAATATATGCATAAGACTTTGTGCTATTTCTTTTTTTCTTTGTAGGGTCCTGCCACAGCATACATTCTCTCTAGATCTCTTTCCATCTGTTTTATTTAAACTCTTATTTTCTGGAGGGTCTGCCTTTCTGCTGTAAGAAATGGGACTAAGTTTTATTTCTCTCTTGATGAGATTGCACAAGTTTCCTTCTAAGAAGTATTATTCTTTGGAGTCCTATGTGGTCTTGTTCTTTACTTCTAGATTGAGACTATCTTTAGCTGACTCCTGCTGTACAATTTTTCCTTAGGGAACCTCAGGTGCTACCTCTGCCTTATTATTAACAAAACATTGATTCTCATAGCATTAAGAATTAGAAGTTAAGTACTTATTGATAATATTTTGTTACATTTATTCTGTTGATTTCAAAATATTTTCAGTGCATTTTACTTCTATAGACATCTACTGTGGAAGATGAATGTACTTGACAGCTATAGCTTACATGACACTTCCTTGTGTGTTCTTCCCTGGACTTCTATTTCCAAATGCTAGGGTAACGTCTATGAAATCAAAACCACCTAGCTCAAGGGGAAGGAGGGCAGGGAAAACTCTTTCTCATCTGCTATGGACATTTTGAATTATTATTCTGAAACACCTTTCTGTGAATTGACATCCTCATTCATCCTTCTTTTAATCAGGTGATTTCATTAAATTAAAACCTCTCTGTCCATCAGGGAGCTTCTTGTATCTTTTGGAAGGGTAAAGATTTGCATTCGAAGGCAAATGAACATTATTTAATACTAGAGACCTGGTGCACGAATTCGTGCATGGGTGGGGTCCCTCAGCCTGGCTGGCGATTGGGGTGTCTTGCCCAGTCCCAATCGGGGCCTATTGCGGGTGGGGAGGGATTGCAGGAGGTTGGCCGGCAGGGGGGAATGGCCGTGGGAGGTTGGCCAGCTGGGAGGGAGGGGCCGCGGGAGGTTGGCCGGCCATGGGAGGTTGGCTGTGGGAGTGCACTGACCACCAGGGGGCAACTCCTGTGTTGAGCATTTTACCCCTGCTGGTCAGTGCGCGTTATAGCGACCAGTTGGCCGGTCGTTCCAGTCATTCAGTCGTAGCAGTCACTTATGCCTGTGCTTTCTTATCTACTTTTTTCTTAGTTTGTCTCTTGGGTTCATGGACCCAATTTAAACGTGTGTATGTGTGTGTGTGTGTGTGTGTATGTGTGTGTGTTTCCATTACAACAATTATTGGCCATCAGCAGGGTGTCTGAGAATTCAACTCAATTCTTACACTTATCTACCTGGAGGTAACATCAGATTCCACAGGTTAAGAATTCAGTCCAACAAGATATATCTCCTCCACCCTCCTCTCCCCCCATACACACATACACACTGTGGTATTCAGATGCTAGTTGCAAGCCCAGGTTGATACCTGTGCTTCTGATCAACTGGCTACAGAGTGGAGGTTCCCACAGCCACCTCCATGGGTTTGTTTAATTTGCTTGAGTGGCTCACAGAGCTCAAGAGACACATTTTACTTACTAGATTACTAGCTTATTGTAAAAGGATATCTCCGAAACAACCAGGTGGAAGAGATGAGTAGGGTAGATATATGGGAAGGGAGCATCCATGCCCTCTCCAGGCGTACCATTCTCCTTGCATATTTTTTCTTTTTCCTTTTGCATCCTATATAATAAAAGCCTAATATGCTAAGTGTCTGGTCGTCCATTCGGCTGTTCAACCAATCAAAGCGTAATATGCTAAGGCCACTCAACCGCTCGCTATGAAGTGCACTGACCACCAGGGGGCAGATGCTCAATGCAGGAGCTGCCCCCTGGTGGTTAGTGTGCTCCCACAGGGGGCATGCTGCGCCGCCAGAAGCCCTGAACTGGGCTTACAGGTGGTGAGCACAGTGGTGGTGGCGGGAGCCTCTCCTGCCTCCATGGCAGCACTAGGGATATCTGACTGATGGCTTAGGCCTGCTCCCTCCGAGGGCTCCTTAATTGCAAGAGGGCACAGGCCAGGCACTGGGCCTCTGGTCTTTACCTAAAGGTTCACCAACTTGGAAGCTCTTCAATCCAAGTCCTTTTGGGTTTTTGTGGAGACTTCATTACATAAGCATGATTAATTAAATCATTGGCAATTGGCAACTAATTTGGCCTCCCGTCCCTCTTCTTTTCCCTGAAACGGAAATGTCCAATGCTCTAATCACCTAGCTGGCTTTCCTCTTTCCTGGCAATCAGCTCCATCCTTAGGTACTGTTCAAAAATCACTTCATTAATATAAGAAAAGACACCTTTCCCATTCCCATCACCCTGGAAATTTCAAGGGTTTTTAGATGCTCTGTGCTATAACTTGGGAGGAAGACCAAATACATATTTCAGTTTGACTTAAAACGATTTGTTTGGAACATGGGCAGGTTGTATTGAAAACATGGAGTTGCTGATTGTTGCATCAGTAGTCTCTTGTGAATTCGTTTATCATATTATAAAAATGGTCAAATGAACCCTTCTTACACTGGTATTCTTTTGTTAAATTTACTAAGACTATTAAGCGATCTCTAGAAATTCTGCTTCTACATTATGAACATCCTATATAATAAAGAGCTAATATGCTAATAGTCATGACACCCTCACGCCGTAACGACCGATCAGCAGGAGGCTGCATGCGCAGCAGGTGTGGGTGGGCAGGGCTGCATGCGCGGTGAGGTGCACACGGGTGGGCGGGGACATGACATTGTGCCCCCCGCCAGTGGGGCTTGACGGGGGTGGGCCCATCCGAGTCTTGGTCTTGCCCAATGGGGGTGGGGCCAGCCGAGTCTAGGTCTCTTCCCTTTTAATGTTCACGAATTTCGTGCACCAGGCCACTAGTCATATATAAGTTCTTTAGCATGTGTGGAGCTGTGAATTAATATTGCATTTTTCTTTTTCTGTGTATGTTATTGAACATATGGGATAGCAGTAATAGTTTGTATAGAAACTTTTAAAATAGAATTAAAAATAGCAATTACCAAAAAAATGAGACTACTTAAAGGTTAATGTGTCTTAAGTTGTCATGCTGTTTTGATTTCATGCCTGTTGTACTTAATTATATTTTCTTTTAGGTCTATGCATGTATGATGGTTTTCTTCTTGAGCAACATGATTGAGAACCAGTGTATGTCAACAGGTGCATTTGAAATAACTTTGAATGGTGAGTTCTGAATAGTTTGCATTCTGTGATAAATTTTAGGTGATTTATAGTGAGCATCAGGCTCTTCTGGTTTTCATAATATGCTAAATCATCTCTTTATATGGACCTCATCCACTCACATGGCATTAAAATTACATCTGGCCTGGCCGGCATGGCTCAGTGGATTGAGTGTCGTCCCATGCAGCAAGTGTCTCTAGTCCGATTCCCAGTCAAGGCACATGCTCGGGTTGTGGGCTTGATCCCCAGAAGGGGGTGTGCAGGAGGCAGCCAATTGATGTGTCTCTATCATCGATATTTCTATCTTCTCTACCTCTCCCTTCCTCTCTCTCTAAAAAAGCAATAAAAACATATGTAAAAAAATAACATCTATATGATGACTCCTGAATGTATAGCTCTACAGAGTTCTAGATCTCTCTTCTAGATGCTACACCCAGAATCTTAAACTTCTATTCCCAAACTCTTGATTACTTCTGCTTCGTGTAATTCCTGTATATTCCAATTTGTTCTTTCCTTGGCATTTCTCATTTATTTAATGGCACTATTATCATTCTGCCCAATTGCCCATGTCAGAAACCTAGGGTAAAATCACTTTTGCCCTTACTCTCCGTACCCTAATAGATTACCAAGTCTTCTCACTTCCACTTTTTACATTTCTCAAAAATCAGTCCCCATCCTTAGGTCCTCCATCTCTTTATCTTCATTGGCACCACTCTAGTCTAAGCCACAATTATCTTATTCCCCTCTAATACATTCTCTAACCAGAGGTTAGCAAATATGGCCTATATTTCAAGATAACAATAGTTTTTATACATTCTAATTGTTTAAAAATATCACAGGAATATTTGTGATATACAGAAATTATATGAAATTCAAATTAGTGTTTATTCCTAAAGTTTTGAGTTTCATCAATGAAAAACATTTAGAAATTTAATTTTATCTCTCTAGTTATAAAAGTACCAATATAATATCCTTGATTTTGCCTCTTGATCCATAAAGCTGAAAATATTTACTGTCTGGCTTCTTATAGAAAAAATTGGCTGATACCTGCTCCAAATGGAGTGATTTTTAAAAAATGCATATTTCATCTTCTTGCTTCACTGCCTCAAATTCATTAACTGTCTTTACTTTGTTCTCAAGATAAAGACCAGAACATTTAACATGGATGGCAAAAAGGCCCTGTATGATGTAGCCTAGGGATCAGCAAACCAAGATTTTGTGGACCATATCTTAATGCTGCATGTTTTGTAAACAAAGTCTTATTGGAACACAGCCATGCCCATTCATATATGTATGCTTTCAGGCCACCAGGAGAGTTGAGTAGCTGTGACAGACTGTATACCTTTTTGAGCTGAAAATGCTTACTATCTGTCCCTTTGCAATTCGTTGATCTCTGACTTAGTTCCTGCCTACCTCTCCAGCCTCCCTTATACCACTCTTCTATATTTCACCTGTCACTTTCTTTCTTTTTTTTTTTTTTTTTTAATCCTCACCTGAGGATATTTTTTTCCATTGATTTCCTGAGAGAGTGCAAGGGAGGGAGGAGGGGGAGAGAGAGAAACATCGATGCGAGAGAGACACATCAATTGGCTGCCTCCCGTATGCGCTCCCATGGGGCCAGACAACCTGCAACTGAGATACACACCCTTGACCTGAATTGAACCCATGACACTTTGTTCCTCAGGCTGATGCTCGAACCACTGGATACAACTGGCTAGGGCTCAGTTCTCACTTCTAATTATAATCTCTCCTTTTAATAATAGTAGGTGCGCCGTAGCCAGGTTGGCTCAGTGGATAGAATGTCAGCCTGAGGACCAAAGGGTCCTGGGTTTGATTCTGGTCAAGGGCATGTATCTTGGTTGCAGGTTCCTCCCTCGCCCAGGCCCAGGTTGGAGCTCATGCAGGAGGCAACCAATCGATGTGTTTTTCTCACATCAATGTTTCTCTTTTCCTCTCTCTTCTACTCCCTAAAAATCAATGAAAAAATATCCTCAGGTGAGGATTAATCAAACAAAGTAAATGCAATGCCTCCTTTCCAGCCTCTCAGGTCTCCCTCTCATAGCATCTTCTAGTTTTAATTCTTAGTACACAATTGTGATTTTGTAGCTATTTGTATAGTTTTTTTCAGTTCTCCTACTAGAATGTAAATTCCTTAAGAGCAAGAAGCCTAATTCTTTTGCTCACATTTTTATTCTTAGCTGTGTACATAGACAATAAATATTTGTAGAATGAATGTTTATTACAGAATCATGTTTAATTTTGAGGGCTGGTACAATTTATTTTTATAGATGTACCTGTATGGTCTAAGCTGGAATCTGGTCACCTTCCATCCATGCAACAGCTTGTTCAAATTCTTGACAATGAAATGAAGCTCAATGTCCGTATGGATTCAATCCCACATCATCGATCATAGCCCCACCTATCAGCACTGAAAACTCTTTTGTAAGTTAAAAATATAAGTACTATGTATAGATATTAGTTTATTCGCATCAGGAATAAGTAAGATACTAGATATTACATATATTATCACTTAGGTTTCCATCTTGGGATTTAACAGATGGATGTTTTCTTCATTAAAATTTAGAAAGAGATCAAATAAGATTGTATTAAGTTATCTTCAAGGCTTAATAATTGGGCTTATAATATTGTTTTTGACTATGAACTTCTAATGGCCAGAATTGATATATTATACTATTTGTTTATTTATATATATATATATATATATATATATATATATATATATATATATATATATATACATATATATATATATATATATATTAGAGGCCTGGTGCACGAAATTCATGCACAGATGGGGTCTGTAGGCCTGGCTGGCAATCAGGGTCTTTCGGGGCTGTCTCACCCAGTCCCAATCGGGGACAGGCCAGCCGGGGCCTGCCGGCTGCTGGACTAGGGGGAGGGATTGGAGGGAGGGATGGCAGGAGGGACCGGGGAAGGTTGGCTGGCCATGGGAGGTTGGCTGTGGGAATGCACTGACCACCAGGGGGCAACTCCTGCATTGAACGTCTGCCCCCTGGTGGTCAGTGCACATCATAGCAACTGGTCGACCAGTTCTGGTTCGGTCATAACAGTCGCTTAGGCATATATATATATATATATATATATATACACACAGATTCTCTCCCTACCTTCAAATAACTAGTTCCTAAGGAAATAAAAATTCTTTTACTATGCTCAAGATAGAGAATTTATAAGCAAATATGTGTGAATGTGGAGAGGTATTATCTTTTGCTTAGCAGAGATGTTCTCAGTTCTTTTCTGATCAAGAAGTTGATTTTACGAGTGAAGTTTGAAATAAAATATTCTTTTTCTTATATGTCTTTCAGACATTACGGGATTTTTGCAAGAGCAGCGTGACTGACATTATGAAGGCCTGTACTGAAGACAGCAAACTGTTAGTACAGACCAGATGTTTCTTAGCAGGCTCGTTGTACCTCTTGGAAAACCTCAATGCAAGACAGTTTTTAGTGCTGGCACATTTTGGAATTCTGCACATTCGTGGAGTGCAATAATACTGTATAGTAATTTTTCTCCTCCCAATCCAATGAGTTAATAGTTTTCTAAAAATGTCAACATTACTACTTGTACCATTTTTCCTTAGTCATATTTGAAAAAATTGCAAAATGAGTTAGAATTTGATTTTTTTTTCAAGGATGTCTGTTAAATCTGTTGTGATTTTATATGAATTTTCCTTTTTTATTGTTTAGAATTGATCTTTTTGGGAATAAGCTGAAGTTCTCACTTTATAAGAGTTTATCAGACATCTCTAATTTGGTCATGTCCTACTTATATAGGTTTCAAAATACTGCAGATTTTGAACAGTACATTATACAAAATTATGGGGGGGAGATCCTATATGCAAAGTTCTCTAACAGTTTGTGTGTTTGTATGTGCGCACATGCGTGTGAACACCAGAGAAACGACTAAAAGACCAACTGCTTTTAAAATCCTGTTATAGTTCAAGTGTCTTGCCTTGACCAATCTAATGAATTGATTAACTGGGCCTTTATACTAAACTCAATAAAAAGTAAGCAGATATAAATTAAATAAAAACTTTGAATTTATTGCCCAGTGTACCTGTTAACATTGTATTTAACCGTCGTCTGTTTAAATTTTTGTTTTTGACTTACAGATAATTTCATTAGGGATTTAGATTCACAACAAATAATAGATCACTTACCATTTTTTAGGGTAATTGAAACTCGTCTCACTAAAGAAAGTTTAGTTGAACTTCTTTACAACATTAATATTAGATGAATGGAGATCACTTGTCTAATTTAACTTGCCTAACATACCAGAATTTTATTTGAGGGACAAAATTGAAAATTTTTTTATTCAGTGAGTTTAATATCTTTTCAGAGTTCTAAAAAGATTGTAAGAGTAATTTAGCAGAAGTAGGATCATGATGTAGAAAAAAGGTCATATAGCAACAGTCATACTGCAGCCTCCATATAGGAATAAAAGTGCTAGTGGAAGTAAAGGGATTTATGGAAAAGTTCGGAGATGATTCAACATTGGGTCCCCCAAACAAACACTTAGTACAACTGTATACTTTGTCATTGAATATTTGCTGAATGCATGTCTGGTAATGATCATGATGTGACAGCCTCAAGGTGGAACATGGTGACAGGAAGTTAGCCTGCAGAAAATTGATTAAAATGGCTTATCCTTTTCATTAAGACTGCAGACTGTTAACCTAATTTCATACAATTTAACCTGGGGGTTTACAGATTTTTATTTTTCGGGTGTAATAACATTTTGTTATCTTCAACTAGGGCTAAAACCTTGTTAACTTGATTTGTACCAGCTCAAACTTCCTATCTTCTGCAAGTTGAACACACTGCTGAGTGTGTCCAGGGTCTTTCTTCAGCTGATGGACATTCCACTAGTGACAGTTAATCTTTTGGTATTCATACCTTTCAACTTGGAGCCTTGGAAATGATCCCATGTACTATATCTGGCAGGTCAATCATGAAGAAACCGAAGATTTGATTAACTTTTTCCATGTTTGCCCTGGGTGGATAAATTGTCTTTTAGAGAATAACTTTAGGTAGCTTACACTTTGATAAAACTCAGCTATTTTGTTGATATTCATCTCAATATTGTTTTATCTTTGGCCATATTTAAATCTAGGATTTAATGGAGTTTTAGTGAAAATGGAAAGAATGACTATGAAAAGACTAATTTAAGGGAAAAGGGAAAGTTTAAATGAAGCTATTTATAATATAGTTTTATTCCTAACATTTCAGAATTTTAATTGCTTGCAAATTTGTGTGGCTCTATAGTTTATAAATGTCTATGTACTATATTAATTAGAAGACCATAGAACATGGCAGCAGGTTTGCTAATGTTATTGGGGTTTTTACCACAGCTACTATTGTGGCAGAAATTATTTGTTAGATTAATAAAAAAAGTTGGCAAAACATGGCTTTATACCTCAATATCAAGATGTGCAAGACAAATATGTTTTCAAAATATACATGTGGTATTTACTTATGGCACTAACAACAACAGCAGTTAATCAGCCTTTACCACTATCAAAATAAAACAGGATCCTAATGGCAATTCTTATTTTGAATGTTTTTAGTTGGGACTTTGTTGGCATTTTATCATTGTCATAATTTTAAATTTAGATTTAAAAATAGCCTACAGAATTTTAAAGCATGATTTGATATTTAATTTTAAAGCTTTTAAAAAATCTTATGAGAGAAATCTGAGGGACTGTAAAGTTTGGGGCTTACCTCTCAAACATTGTGAAAATAAACTTTTATTAAGCTCATGTGAAAGGAACTCCTCCATTGTGTAATTAAATCTATGCTAGAGCACTTTATATGTTAACTGTATTTGGAAAACTTTCTGTTGTAAAAATTTCTGTCCTCAAATAATGTTTCCTTTATAATGACTTCTTTTTTTGTTTGTTCGTTTTGTTTTTGTTAATCCTCACCCAAGGATATTTTTCCCATTGATTTTTTTTAGGAAGAGTGGAAGAGAGGGGGGAGGACAGAGAGAAACATCGATGTGAGAGAAATGCATAGATTGGTTGCCTCCTGCACGAGCCCAACCAGGGCCCAGGCTGGGGAGGGGCCTGCAACCAAGGTACGTGCTCTTGACCGGAATCAAACCCGGGACCCATTGGTCCGCAGGCTGACTATCCACTGAGCCAAACCGGCTAGGGCTATAATAACTTCTTAAACCAACCAGTGCTAACCCAAAGTCTGGCACTCAACTCCTACCACTCTTGGATCTTAAAACTGCTTCCTCAGTCTGCAGACCACTGTGCTTCAGTGTTGCTTAGCTGTCATCAGCTCTGGTGGCTTCTGTGCTGGGGGTGGAACAAAAAGGAGCCATTGCTCATCTTTACCCCCAACCTCCACAATTCCTGAGAAAGTCATACTATCATCTCTAAATCTGGAGAGAAATAAAATGAGGGTGTTTTCCTCTTGACTGGTATAGACAATTTAATAGTTCCAGAAGAGAGAACAAAGTTCAGATATTTTTAAAAATTTCAGCCGAGGTTTTTTTCTTCACAGTCCCTGGCTCTTTTTCTCTTGGCCCAGAGAAGCAAATAAAAATAGATCTAGCTCTGAACAGGATCCTGAAGAAAAATATAAACTGGTCTCACCTACTGTGGGATGAATCTTATGTCATCCACTCTCAGTCAAGACTTAATAGAATCTCTTCTGTTGCCTAGATTAAGCAGGAACAAGATAAAAGAAAACAGTGTGGTAACTGTAAGCATACTCCAGCAAGCAGTGGTTTTAAAAATTGAGTGTGCCTAAAAATCATTAGTACAAATCCCTGGATCCCATCCTTAGAGATGTTGATTCAGTTGGTCTGAAATAGGACCCGATAATTTGCATTTCAACCAAGCTTCCTGATAGTGTGGATGTTCTCAGTCTGTGGTCCACCTGAGGAGCACTGTACAACAGAGAACACCAGACTTAGGACTCACCTGGAAGAAAATGTAGTTCATGGGACAGAAGGAAATTTTGTACATTTGCTTTCATGTTTCTAGAATAACTTAAGAACAAGAATTCAATAAAATTGGAACTCAAAAGAGAGAATCAGATGAGAGGAAGAGTGTTTCTTTTTTTAATGTATTTTAAAAAATTTCAATTACAGTTGACATTTTATATTATTTGATTTCAGGTAAGATTTTTTTTTATTTTTTATTGAATTTATTGGGGTGACACTGGTTAATAAAATTATATAGGTTTCAGGTGTATAATTCTATAATACATCATCTGTATATTGTATTGTGTGTGCACCACCCCAAGCTAAGTCTCCTTCTATCACATATTATGTTTCTAAGGAAACAAGTTGAGGACTATATTGTTCCAATTTATGTGACATGTTTTTTAACCTTTGGTTAGTATTTTGGATCTTTTTGGATGGATGTTTTAAAAGGAAATGTTAAATCTTTGAGTAAAATAACTGGTGTGAATTGCTAGATTTTCTAGAGTAAAGCAGGTAACATGTTTGCATTATGCTTATATTTTATAATGATAACTGATCTTTATATTCACATAAAACAGATCTTTAAATTTGTAATAGTTTTAAGTAGATAAATTGCATACTTCTTATTTTATTGTAGTAATCATGATAGAGCTCTAAATTACTAGGGAAAGCCAATCTGAGCTTAATTATTAACCCCCTCCCACACACAAAGGATTTATTGATTCATGTCACTGAAAAATCCAATGTAGAATTGGCATCAGGGATTCAAATGTGATTATCAGAACTCTTTATCTAAGTGGAGCTAGGATGGATGGGGGAGAAATAAGAGCTTGGATAAACAGAAGTGTACTCTGATGCAAGTTGAGTCACATTCCTTACTTTGGATTGTATTCCTCACTTGATATCCATTCAAATAATTTTATCATCTATTAACTCTTTACTCTGTTTACTCCACTCAATCTCCTTCTTAATCATAATTGATTTAGACACGTTTATTTATGGCTTTGTGTTTGTAAGCTGCTCATACCAAGTTCTTTGCTATTTGGGAATTATAGAAATGTGTAGAGCTAGCATTGGGTTGTTTGGCTTGGTTAATAACGGTATTAGAATCTGGCTTACAGGTTGCTACCAACTCTCCCTTGAGCCACTGGCTATACTCATTTAGTTTGTGTACTAGCAACTTAAGAGAAAAAAAGAAACAAAGCTACTCCTTTGGTTGTTGTTGCTATGAGCAGGTCTGTTTGCAGAGAAATGTGCTGATGACATTTTCCCCCTAAACATTAAATATATATATAAGAAAATGCTGCTATATTTCATCTTTTAATAGCCCATAGGATCTGGAGATGAGACACTATTTTTAAAGTATTAAAATACAGATTTTTAATGCACCATGTCTTCATCAGGAAAGATGTTGGTGTTGAAAATGTTAACTGCCATGCCTTTCAGTACTTTGATGAAACCTTAGATGTTTGGCCTTTGAACCAGGGTCTGTGATTTCATATTGTTGATCATTATCAGGAGCTGTAGCTTTCTATGTTTGCTGTGACTGAATCAAGAAAGGCATATGCATATTTCTATAGAAATTATGATTCTGTCATCAGACCAGGATCGGGGGATGGCTCTGCCCTGGCATGATTCGGGACCTTTTGTGTGTCAGGCTACCTTCAGGCTCTTGATTTGTGCAAGAAAATTTTCAAGAACAAGTCAAATGAGAATGAAAGCAAGTTTTTTTCAGGCAGAGATAGACCAGGATATGGGCCAAGTGGTCAGTTCTTGGGATTTTATGTGTTTACATTTTTTCATTTTATGGTGCCAAATTCTGACTCCACTTCCTTCTGGAAGTGTCATGGCATTTGCACCCCATCTTTCACTGCCTTCTACTTGTAGTGTTGAGGCAGGATAGTAAGAAGCTAGGAAAATTCCTTGGTGAATGGAATGAGGGAACCTGAGACAAAATAGTTAAACGAGGCTGAGCAATTAACTTACTAATAAATTGTAAGATCTTACCTTCCCTAATCAAGGACACCTAAGAGCGGATAGTTTATACCTCTCCTGCCCAACCACAGAGTGAGTGAGTAGCTTAAGTCCCTGATCAAGGAGATAGATAACAGAGGCCCAGTTGATGCCATTAGTGCCAGCCAAACCCCAGAGGCGATAAAGTCAGGGGAATAAACAAAAAAGCCCAATTAGATACAGACAGACCCAAGGTAAAAGTAAAGCGGTGAAACTGACCAGATAATGACAACAAATTCCCCTATCTGTACACTCATTTTGGCATGTCAGCATGGACACACCTGGAAAGCTGTTGAATATTCTGTTGAGACCCTCCCCTGAGATCTCCCCTAAAACTCCCCACCTTTAGAAGAGATAAAAAACCCTTAAGGCAAGGGACGTAGTTCCCCGCCCACCCCCTCTCTTTCTCATGCCCACCCCACCCTCCTTTCCTCAGACCTGTGCTTCTGCTTTCTTCTAAACTCTAAGGGTCCTTACAAGACTTGCAACTAGCGGATCATTGGGCAGTGGCAGCTCATCCTGGGCTAATCCCCTGAACCTGACTCTGAGGACTCTTTGCCTCTGTAACTTGTTTCCTTTTTTAAAAAATTGATTTTAGATTTTATTTATGCATTCAGTGGTTGATTCTTGTATGTGACCAGACCACTTTGCATTTATTGAAATGATCATATTTCACCCCTTTATCCCATACTATTGTCTATTACATTAATTGATTTTCAGATGTTAAACCAACCTTATTATATTCCTGGGATAAATTTCACTTGGTCATGGTGTCTAATTTTTTTTTATATGTTGCTGGATTTGGTTCACTGTCATTTGTTGAGAATTTTTACATCTCTCTTCATCGACAGTAGAGATCTTTTAGTTTCTTTTCTTGTGCTATCTTTGTCTGATTTGGATTAGGGTAATAATGACCTTATAAGGAGGGTTGATATGTGTCCACTTCTCTTATATTTTTAGGAAGAATTTGTGAAGAATTAATATTAATTCTTCTGAATGTTTGGTAAAATTCACCAGGGTAGCCATCTCGGGCTGAGCTTTCCTTTGTGGAAGTGTTAAAATTACTAACTTGATCTCTTATAGGCCAAATACATTTTTTATTCTTATGTCGGTTTCAGTATTTTGTGTATTCCTGGGAATTTGTCCATTTCACTCAAATTATCCAATTTGTTAACATACAGTTATTCACAGTATTTCTGTAACTTTGGTAATGATGTCCCCTCTTTTTTTCCTGTTTTAAGTTATTTTGAGTCTTTTCTCTTTTTTCCCTTTGCCCGTCTAGCTAAAGGCTTGCCAATTTTGTTGATCTTTTTAAGCAATCAACTTTTGGTTTTGTTGATTTTTTTTTTCTATTGTTTTTCTATCTTTTGAAAACCAAAAATGAAAAGAAATATCTTTAAAACAATCATGGAAAAACAAGACACATTGCTTCTAGGGGAATAGAATGCCCTGCAATAAAGAAGATAATGAAATGATACTGCACTTTAAATGAATGCATTGATTCTTAAAAAAAAAAAAAAGTGATTTGATAAAGCACTTATTTTTTTTTTAGGCTAAGTCTGTCAGTTTGATCTCTGCAAGAGATAGTCTGCTTTATCTGGAAGAACCAATCCTTCCCCTGTCCTCAAATTCCCAGGCAACTGCCCTGTCCCAGAGGTTTTCATGGTACAGGTGATGGTTCAAGCTCAAAGGGGGGAAAAAGGCTCTGCTGGCACCACACTTGGTGATGGTGCCAGTGTAGGCAGGAATCTGTGCCAATTATGCTTTTAGGGAACTAGTTTTTCTCCCTTATTTTATCCCTAATCTAGTCATTATCAATTGTTTGAAGTTTAGCATCAGCTGCATGGAGCTTTAAAAAACTCCTGATACCCATCTACATCCTAGACCAACTTAAAATTAGAATCCAGTGGTGGAACCTGGCCATCCTAGTACAAATGTGTATAAATATAAAATGTATGTGTGTGTGTATGTGTATAATGTGCGGGTTCTTTTTGTTTTACTTATTATGTGGAAATTTAAAAATATACACCAAAATGGAGAGAATAATGATCTTCAAAAAGGGGGTATAAGGACCCCCAGGAGTGAAGGCTTCTCTAAGGGATGAACTTTAGCTGAATATCCAGGTTAGAGTTGACACCCCAAATATGATTCATTCAATTTCCCACCCATGTGAGGTACAAAATGGAGGGGGTTCTTAATCATGAATACTAAGATACAATTACACACACACACACACACACACACACACTGTTGTGAGAAAAGCTTTCTTATACCAACTTAGGTACTAGTGGCTGGGGGGCCTGTAAATTAACTGACAACTGCCAGTTTGAAGATGATTGTCAAGTGGTTTGCAATTCTTTGTTTTTAACCAAATTTTAAAAGGGTGAGTCATAAATTTTCATTGAAATTTTACTTTCAACTTATAAAAATTTGTCATGTTGTTTTGATCAGTTATATGCTACTAATATGATGTTAACTCAATCAAAATAATTTTTTTAAAAAAATGTATTTATTGATTTCAGAGAGGAAGGGAGAAGGAGAGAGAGATAGAAACATCAGTGATGAGAGAGAATCATCGATCGGCTGCCTCCTTGCACGCCCCCCACTGGGGATCGAGCCCACAACCCAGGCATGTGCCCTTGGCCGGAATCAAACCTGGGACCTTCGGTCCACAGACGGACGCTCTATCCACTGAGCCAAGCCAGCTAGGGCGATCAAAATAATTTTTGAACACTTAGAGCAGTGAGGTCATAGAAAGTAAAGTTTAAAATTTTACAAATAAATATATACTTTTTGTGGTCAAGAATTATAAGCAAATAACTAATAATTGATCTTCAAGCTTAAAAATATATCATAGTCTAAAAAACTTCTTTGGAAGAAGTAGAAAGTGTAAGTTCAAAAAAAAATAGAATGTTAAAGAGCTAGTTAATATAATTTTTCAGTGGATAATGGTGGGTATCATTGTTATTGTATTTAAATTCCATTGGATTTATTTTATAAAATAACTAGAGGCCTGGTGCATGAATTCATGCATGGGTTGGGTCCGGCTGGCCTGGGGGGAGGGGATGCAGGGGGTTGGCTGAATGGTCCTGCCCCCAATTGGGTGGGGGGGCTGATCAGGGGCGGGGCCGGCCAGGAGGAGGGGCCGAGGGCAGTTTGGATGGTTCTGCTCCCTGGTCAAACTCCTGGTCAAGGGGACAATTTGCATATTAGCCTTTTATTATATAGGATGTTTTATTCCAAAATGTCACAATTTATAATACATTGGAAATTACATTCTTCACAACTGCTTAAATTTATGATAAATCATTATAGATGTCAACTGAAAACTATGCAAAGGAGAACATGCATTTGAAACAATTTTTTAATGACCACCTTGGGGCAGCCAAGACTCCTGTTTCTCTGAACCGCCTTGATGCACCACAGCACACACAGCTATGAGAAGGGTGGGTTCTGGGCACTGGGAAGCTGTAGGGCCAGTGCCCCCCATAACCACTGCCCCAAGTTGCCTTTTATCTTCAGAGAACTGACCTTGGGACTTCCTCCAGGCCTAAGCCAGGTGGTGACTGAACACCAAGCATGGGCCAGGGACTGCACTGCATGGTCTGCATACATTTATCTTTATTTCACCACAAAGATAAGTATCATGGACTCCAGGATAGTGTTTAAGGGCTTACTTAAGTAGGTTGCTCTGGTCACACAGTTAATAAGAATCAAGATTAGAATTCAAATTTCATGCTTTCTTGAGACCTACAGTCAAGTCTTAAGTATTTGTTAGGAATGACTTCCATGGGCTAGTTGCGGGAGAAATATAAAGGAAATACAGCAGGGGATTCTTTCCTATAGTGTCTTATAATCTAACTAGAGGCCCAGTGCAGGATATTCATGCATGGATGCGGACCCTAGGCCTGGCTGGCGATTGAAGCGTGAGCGTCTGGTGTGGGAAGGCAGGTAACAGCTGACCTCTGGGCCCTAGACAGTACCTGGGTCCCCGGGCCCCCACGCACCCCCCTCCGCCTGAGTCACAGCGCCTGAATCCCCCTGTGGAAATGTGGTGAGACAGCCAGACACCATGGGCCGGGGTACAGCGTGGGCCTCTGGGCCACCCAGCGGTGCCACATGGAAGCTGGGCAGGAAGCGCACTGTCTCCTAGCTGGCCTCACAGACTGGCCTCTGTGCTACCAGCAGCTGTGGCCCAGCTCACCTGGAAGAGGCCATGCGGGTGCAGGGCGGGCTCCTCGTGGGTGCCTGGCATCTGAGCGCAAGGGCTTCCCCAGCGTGCGAGCCCTGTCGTCCCGGGGGAGAATAGCAGGGGGAGTGAGAGCGAGCTCGGTGGACACCCCACATTCTCACCACACCTCCATCCCCGTCATCCCCGCCCCCAGGTAGCCAGAGAGAGGTCATAGCGTATTGCCCTGGTGTCAGCGCACGTCATAGCGAGCAGTCGAACTCCCGGTCTCCTGGTCGAATGACTGCCCGAGGAGACCTGTTAGGCTTTTATTATATAGGACTAGAGGCCTGATGCACGAAATTTGTGCACGGGGGAGGAAGGGCAGCCCTCAGCCTGGCCTACGCCCTCTCGCAATCCAGGACCCCTTGGGAGATGTCCAACTATCAAGTTGGACATCCCTCTTACAATCTGGGACCCCTTGCTCCTTGCTGCTCACCTGCTCACTCCTTATCGCTTGGCTCACTGCTCCTTAGCACTGCCACGGAGGCGGGAGAGGCTTCCGCCACCGCCGCTGCACTCACCAGTCGTGAGCCTGGCTTCTGGCTGAGCAGCGCTCCCACTGTGGGAGTACACTGACCACCAGGGGGCAGCTCCTGTGTTAAGCATCTGCCCCGTGGTGGTCAGTGCGTGTCATGGTGACCGGTCATTCTGGTTGTACCAGTCATTCTGCCATAATGGTCTCTGGGCTTTTATATATACACTATATAGATAAGCTGTTTGAAATGAAACTGTTTGCTTCAGCCAGCTGCTGCTTTAGCACACGTACCACTGAACCTGTTTGAAATAAAGATTTTCTTCTTTTCATCATTCTTCTTTGACTAGCTGCAGGCTTGACATGGTTTTTATACCATTAAAACCTGGAGACACAAATTCTTGAAGACCAGCTTCCCTTTCCTCCTATTTTACGTTGCTTCATCTTCACAATTTTGAGTGAAAAATATTAATTGGTTCCAATAAAATTATCCTTTAGAACATGACAAAATTTTTTTTAACATGTTAAGCACTGACTGACACTATACTTTCCATCCTGAAGACAAAACAGGCTGGACGCTTAACATGTTAATTTTTAAGGGCATGAGAAAGGAAAAGTTTGAAGATCACTGGTCTAGAAGGATTGCTTTGTTTCCTTCTGGAGGGCCAAGGGCTATTCATTAGAATGTAATTTATTTTTTTATTATTTTTATTTTTAATCCTCACCTCAGTGTATGTTTTTAAAATTATCATTATTGATTTGAGAGAGAGAGAGAAAGAGAGAGAGAGAGAGAGAGAGAGGAGAGAGAAACATTGATGTGAGAGAGAAACATGGATCATTTGCCTCCCATACACACCCTGGCCTGGGATGGAACTTTAGTGTATGAATTGATGCTCCAACCAACTGAGCCACTCAGCTAGGCCTAGAATGTAATTTATTTTATTTTATTATTTTTTTTAACTTTTTTTTTCTATTTTATTTTATTTTATTTTATTTTATTTAAATAAATCTTTATTCAGATTATTACAATTATTTCTCCTTTTTCCCCCCATAGCTCCCCTCCACCCATTTCCCACCCCACCTTCTGCCCTTACCTCCCCCCCACTGTCCTCATCCATAGGTGTATGATTTTTGTCCATTCTCTTCATGAACCCCCCATACCCCTTTCCCCCTGAGAATTATCAGTCCACTCCCTTTCTATGCCCCTGATTCTATTATATTCACCAGATTATTCTGTTCATCAGGTTTTTAATTCACTTGATTTTTAGGTTCACTTGTTGATAGATATGTATTTGTTGTTCATAATTTTTCTCTTTACTTTTTTCTTCTTCCTCTTCTTTAAGAATACCTTTCAGCATTTCATATAATACTGGTTTGGTGGTGATGAACTCCTTCAGCTTTTTCTTATCTGTGAAGCTCTTTATCTGACCTTCAATTCTGAATGATAGCTTTGCTGGGTAGAGTAATCTTGGTTGTAGGTTCTTGCTGTTCATCACTTTGAAAATTTCTTGCCACTCCCGTCTGGCCTGCATAGTTTCTGTTGAGAAGTCAGCTGACAGTCGTATGGGTGCTCCCTTGTAGGTAACTAACTGTTTTTCTCTTGCTGCTTTTAATATTCTCTCTTTGTCTTTTGCTCTTGGCATTTTAATTATGATGTGTCTTGGTGTGGTCCTCTTTGGATTCCTTTTGTTTGGGGTTCTGTGGGCTTCCTGGACTTGTAAGTCTATTTCTTTCACCAGGTGGGGGAAGTTTTCGGTCATTATTTCTTCAAATAGGTTTTCAGTATCTTGCTCTCTCTCTTCTTCTGGCACCCCCATAATTCTGATGTTGGTACGCTTGAAGTTGTCCCAGAGTCTTCTTACATTATCTTCAACTTTTTGGATTTTTTTTTTTGCTTTTTCAGTTGAGTGTTTTTTGCTTCTTTGTATTTCAATTCTTTGACTTGAATCTTGGGTTCCTCTATTCTGTTTCTGGGTCTCTGTATAATATTTTTTATTTCAGTCAGTGTATGTTTAATTTCTAGTTGGTCCTTTTTCATATCTTCAAGGGTCTCGTTATATTTATCGGCCTTTTCTAGGATATTCTTAAAAAGTCTTATAACCGTGGTTTTGAATTCTATATCCAGTCGTTTGTTTTCCTCCATTTCTTTCGTTTGTGATCTGATTCTTTGACCCCGCATTTTCACTGATTCCCTGAGTTGGTAAGGTAGATATTTGTGCTAGGTTTCCAATATGGCCCAGTGGGTCTGCTTCCCCAGTTAACCTGAGGTGGACACTCTTGGTGCACCCCTTTGTGGACTGTGTGTACAGCCTTGTTGTAATTAAGTCTTTATTGTTGTTGGTATCACTGGGAAGAATTGACCTCTGGGCCAGTTGGCTGTAAGGATCAGCTGTGTCTATGCTGGAAGAAGTTCGGTGCTGGAGACAGCCTTATAGGATTAGACTTGCCAAATTGCAATAGCCTCTGTGCTCAGCTTGGATGGGGTGGAGTCTCAGTTTTGGCTTCCTGTCAGCCTTGCCCTTGCGCGCATGTGCGCTTTCAGTCCTCCGCCTTCCCTAGCTCGAGTCTCCGCCTGAGAGTCCAGACTCCCCCCACAAGAGCGTGGGTCCCCAGGGGCTCGCCTGGAACTGGGGTTCACTGCAGTCAGAACTGGGGCTGAGTGCCGTCAGGAGCCTCTGACTCCCTTTCACTAGGGAAAGCCTGTGGCAACTTCCGCAGCCTTTGTGCGCACTGGCACGCGCGCCCACGTGCTATTAGTCCTCCGCCTTCCCCGGCTCCCAAGTCTCCACCCGAGAGTCCAGGCTCCCCCCACAAGAGCGTGGGTCCCCAGGGGCTCGCCTGCAACTGGGGTTCACTGCAGTCCGAACTGGGGCTGAGTGCCGTCAGGAGCCTCTGACTCCCTTCCACTAGGGAAAGCCTGTGGCAACTTCCGCAGCCTTTGTGTGCACTGGCGAGCGCGCGGTGCGCACTTTCAGTCCTCCGCCTTCCCCGGCTCCCGAGTCTCCACCGGAGAGTCCAGACTCCCCCCACAAGAGCGTGGGTCCCCAGGGGCTCGCCTGCAACTGGGGTTCACTGCAGTCAGAACTGGGGCTCAGTGCAGTCAGGATCCTCTGACTCCCTTCCACTAGGGAAAGCCTGTGGCAACCTCCGCAACCTTTGTGCGCACTGGCCCGCGTGCTCCTTCAGACTTCTGCCTTTCCCAGCTCGAGTCTCCGCCCGAGAGTCCAGACTCCCCCCGTAAGAGCGTGGGTCCCCAGGGGTTCGCCCAGAACTGGGGTTCAGTGCTGTCAGAACTGGGGTTCAGTGCGGTCGGAGGCTTCCTTCCCCCTTCCGCCAGAGAAAGTCAGCCAGGCTCTCAGCCGCCCTTCCTCTCTGCGCGCACAAAGCCCCTTTGCCGTACCTCCAATTCTCTGTGAGCTTTTCTCTTTCCTTCTAGTTGTAGAATTTTCACTCAGCCAGCTTTCCTGTGGTTCTGGATGGTGTCCGTTCTGTCTTTTAGTTGTAGTTTTGAAATTGTTGTGCGAGGCAGCAGTTTAGGTGTTTACCTATGCCGCCATCTTGGTTTCTCTCTCTCAGAATGTAATTTATTTTAAATCTTATCTTTATAATTTAATGAAGCATAATTTGATCCATATATACAACTTTATCTGCTTTAGGGTTGATAAACAATAAAGGCTGCAAAAATGTGTGGATGTGCTTCGTACAGCACTTTTTAAATGGATTCTTTGTTGGTAAAGGAGAAAAAAAATGTTGGTATGGTACAAAATCACCTTCACCATTTTTAATACTTATTAATATAGCTTACTTTATAGCAATAATTAAATCACTCCATTTAGATACTAGGTTTCAGTTCCTATTGATTATTTAATCAAATTAACCGAATTCTATAATCCATTTCTGTCTTCAGAAGAAAGGTGGTTGCATTCCCTGGTTCAGTCAGGACTGTATAAATGAGAGGCTGGAGAAAAGAAATTTGTAAATTCCCTCTTTTTGGCAGATTCCCTGTTCTGCTTTCAAGGCTCAGTTGAAGCCTCTGCTGACTCAGAATTGCGGCTTCTCCCCAACTCTGCACAAGCTGTTCCAGGCTCTGTAATAATCACGTGGTTCCCATCACTGGGCATAGCTTACAACAGGCAGGGCAGAGGACATATGTTCTCTCTAATGGTCACTATGACCATGGGCAGTTGATTTTTTCCTTTTTAGTTTACAGAGAGATAACTGAGCCTCATGATGGTTAAGTAACTGTTCCAAGGGCACAAGCTAGTTGGTAGGGCTGGGCCTTGCCCCAGGATTGTCTGACAGTTTCCACTTTAGCATTCAGGCCCTGGGCAAAGAGTGCACAGGTGAGGAAGGAGGGAAGAACATTGGAGGTGGGATCTGAAGATCCAGGTTCACTTTCCAGATTCACTCCCTGGTTAGCTATGAGACCTAAGAACTCCCATCTTTCAGTTTTAGTGTTGCTGGGAATTTGCAGGATTATGTAAGACTTCAACTATATCAATATGAAGAGTTATTTTATCTTGTCTCCTAGACCTTATTTTGTTATAGAATTCATGAAAAGCTGTCATATCACCTTTTGGTCACAAGAATTCTTAAAGAATCATTTGGGCCTGGCCGATGTGGCTCAGTGGTTGAGCATCGACCTATGAACCAGGAGGTTACGGTTCGATTCTGGTCAGGGCACATGCCTGGGTTGCGGGCTCAATCCCTAGTAGGGTAAATATCTTTTTATTGATTTCAGAGAGGAGGGGACAGGGGAGAGAGATAGAGAGAGAAACATCAATGATGAAAATCATTGATCAGCTGACTCCTGCATGCCCCCTACTGGGGGTTGAGCCTGAAATCCAGGCATGTGCCCTGACCAAGAAATTGAACCACTGAGCCACGCTGGTTGGGCAAAAACATTTTTTAAAAATGTATATCTTTTTATTGATTTCAGAGAGGAAGGGAGAGGGAGAGAGAGATAGAAACACCAATGATGAGAGAGAACCACTGATCGGCTGCCTCCTGTGTACCCCACATTGGGGATGGAGCCTACAACCTGGACATGTATCCTGACCAGGAATTGAACCGTGACCTCCTGGTTTATAGGTAGAATCTCAACCACTGAGCCACGTTGGCCAGGTCCAAAACATATTTTTTTAAAAAGAACCATTTGATTTTGAGGAATTGTAGTGTTTTCCCACCTGTGAATGCTGCAGTGAATGCATTGTCACAACTTGAAGTGTGTGGCATCCCCATCTGGCTTTGGCATTGGGTGAGGAAGTCAGGTAGTGTGGACACAGGAGAGTGTATCACACCTTCTTAGATAGGGAGATGTTACCTATGTGCATTCCAGATCATCCAGCATTGCAAGAACGTGGGTAGGAAATGCCTACGTTGTTCATTGTTAAACTCTGACCTGGTCTTGATTTCTGGAGAATTATGTAAGCATGGAGTTAAAAAACAAGAATAACATTTGTGTTAAAGGAACGTTTGAATAAGGAGAAAACCTTTGATAAGGAGAAAAAAATTTTGTAAGTTCCCTCTTTGTGGCAGATTCCCTGTTCTGCTTTCAAGGTTCAGTTGAAGCCTCTGCTGACTCAGAATTGCGGCTTCTCCCCAATACTAGTAACTAACTGCTTCAAATGGCCTTTCTCTGTCTGCTTGCCTGCTTCTGACTAGTCTTTTAAAAAAAGGAAAAAAGAACAATTGCAGGTATTAAAAATATACAAAAAAATAATTACCTTCCTCAGTGCCCACCCCTTGTAAACCTCCCCATCACATGCACCTACAGTTCGAAGCACCCGTCAGGAGTTTGACGGAATTCCCATGCTTTCTTTATACGGTTCCTGCATAGGCATGTCTAACTAACTGATACACGGGATTGTTTTGCATGTTTTAAAACTTCATGTAAATAGAAAAATACTGAACGTGTTTCTCTGCCCCTTTGATGTTCTTATTCAAAGTGAAAATATTTTTGAGGGTTGTTCATATTGATTCCGCTCATGTCTTCCCATTGCTATACAGAACTCTGCTGTATGTATAAACCATGTCTTAGTCAGTCAGACTCTTCTAACAAAGTTCCACAGGCTGGCAGCTTATAAACAACAGAAATTTATTTCTCGAAGTTCTGGAGGCTGGCAGTCTGAGGGTAAGGTGCCAGCATGGCCGGGTTCTGGTGAGAACCCTCTTCTAGGTTGCAGACTGCTAAGCTCTCCTTGTATCCTCACGTGGAGGAAAGAGTGGGCCTCTTCTCATAAGGGCACTAATCCCATTCTTAAAGGCTCCAGCTTATGACCCAATTCTCTCCCAAAGGCCTCACCTCCAAATGCCCTCACATGGGGATTAGATGTCAGTAAATGACTTGGGAGGGAGACAAACATTCAGTTTACAACCCACCACAATTTACCTGGTCTTCTGCTGATGGACATTTGGTTGTTTTTTTGCATTACAAACAATGCTGCAATGAACAAGCTTATTTTTGTCTCTGTGTAAAGGTGGGTTTCTCTAGGATTTAGCTCTGTAGCAAAGGAACTTCCATGTGCTGGGTATGCACACCCTCGGCTTTACTAGATAATGTGAATTGCTCTCCAAAGATGACAACAATTTATGTTTTCTGCAAATACAATCGAGCATTCCAGTTGCTTTCTATCCTTGCTCCCAGCTTTCATTAATGGTTGGGCAGAGAAAAAGTACAGGGCCATGAGTTGTTAGGTCAACTTTGCAGGCATTTGAAATTAGTGTTCCTTTAAGAGAAGGACAAGTGTCTGGGAAATAAAATCCAAACTCCTTACCTTGGCGCACACAGCCCTGGCTTATCTGGCTTTCTCCTATGTGGCCAGCCTCACCTGGTACCACACTCCCCCTTATTCACAGTGGCCTTCCTACTATTACTGGAACATGCTTGCAAAGTTATTTCCACTCTTTCCCAACTCATTGTATGACTGGTTTCTTCTCAACCTTTATATATTGGCCCCTCCAGGAGGTCTTCTCTGACCACATAACATAGTCTCCCAACTTACACCATGGCACACATTCATCCACATTACTCTCTTTGGTTTTATCATTGCATTTATTACAATCTGAAATTATCTACTTCCTTGTTTCTCTCACTGGAAGATAAACACCATGAGGGCATGTCTAATGACTTGCATGTGTTAAATTTTAATTTAATTTATTTCATTTGTTATTATTTTTTCATTTTCATTTTCTAAAAAATTAAATCTTTATTGTTGAAAGTATTACATACTAGAGGCCTGGTGCATGAAAATTCATACACTGGAGGGGGGGGTCCCTCAGCCCAGCCTACCCCCTCTCACAGTCCGGGAGCCCTCAGGGGCAGGAGGCGACCGGCGATCAGGGGAAGGCGATGCCCCCATCACACCTCTGCTGCTGCCACTGCCGGCAGCGTAAGCCTCGGCTGGGCAGCTGACATCCAAGGCTTGCCTGCGCCTTGGGCCGGCCCTGAGGGACTAAGGGGACTGGGGGACTCTGGAGGCAGGCGTGCGGAGCGGCCGGACCTACCTGGGAGTGGGCCAGGTCCTGGCCGCGCGCCTGCAGCCCCAGCGGGGCTGAGGGGACTGGGCACCGCCATCTTGTGGCTGTGGGCACCACCATCTTTGATGGCGTGGCAGTCAATTAGCATATTCCCTCTTTATTAGGATGTCCCCTTCTTTCCCCCATTGACCCCTTCTAGCCTGCCCCCACCAACCACCCCTGGCTTTCACCACCCTACTGTCTGTGTCCATAGGTTATACATATATGCATAAAGTTGTTTGATCTCTTCCTATCCATTGACCCTCTCCCACCTTCCCTCTGAGGTTCCACAGTCTGTTCTATGCTTCTATGTTTCTGGATCTATTTTGTTCATCAGTTTATTTTGTTCATTAGATTACACATATGAGTGAGATCATGTGATACTTGTCTTTCTCTGACTGGCCTATTTTGCTTAGCACAATACTGTCCAAGTCCCCTCATGCTGTCTCAAAGGGTAAGAGACCCTTCTTTTCTACTGCTGTATTATTATTTCTACTATAGTAGTAGTATTATTTCTACTATAATACTGTATAGTATTCCATGGTGTAAATGTACCACAGCTTTTTTATCCACTTATCTACTGATGGGCACTTGGGCTGTTTCCAGATCTCAGCTATTGTAAATTGTGCTGCTATGAAAATGGTGTATACGTTCTTTCTGATTGGTATTTCATATTTCTTAGGATATATTCCTAGAAATGAAATCACTGGGTCAAATAGCAGTTCCATACTTAAATTTTTATTTTTTTTTAAATTATTCTTTATTGTTGAAAGTATTACATATGTCCTCCCCCCCCCCCATTGACCACCTCCACCTTGCCCCCACCCCAGGTCTTCAGCACCCTATTATCTGTGTCAATGGGTTATACATATATGCATACAAGGTCTTTGGTTGATTACCTCCCACTCCCCCACCCTCCCCCAAGTTCCCTCTGAGATTCCACACTGTGTTCCATGCTTTGAGTCTCTGGATCCATTCTGTTCATCAGTTTATTTTGTTACTTAGATTCCACATATGAGTGTGATCATGTGATACTAGTCTTTCTCTGAATGACTTATTTCACTTAGCATTATACTCTCCAAGTCCCCCCATGCTGTCTCATAGAGTAAGAGATTCTTCTTTTTCACTGCTGCATAGTTTTCCATAGTATAAATGTACCACAGCTTTTTTATCCACTCATCTACTGATGGGCACTTGGGCTGTTTCCAGATCTTAGCTATTATAAACTGTGATGCTATGAATATAGAGGTGCATATATATTTTTTCTGATTGGTGTTTAGAGTTTCTTAGGATATATTCCTAGAAATGGGATCACTGGGTCAAGTGGCAGTTCCATATTTAATTTTTTGAGGAAACTCCATACTGTTTTCCATAATGGTTGCACCTGTCTGCATCCCTACCAGCAGTGTGCTAGGGGTCCCTTTTCTCCACATCTTTGCAAACACTTGTTGTTTGTTGATTTGTTGATGATAACCCTTCTAACAGGTTGTATTTCCAGTTTTGTCTTGGGAGAGTGTCAGTGTAGTTTCCACTTACTCTGCTGCTATTTTCAAACTCTTATTTGTTATTGTTGACAGTATTACAGATGTCCCCAGTTTTCTCTCCCTTTGGACCCCTCCATACAGCCCCAACCCCACCCAACCCCAGTCCTTCACCACAGTATTGTCTGTGTCCACGGGCTATGTATATATGCATATAAGTTCTTTGGTTAATCTCTTCCAGCCCACCCTCCCTCCCAATATCTACCAGTCTGTTCCATGCATCTATGCCTCTGGACCTATTTAGTTCACCAGCTTATTTTGTTCATTAGATTCCAGATATAAGTGAGATCATGTGATATTTGTCTTTCTCTGACTAGCTTATTTCACTTACCATAATACTCTCTAGGTCTATCCATGCTGTCTTAAAGGGTAAGATATCCTTCTTTTTTATAGCCATATAGTATTCCATTGCGTAAATGTACCACAGTTTTTTTATCCATTCATCTACTGATGGGCAATTGGGCTGTTTCCAAATCTTAGTTATTGCTATGAACATAGGGTTTCATATATTCTTTGTGATTGGTATTTCAGGATTCTTAGGATATATTCCCAGAAGTGGGATTGCTGGGTCAAATGGCAGTTCCATTTTTAATTTTTTGAGGAAACTCCATACCTTTTTCCATAATGGCTGCACCAGTCTGCATTCCCACCAGCAGTGTACACATCCTTATCTGCACTTGCTGTTTGTTGATTTGTTGATGGTAGCCATTTAGGCAGGTGTGAGGTGATAGCTCATGGTAGTTTTAATTTGCCACTCTCTGATGATTAGTGTTGTTGAGCATATTTTTTATCTATTTTATATAATAAAGTATCTATTTAGGTCCTTTGCCTCTTTTTAAAAATTTAATTGTCTTCCTTTTGGAGTTGTATGAGTTATTTAAATATTTTGGAAATTAACCCCTTACCAGATATGTCATTGGTGAATATGTTCTCCCATACAGTGAGTTCCCTTTTCATTTTGTTGATGGTTTCCTTTACTATGCAGAAGCTTATTAGTTTGATGTAGTCCCATTTGTTTATTTTTTTCCTTTGTTGCCCTTGCGCTAGGACAGTGGTCGGCAAACTTATTAGTCAACAGAGCCAAATATCAACAGTACAACGATTGAAATTTCTTTTGAGAGCCAAAGTTTTTAAACTTAAACTTCTTCTAATGCCACTTCTTCAAAATAGACTCGCCCAGGCCATGGTATTTTGTGGAAGAGCCACACTCAAGGGGCCAAGCATGTGGCTCACGAGCCGCAGTTTGCCGACCACGGCGCTAGGAGATGTAGAAACTATACTCCATTGTATGCACTTACTTCCTTTGACAAATATTAATAAATCATAATGGTGTGAGTCAATTTGTTCCATTGATCTATATGTCTGTTCTTATGCCAGTACCAAGCTGTTTTGATTATAATGGCTTTGTAGTATAGTATGTCATCCAGTATTGTGACCCTTCCAACTTTGTTCTTTCTCAAGATTCGTGAGGCTATTTGGGGTCCTTTTTGGTTCCATATAAATTTTTGAAATGTTTGTTCTAGATCTGTAAAATATATCATTGGTATTTTAATAGGGATTGCATTGAATCTATAGATTTCTTTTAGTAATATGGACATTTTAATGATGTTAATTCTTCCAACCCATGAACACAGTATATGCTTCCAAATGTTTATATCGTTCACTATTTTTTCCCCATGTCTTTTAGTTTTATGAGTACAGGTCTTTTACTTCCTTGGTTAAGTTTATTCCTAGGTATCTTATTTTTTTGTTTTGTTATTGTTATTGCAATGTTAAATGGGATTGTTTTTTAGTTTCTCTTCTTTAGAGTTCATTATTGATGTATAAAATGCCATCAATTTCTGGATGTTAATTTTATATCCTGCTACATTGGTGAATTTATTTATTAAATCTGGTACTTTTTTGGTGGAGTCTTTAGGGGTTTTTGTGTACAATATCTTGTCATCTGTAATTAATGACAGTTTTAATTCCTCCTTTCCAATTTGGATGCCTTTTCTTTTTTCTTTTTTTAAAATAAATCTTTATTGTTCAGATTATTACAGTTGTTCTTCTTCCCCCCACCCTATAGCTCCCCTCCACCCGGTTCACACCCCACCCTCTGCCCTTACCCCCCACCCCCACTGTCCTCATCCATAGGTGTACGATTTTTGTCCAGTCTCTTCCTGCACCCCCCACATCCCTTCCCCCCCCCCGAGAATTGTCAGTCCACTCCCTTTCTATGTCCCTGATTCTATTATATTCACCAGTTTATTCTGTTCATCAGATTTTTTATTTTTATTTTTTTATTTATTATTATTATTTTTTATATTTTATTGATTTTTTACAGAGAGGAAGGGAGAGGGATAGAGAGCTAGAAACATCTATGAGAGAGAAACATCGATCAGCTGCCTCCTGCACACCCCCCACTGGGGACATGCCCGCAACCAAGGTACATGCCCTTGACCGGAATCGAACCTGGGACATTTCAGTCCGCAGGCTGACGCTCTACCACTGAGCCAAACCGGTTTTGGCCAGATTTTTTATTCACTTGATTTTTAGATTCACTTGTTGATAGATATGTATTTGTTATTCAAAATTTTTATCTTTACCTTTTCTTCTTCTTTCTCTTCTTAAAGAATACCTTTCAGCATTTCTTATAATACTGGTTTGGCGATGATGAACTCCTTTAGCTTTTTCTTATCTGTCAAGCTCTTTATCTGACCTTCAATTCTGAATGATAGCTTTGCTGGGTAGAGTAATCTTGGTTGTAGGTTCTTGCTGTTCATCACTTTGAATATTTCTTGCCACTCCCATCTGGCCTGCATAGTTTCTGTTGAGAAATCAGCTGACAGTCGTATGGGTGCTCCCTTGTAGGTAACTAACTGTTTTTCTCTTGCTGCTTTTAATATTCTCTCTTTGTCTTTTGCTCTTGGCATTTTAATTATGATGTGTCGTGGTGTGGTCCTCTTTGGATTCCTTTTGTTTGGGGTTCTGTGCGCTTCCTGGACTTGTAAGTCTATTTCTTTCACCAGGTGTTATTTCTTCAAATAGGTGTTCAGTATCTTGCTCTCTCTCTTCTTCTGGCATCCTCATAATTCTGATGTTGGTATGCTTGAAGTTGTCCCAGAGGCTCCTTACACTATCATCATATTTTTGGATTCTTTTTTCTTTTTTCTTTTCTGGTTGAGTGTTTTTTGCTTCTTTGTATTTCAAATCTTTGACTTGATTCTTGCAAACCTTTAGTCCAGCCGTGGGCAAACTACGGCCCGTGAGCCGGATCTGGCCCGTTTGGCTGTTCTATCCGGCCCGCGGAGCCGAAAGAGCGGAGGGTTCTCTTGCTCTCCACTCTGCTCCTTTACTTTGAATTTATATTAGTTCACACAAACACTCCATCCATGCTTTTGTTCCGGCCCTCCAGTCCAGTTTAAGAACCCATTGTGGCCCTCGAGTCAAAAAGTTTGCCCCCCCCTGCTCTAGTCTGTTGTTGGATCTCTGTATATTATTACTTATTTCAGTCAGTGTATGCTTAATTTCTAGTTGGTCCTTTTTCATATCCTCGAGGGTCTCACTAAATTTATCGGCATTTTCTAGAAAATTATTGAAAAACCTTATAACCGTGGTTTTGAACTCTATATCCAGTAGTTTGCTTTCCTCCATTTCTTTCATCTGTGACCTGTTTTTCTGTCTTCGCATTTTGGCTGCTTCCCTGAGTTGATAGAGTGGCTTTGTGTGCTGGTGTCCTATAGGGCCCAGTGGCTCAGCCTCCCCAGTTACCTGAGGTGGACACTCTTGGTGCACCCCTTTGTGGGCTGTGTGCACAGTCTTGTTGTAGTTAAGCCTTGATTGTTGTTGGTATCACTGGGAGGAATTGACCTCCAGGCCAGTTGGCTGTGAGGATCAGCTGTGTCTACGATGGGACAATTTCTGTGCTGGAGATACCCTTATGGGGCAAGACTTGCTTTAGTGGGGCTTTGGTGCTCACTGAGTCTGCCCCCTGAGTGTGTCCCTTATGGAGCTGAGGAGTTGTAATCTGGATGATCCCACTCTGACCCCTGGGTACACTGGCTCTTGGATCTCCAAGAAGGTGCTAATTTAGCCTCTGCCTGAGGCCACCCAGCAGGAGCTACAGAGAGATCTGCAGATTCCTCTTCTTTGTTTGGGTTTTGGAGGTGCCCAGATGAGGCTCAGCTGTGAACTAATACAAACTGCTGCGGGGTCTTGGGCCTTCTTTTGGATGTTCTGGGTCTCACTGACTCAGCTGCAGTTTGTTAGGTAAGTTTGGAATTCAAAGGACCAGGCCATTCATATGCAAAAGCCTCTGCGCTCAGCTTGGATGGGGCGGAGTCTCAGGGTGGAGTAAACAGCAATGGCTTCCCGTCATCCCTGGCCTAAGAGGCCCCTGGATCTCAGTGTCCTGTGGTAATTGCTGTAAGCACCTCTGAGAGAAAGCTGCCCTCGAGTTTTGCCTGCTGCCAGACAGTCCAGTTTCTCCCCGTATGAGTCTGGGTCCCCAGAGTCTTGCCTGGAACTGGAGTTCAGAGCAGTCAGGAGCTTTTGTCTCCCTCCTGATTGAGAAAGCCAGCTACGTACTCAATTGCCAGCCTTCTCCCAGCGCGCGCCTCCGTACCTCTGCCTTCCGCAGCTCCTATGAGTCTCAGTGTGCTTTTCTCTTACCTTCTAGTTGTAGAATTTCCACTCAGCCAGCCTTCCTGTGGTTCTGGATGATGTCTGTTTTGTCTTTTAGTTGTAGTTTTGAAATTGTTGTGTGAGGCAGCAGTTCATGTGTTTACCTATGCCGCCATCTTGATTTCTCCCCTCTATTTTTTCTTCTTGTCTAATCGGTATGGCTAGGACTTCCAGTACTATGTTGAATAAGAGTGGTGAGAGTGAATATTTCTGTCTTGTTTCTGTTCTTAAGGGAAATAGTTTTAGTTTTTGCCCATTGAGTATGATGTTGCTGTAGGTTTGTCATATATGGCCTTATTATGTTGAGGTATGATCCCTGTATTTCCACTTTGCTGAAAATTTTTATCAAAAATTGGTACTGGCTTTTGTTGAATGCTTTTCTGCATCTGTTGTTATGATCATGTGATTTTTATCCCTGTCCTTCTCTTTGTTTATGTGTTGTATCATATTTATTGATTTGTGAATGTTGTACCAGCCTTGCCTTCCCAGAATAAATCCCGATTGGTCATGGTATATGATTTTTTTAATGAATTCCTGGACCCTATTTGCTGATATCTTGTTGAGGACTTTAGCATCTATATTCCTCAGGGATATTGGCCTATAATTTTCTTTATTTGTAGTGCCTTTATCTGGTTTTGGAATTAGGATAATGCTGGCCTAGTTAAAAGAACTTGGAAGTCTTTCTTCCTCTTGAATTTTTTTGGAATAGTTTTGGGAGGATAGGTGTTAGCTCATCTTTGAGTGTTTGGTAAAACTTGCCTGTAAAGCCATCTGGTTCAGACTTTGGCTTGCTGGGATTTTTTTTAAATTACTGCTTCCATTTCATTAGTTGTTATTTGTCTATTCATTAGTTATTATTTTTTTCCCTGATTCTTCCTGATTGAGTTTTGGAAGATTGTATATTTTAGGAATTTGTCCATTTTGCCCAGGTTATTAAATTGGTTGGTATATAGTAATTCATAGTATTTTCTTACAATCCTTTGTATTTCTGTGATGTGAGTTATTACGTTGCCTCTTTCATTTCTGATTTTATAAATTTGGCCCTCTCTCTTTGTTTTTGATGAGTCTGGCTAAAGGTTAATCAATCCTGTTTATCTTTTCAAAGAACCAGCACTTGGTTTCATTGATCTTTTGTATTGCTTTTTTAAGTCTTTATGTCATTTATTTCCTCTCTGATCTTGATCATTTCCTCCCTTTTACTTACTCTGGGCTTTTCTTGTTCTCTTTTGGTTGTAGGGTTAGATAGTTTATTTGAGATTTTCTTGTTGCTTGAGGTAGGCCTATAATGCTATGAATTTCCCTCTCAGGACTGCTTTCACTGTGTTCAATAGATTTGGGGTTATTGAGTGTTCATTTTCATTTGTTTTCAGGAATTTTTTTATTGATCTAATTGGTAACCCATTCATTGTTTAATAACATGCCATTTAGCCTCCTTGTGTTTGAATGTTTTTGAGTGTTTTTATTGTGTTGATTTCTACTTCCATGCCATTATGATTCGAGACAGTGCTTGATATTGCAGTCTTCTTGAAGTTGTAAAGACTTATTTTGTGTCCTAACATGTGGTCTATCTTTGAGAATGTTTCATGTACACTTAATAAGAATGTATATTTTGCAGCTTTGAGATGAAATGTTCTGTAAATATCAACTAAACCCATCAGATCTAGTGTGTCATTTAAGGTAATTATTTTTCTGTTATTTGTCTATTCCTTAGTTGTTATTTGTCTGGAAGATCTACCCATTGATGTCAGTGGGGTGTTAAATGAAATACTAGATCAGATGGACTTAATTGATATTTTCAGAGCATTTCACCCCAAAGCAGCAGAATATACATTCTTTTATCTACACATGAAACATTTTCTAGGATAGACCACATGGCAGGACACAAAACAAGTCTCAATAAATTTAAGAAAATTGAAATTATATCAAGCATCTTCTCTGACCATAATGGTATGAAACTACTGGTAGAAATCAAGCACAGGAAAAAACTGAAAAACACACACATAGAGGCTAAATTTCATGCTACTAAACAACGAATAGATCAACAATGAGATTAAGGAAGAAATCAAAAGATACCTTGAAACAAATGAAAATGAGAACACCATAATCCAAAACCTATGGGACACAGTAAAAGCATTCCTAAGAAAGAAATTCATAGCATTACAAGCCTACCTCAAGAAACAAGAAAAAATTCAAATGAATGATCTAACTTTATACTTAAAGGAACTAGAAAGAGAATAACAAAAAAGTGAGCAGAGGAAGAAAAAAATAAAGATCAGAGCAGAAATAAAGAAAAGAGTCTTTTAAAACAATACAAAAAGATCAATGAAAAGATAAACAAGATTGGCAAAACTTTAACCTGACTCATCAAGGAAAAAAGAGAGAGGACCCCAATAAATAAAATCAGAAATGAAAGAGGAGAAATAACAACCAACTCTACAGAAATACAAGGGATTGTAGGAAAATACTACAAACAACTATATGCCAACAAATTGGACAATCTGGATGAAATGGACATATTTCTAGAAATATACAATCTTCTATAATGAAGTCAGGAGGAATCAGAGAATCTGAATAGATTGATTACAACTAATGAAAATGAAGCTCTAATAACAAAACTCAGAACAAACAAAAGTTCTCTCTGGACCAAATGGCTTCACAGGAGAATTTAACCAAACATTCACAGAACTAATACCTATCCTCAAAGTATTCCAAAAAAATTCAAGAACACTAACAAACTCATTTTATGAGGCCAGCATTCTCCTAATTCTAAAACCAGATAAAGACTACAAAGAAAGAATTACAGGCCAATATCTCTGATGAGCATAGAATTCAGGGGTGGGCAAACTTTTTGACTCGAGGGCCACAATGGGTTCTTAAACTGGACCGGAGGGCTGGAACAAAAGCATGGATGGAGTGTTTGTGTGAACTAATATAAATTCAAAGTAAAGGAGCGGAGGGGAGAGCAAGAGAAACCTCCGCTCTTTCGGCTCCGCGGGCTGGATAGAACAGCCGAATGGGCTGGATCCGGCCTGTGGGCCGTAGTTTGCCCACGGCTGGCATAGATGCTAAAATCTTCAACAAAATATTAGCAAACCAAATTCAGCAATACATTAAAATGATCATACACCATTATCAAGGGGGATTTATTCCTAGGATCTATTTATAATAATATTCTCAGTAAAGCAGGCATGGAGGGAACATACCTCAATGTATTGAAGGCCGTAGATGACAAACTCACAGACAACATCAAACTTAATGGGCAAAAAATAAGTATTTCCCTTAATATCTGGGAATTTATCCAAAGAAACCTGAAACACTAATTCGAAAGAATATATGCAACCCTGTGATCATGGCAGCATTATTTACAGTAGTGAAGATTTGGAAGCAGCCCAAGTGCCCATCAGTAGATGAGTGGATAAAAAAGCTGTAGTACATTTACACATTTACATAATGTAATACTGGTCAGTTGTAAGAAAGGAGAAAATCTTACCTTTTGTGACAACATGGAAAGAACTGGAAATTATTATGTAAGTGAAATAAACTAGTCAGAGAAAGACAAGTACCATGTGATTTCCCTTATATGTGGAATCCAGTGAACAAAATCCTATATAATAAAAGGCTAATATGCAAATTGTCCCCTCCACCGGGAGTTTGACCAGGAGTTCGACTGGGAGTTCAAGCAGGAGGTGGGGCCAGCTGGCCAACCACCCGTGGCCCCTCCCCCTGGCTTCACCCCTGATCATCCCCCCCACCTTGATCGGGGGCAGGGCCAGTTGGACCCCTCCCGTGCATGAATTCGTGCACTGGGCCTCTAGTAAACTAATAAAGTGGAGACAGACCCATGGGTACAGAAAAAGAATGATAGCTGTCAGGGATGGGGAGTAGGAGCTAGGCAAGATGGGTAAAGGGATTAAGCACAGAAAAAAACAAAAACTCTTTGACACAGAGCGCAGTATGGTGATTGCCTGAGGGAAGTGGGGGTTGGGAGGGTAAAGGGGGTATAAGTGGTGATGGAAGGAAACTTGGAGTGGTAAACACACAATACAATATACAGATAATGTACTGTATAATTATATACCTGAAACCTATATAATTGTATTAACCAATGCTACCCAATAAATTCAATTTAAAAATATATGTAAATGAACAACAAAAACAAAACACCTGAAATCTAAAAGTTAAATTCTTAAAAGTTTATGGGTTTGAGAGCAGTGAGCTAAACCCCCACTGAGGTAGCATAGTGCTGCTGGCTAGCTAACTAAATTCATTCACCCCTTCTTCTTTAGTAACAGAACCTCAATTTTATTCACTGAAATAACAACCAACTCTACAGAAATACAAGGGATTGTAGGAAAATACTACAAACAACTATATGCCAACAAATTGGACAATCTGGATGAAATGAACATATTTCTAGGAGAAATAAAATATTCAACAAAATATTAGCAAACCAAATTCAGCAATACATTAAAATGATCATACACCATTATCAGATGCTAAAATCTTCAACAAAATATTAGCAAACCAAATTAAGCAATACATTAAAATGATCATACACCATTATTCACTGAGTCAAATTGTCCAGCTAAGAGACCATTTTTCACAGCCTTTCTTACACCTAGGCACGACAATGAGACATATACTAGACTAAGTTGAAGATTATTAGAAGAGCTCTATCTATAAAGCTACCTTAGTTGGGAGCATCCTGTCTTTGTTTTCCCCCTTTTCTTTCCCTTCCTTCATGTCTGAAATTAAAAGAAATGTTGCAGGAGTTCCAGTACCCTATTGGACTATGAGGTAACTGGAAGATAAAGGCCTTTTCTCAGGATAGCAAATTATAAGGACCAAGAAATTATGGTAGTGATGACATGACATCACAGAACAGCTATCCATATCCTGGATTGTCCTCTTCTGACTGTTTTTACATTCCAAGGAAAATAAAAATAGATATTTTTTAAAGAAAAAAAGAAGTAACATGGTTTAAGATGTCATCTCATCACACTGTTAATATTATACCCAACTGGGAAAAACTGAAAGTGTTTCCCTTAAGATTAGGAACAAGACAGGAATGTCTACTCTCACCACTCTTATTCAACACTAGAGGCCCAGTGCACGAATTAGTGCACATTGAAAATAAATTAATTAGAAGAAATATTTTAATATCGCTATTCCCCCTTTCTCTATAATAGAAGTAAAAACCAAATTCACGATCGTCAATGACAGATGGAAACACACGTGTGTGATTGGCGCCAGCAAGAGCTTTATATATATAGGTAAACTTGTTTAATTAGACCTACTTTCTGATTTAGCTAAACTTTTTCCAGCCCAGTGAAGCACCCCAATTTCTCTTTCAGGTAATTGTCAGCATCACAGCAGTAAATATCAACATGAAGTAGATTTTTTTTTAAATAAATCTTTATTCAGATTATTACAATTATTTCTCCTTTTTCCCCCCATAGCTCCTCTCCACCCATTTCCCACCCCACCTTCTGCCCTTACCTCCCCCCCACTGTCCTCATCCATAGGTGTATGATTTTTGTCCATTCTCTTCATGAACCCCCCATACCCATTTCCCCCTGAGAATTATCAGTCCACTCCCTTTCTATGCCCCTGATTCTATTATATTCACCAGATTATTCTGTTCCTCAGGTTTTTAATTCACTTGATTTTTAGGTTCACTTGTTGATAGATATGTATTTGTTGTTCATAATTTTTCTCTTTACTTTTTTCTTCTTCCTCTTCTTTAAGAATACCTTTCAACATTTCATATAATACTGGTTTGGTGGTGATGAACTCCTTCAGCTTTTTCTTATCTGTGAAGCTCTTTATCTGCCCTTCAATTCTGAATGATAGCTTTGCTGGGTAGAGTAATCTTGGTTGTAGGTTCTTGCTATTCATCACATTGAAAATTTCTTGCCACTCCCGTCTGGCCTGCATAGTTTCTGTTGAGAAGTCAGCTGACAGTCGTATGGGTGCTCCCTTGTAGGTAATTAACTGTTTTTCTCTTGCTGCTTTTAATATTCTCTCTTTGTCTTTTGCTCCTGGCATTTTAATTATGATGTGTCTTGGTGTGGTCCTCTTTGGATTCCTTTTGTTTGGGGTTCTGTAGGCTTCCTGGACTTGTAAGTCTATTTCTTTCACCAGGTGGGGGAAGTTTTCGGTCATTATTTCTTCAAATAGGTTTTCAGTATCTTGCTCTCTCTCTTCTTCTGGCACCCCCATAATTCTGATGTTGGTACGCTTGAAGTTGTCCCAGAGTCTTCTTACATTATCTTCAACTTTTTGGATTTTTTTTTTTGCTTTTTGCTTTTTCGGTTGAGTGTTTTTTGCTTCTTTGTATTTCAATTCTTTGACTTGATTCTTGTGTTCCTCTATTCTGTTTCTGGGTCTCTGTATAATATTTTTTATTTCAGTCAGTGTATGTTTAATTTCTAGTTGGTCCTTTTTCATATCTTTGAGGGTCTCGTTATATTTATCGGCCTTTTCTAGGATATTCTTAAAAAGTCTTATAACAGTGGTTTTGAATTCTATATCCAGTCGTTTGTTTTCCTCCATTTCTTTCGTTTGTGATTTGATTCTTTGACCCTGCATTTTCACTGATTCCCTGAGTTGGTAAGGTAGATATTTGTGCTAGGTTTCCAATATGGCCCAGTGGGTCTGCTTCCCAGTTAACCTGAGGTGGACACTCTTGGTGCACCCCTTTGTGGACTGTGTGTACAGCCTTGTTGTAATTAAGTCTTTATTGTTGTTGGTATCACTGGGAAGAATTGATCTCCGGGCCAGTTGGCTGCAAGGATCAGCTGTGTCTATGCTGGGAGAAGTTCAGTGCTGGAGACAGCCTTATAGGATTAGACTTGCCAAATTGCAATAGCCTCTGTGCTCAGCTTGGATGGGGTGGAGTCTCAGTCTTGGCTTCCTGTCAGCCTTGCCCTTGCGCGCATGTGCGCTTTCAGTCCTCCGCCTTCCCCAGCTCGAGTCTCCGCCTGAGAGTCCAGACTCCCCCCACAAGAGCGTGGGTCCCCAGGGGCTCGCCTGCAACTGGGGTTCAGTGCAGTCAGAACTGGGGCTCAGTGCAGTCAGGATCCTCTGACTCCCTTCCACTAGGGAAAGCCTGTGGCAACCTTCCCACCTTTGTGCGCACTGGCCCGCGTGCGCCTTCAGACTTCTGCCTTTCCCAGCTCGAGTCTCCGCCCGAGAGTCCAGACTTCCCCCGTAAGAGCGTGGGTCCCCAGGGGTTCGCCCGGAACTGGGGTTCAGTGCCGTCAGAACTGGGGTTCAGTGCGGTCGGAGGCTTCCTTCCCCCTTCCGCCAGAGAAAGTCAGCCAGGCTCTCAGCCGCCCTTCCTCTCTGCGCGCACAAAGCCCCTTTGCCGTACCTCCAATTCTCTGTGAGCTTTTCTCTTTCCTTCTAGTTGTAGAATTTTCACTCAGCCAGCTTTCCTGTGGTTCTGGATGGTGTCCATTCTGTCTTTTAGTTGTAGTTTTGAAATTGTTGTGCGAGGCAGCAGTTTAGGTGTTTACCTATGCCGCCATCTTGGTTTCTATGAAGTAGATTATTATTGTAGATCATGTAGGGAGAACAAAGGGTAAAATATTTAACTGCAGCAGTGTTTGACTAATATTTAACTGTGCAGTGAGAAAACCTGAAGTCGTTTTCAAGGTCCAGCATTTCTTTCTTCTTTTCAGTTGGCTCAAGTTTCTAAGCTTTTTAAATCTCCATTTTCTGGCTAATGAAAAGAAAATAGGATTCCACTGAGTCTCCTATCTACCTACTCCAGGAATTCTGTGAGGATCAAATGAGATGAGGCATGGGAAAATGCTTCACAGACATTTGGTTAAAGTGTAAATGTTTGCACCTGGCTGTAAAGCAACTCGTGTTCCTGGGCTAAATAAACTATAAGGAGGCTAATCACCAGGGAGAGGAAGCTGGGTGTTGCCACATGACATCATTACCCAGCACCCACAGCCACCGTTTCTGGGTTGGGCTGGGCTGTGGGCTGCATTTTGTGCCATGGGGTCTCGGCAGTGCTGGCTGCAATTTGGTGGGCTGTCACGCTAGGGTGGTGTCAGGGCCTGTGTCCCACTTGGGGGAAACCGAGTGTTGCTTTGAGGGTGCCAGGTCTGTGGTGCCATTTCTCTGTAAATGGCCAGTGCGGGTCATGGCAGCTCCTGTGTTGAACATCTGCCCCCTGGTGGTCAGTGTGCATCCTAGTGACCAGTTGGAGGGTTGGACACTTAGCATATTAGCCATATATATATAGAGAGACTAGGGGCCCAGTGCATGAATTTGTGCACCTTGAAAGGAACTGTGGGCCGCGAGGCTGCTGTGGGCACAGGGACAGGTCTTAGCCCATCCTCTGTGCCCCTGCCCAACCCCTCCTGCTACGCCCTCACTCCCCTGTCTGCTGGTAGCCCCATGCCTGCTGCCGCCACTCCCACATGCTGAAGGCACCGGCCCCGCTCGCACTCGCTGATGGTGCGGAGCAATTGGGGCCAGCACCAGCAGCAGATGTGAATAGGGCCAGCACTGGCAGCAGGTGAAAGCGGGGCCAGCACCAGCAGTAGGTGCAAGTGCCGGGTGGGACTATGGCGTGGGGGAACAAAGAATTTTCAATAACCACCAGAAGCTTGCTCCAATGACAGTCATTGGTGCCCCACCTTGGTCTGGCGCCCCTGCTCAAACTGCTCCACCACCCTGCTGTGGCTGATGCCTGCCATGTTCCGCAGTCTGCCACCTGCTGCCAACACCCACCATGTTCCGTGTGCACCCCTTGGTGGTCAGGGCACGCCATAGTGACTTGCTGTTTGGTTGTTCAGTTGTTCCACTGTTTGGTCTATTTGCATATTAGGGTTTTATATATATAAATAGTCCCGGAAGTCCTAGCCATAAAGATCAGACAAGAAGAAATAAATGGCACCCAAACTGGAAAGGAAGAAGTAAAACTGTCATTATTTGCAAGACTGATAAATGAATTCAGTAAAATAGTAGGATTCAAAAGAAATATTCAGAAATTGGTTGCATATTTTTTTAATCCTCACCTGAGGATATTTTTTCCCATTGATTTTCAGAGATTGGAAGGGGGCAGGAAAGGAGGAGAAAGAGAGAAAGAGAGAGAAACATCAATATGAGAGAGAGAGACATTGATTGGTTGCCTACTGAATGTGCCCTGACTGGGACCTGGGGATGAACCTGCAATCCAGGTATGTGCCCTTGTCCAGAATCAAACCTGTGATCCTTCCATGCATGGGCTGATGCTCTAATCACTGCATACACTGGCCAGGGCAATTGGTTGCATTTTTATACACCAACAATGAACTATCAGAAAGAGAAACTAAAAAAAAAAAATTCCCATTTACAATTGCATAAAGATAAATAAAGTACCAACCTGGTGAAAGATCTGCACTAGGAAAATTATAAGACACTAATGAAAGAAATTAGAAAATAGGCGCTCTCCCTCCTGGGAGCATACCCAGGCCTTTCCTCAGCCCTCCCCCTCCTCCTCACTCCAGACCATGACTGACCTCACTCCCAAGTTCCTAGGGCCCTTCCTTTACCTCTATAACTTGTTTTCTAAGTCAATTTCTTCTACAAGTTACTTCTACCTCTATGACTTTATAAATAAATGTTCTCTTATAAAAAAAGAAATTAGAGAATATACAAATACCATAAATGGAAGCATATACTGTACTCATAGATAGGAAGAATTAGTCTTATTAAAATATGTCCACACAACCCAAAGAAATCTATAGATTCAATGCAATCCCTATCAAAATACCAATAGCATTTTTTACAGATCTAGAACAAATAATTCAAAAATTTATATGGAACCACAAAAGTTCCCGAATAAAACAAAGTTGCAAGAATTGTGCTATCTAATATCAAACTATACAACAAGGCCATAGTAATCAAAATAGCATGGTTCTGACATAAAAACAGACATATAGATAAAAATAACAGAATAGTGAGCCCAGAAATAAACCCACACTTATATGGTCAATCAGTACATGACAAAGGAGGCAAAAACATACAATGGGGTAAAGACACTCTATTCAATAAATGGTGTTAAGGAAATTTGACAGATACTCAAAAGAAACCAAAACTTAGACCACCTACTTACACCATACACAAGAATAAACTAAAAATGGATCAAGTCTTAAATGTAAGACTTGAAACCATGTAACTCCCAGAAGAAAACATAGACAGTAAATTGCTAACATCTCTCATAGCAATGTTTTTTTCTGACGTATCTCCTTGGGCAAAGGAATAAAAGTACATAAAAATAAATAAATAAATAAATAAATAAATAGGACTACATCAAACTGAAAAGTTTCTGCACAGCAAAGGAAAGCACCAACAAAATGAAAAAACAACCTACTGAATGGGAGAATATATTTGTCAATGATATATCTGAGAGGGAGTTAATATCCAAAAGTTATAAAGAACTCATACAACTTAACACCAAAATAAACAAGCAATCCAATTAAGAAATGGGCAGAGGACCTTAATAGACACTTCTCCTAAGAGGCCAACATGAAAAGAGATATGCAAATTAAAATCATAATGAAATATCACCTCACACCTGTCAGAATGGCTATCATCAATAAATCAATAAACAACAAGTGTTGGTGAGGATGTGGAGAAAAGTGAACCCTAGTACACTGCTGGTGAGACTGCAGACTGGTGCAGCCTCTGTGGAAAACAATATATAGGTTCCTAAAGAAATTAAAAATGGAACTGCCTATGACCCAGTGATTCCACTTCTAGGTATATATCTGAGGAAACTAAATTAAAGAACACTAAATTAAAAGAATATATGCACCCTTATATTCATTGCAGCATTATTTATAATTAGAGGCCTGGTGCATGAATTCATGCACGGGTGGGGTCCAAAGGGGGGTGGGGGGCCAGGATGCAATTGGCCATCCAGGTGGGTGGTGGGACGCCCTTGCTGGCCTGGGATCCAGATCCGTTGGTTGACATTCATGCTGGTTGTTGGGAGCCACCTAGCGGCCACTTTTATATTGTTTCTTCCTGAGGAGCGTCTAAGTGCCCGAGGCTGGTGGTGCTGCTGGAATTGTGCTGGCGGCACTGGTCCATCAGTGCCTGGCCTGTTCTCTGGAGATTGGACCTGCAGGAATACTGAGGGAGTGAGTGGCTGCTGCCGGGCTGGTGGGCTGCCAAGACGAGTGCGCTCCCACTGTGGAAGCACACTGACCACCAGGGGGCAGCTCCTTCATTGAGTGTCTGCCCCCTGGTGGACAGTGCGCATCATAGTGACTGGTCGATGGGTCGTTCCAGTCATTCCAGTCGTTTGGTGGTAATGGCTGCTTAGGCTTCTATATATAGACTAGGGGCCCAGTGCATGAATTCGTGCACCTGGAAAGGAAATGTGGGCTGCAAGGCTGCGGTGGGCACAGGGGCGGGTCTTGGCCCATCTCTGTGACCCCGCCCAGCCCCTCCTGCCATGTCTCCCGGTCCCCTGTCTGCTGGAAGCCCCACTCCTGCCACCGCTGCCACTGCTCCCTCATGCTGATGATGCCTGCCCCACTCGCACCCGCTGATGGTGCAGAGCGATTGGAGCCAGCACCAGCAGTGAGTGGGAGTGGTGGCTGCTGCCCCGATCACCTCTCAGGAGCAGGGGGAGGTAGAGAAGCCCTCAGGGGCGATCAGGGTCAATGCCAGGTGCCGGTAGCAGGTGCGAGTTACAGCTTTGGCGCTGGCTGCGGATGCAAGCGGGGCTGGTGCCAGCAGCAGGTGCAAGAGGCAGCTGCCGACCCTGATTGCCCCTCAGGAGCAAGGGGAGGTGGAGAAACTTGAAGGGGCGATCAGGCCCAGCAGCCGCCACTCGCACCTGCTAATGGTGCTGAGCGACTGGGGCCGGTGCTGGGCACCGGCAGCAGGTGTGAGAAGCAGCTCTAGCTCTGGCAGCGGGTGCGAGCATGGCCAGCACTGGCAGCAGGTGCAAGCACCAGGTGGGACCACAGTGCATAGGAGCAAAGACTTTTCAGTAACCACTAGAGGTTTGCCCCAATGACAGCGACCGGCGCCCCACCTTGGTCTGGCGCCCTTGCTCACCTGCTCCACCATCCCACCATGGTCAATGCCTGCCATGTTCTGTGCTCTGCCGCCTGCTGCTGATGCCCGCCATGTTCTGCACCCACTCCCTGGTGGTCAGCGCATGTCATAGCGACTGGTTGTTCAGTTGTTCCACAGTTCGGTCTATTTGCATATTAGGGTTTTATATATATATAGATAGCCAAGCTATGGAAGCAACCCAAGTATCCATCAATAGACCAGTGGATAAATAAGAGGTGATATACACTGAGTGGCCAGATTATTATGATCTCTGAACGCATAATAATCTGGCCACTCAGTGTATATCCTATATAATAAAAGGCTAATATGCAAATTGTCCCCTCGACCAGGAGTTCGACCAGCAGGCAGCCCGGCCAACTGCCCATGTCCCCTCCCCCTGGCCAGGCTGGCCGAACCCCACCCATGCATGAATTCATGCACCAGGCCTCTAATATATATATATATATATATATATATATATATATATATATATATATATATATGTGTATATATATATATATATATGTATATACACACACACACACACACACACACACACACACTGAGTGGCCAGATTATTATGCGTGCAGAGATCATAATAATCTGGCCACTCAGTGTATAATACATATATATTACAAAATAGAAACAGACTCATTGATCAGACTGATGATTGACAGAGGGGAAGGGGGGGTGTTGAAAAAGGTGAAGGGGGAGAAACCAAGATGGCGGCATAGGTAAGCACCTAAACTGCTGCCCCGCACAACAATTTCAAAACTACAACTAAAAGACAGAACGGACACCATCCAGAACCACAGGAAAGCTGGCTGAGTGAAAATTCTACAACTAGAAGGAAAGAGGAAAGCTCACAGAGAAGGAGCGGCAAAGGGCTGAGGTACGGAGATGCGCACGCAGAGAGCAAGGGCAGCGGAGTGCCTGGCTGTCTTTCTCTGGCGGGAGGGGGAAGGAAGCCCCTGACTACACTGAACCCCAGTTCCGACTTCACTGAACCTCAGTTCCAGGCGAAACCCTGTGCACCCAGGCTCATACAGGAGGAGTTTGGACTGTCAGGTAGAGAGAAAGGCACACGGAGACTCGGAGACTCAGGGGAGCCGCGGCGGCAGGGGTCTGGAGGTGCGAGTGCGCACAAAGACTGACTGCAGAGGTTACGACAGGCTATTCCTAGCAGAAGGGAGTCGGAAGCTCCTGACTGCACTGAACCGCAGTTCCGGGCAAGCCCCTGGGGACCCACACTCTTATGGGGGAAATCTGGACTGTAAGGCGGAAACTCGGGAACTGTGGAAGGCAGAGGTCTGGAGACTTGCGCGCAAGGGCAGGGCTGACGGGAAGCCACGACTGTCTGCTCCGCCCTGAGACTCCACCCCTTCCAAGCTGAGCACAGAGGCTTTTGCAATCTGGCAAGGCTAATCCTATAAGGCTGTCTCCAGCACCGAAAATCTCCCAGTGTAGACACAGCTGATCCTCACAGCCAACTGGCCTGCAGGTCAATTCCTCCCAGTGATACCAACAACAATCAAGACTTAACTACAACAAGGCTGTACACACAGTCCACAAAGGGGTACACCAAGAGTGTCCACCTCAGGTTAACTGGGGAGGCCGACCCACTGGGCCATATAGGAAACCTAGCACACAAAGCTACCCTACCAACTCAGGGAAGCAGTGAAAAATGGGGAGACGAAGAAACAGATCACAAATGAAAGAAATGGAGGAAAGCAAACGACTGGATATAGAATTCAAAACCACGGTTATAAAGCTTTTTAAGAATATCCCAGAAAAGGCCGATAAATATAATGAGACCCTCGAATATATGAAAAAGGACCAACTAGAAATTAAGCATACACTGACTGAAATAAAAAATATTATATAGAGACCCAACAACAGACTAGAGGAACACAAGAATCAAGTCAAAGAATTGAAATACAAAGAAGCAAAAAACACTCAACCAGAAAAGAAAAAAGAAAAAAGAATCCAAAAAGTTGAAGATAGTGTAAGAAGCCTCTGGGACAACTTCACGTGTACCAACATCAGAATTATGGGGGTGCCAGAAAAAGAGAGAGAGCAAGATACTGAAAACCTATTGGAAGAAATAATGACAGAAAACTTCCCCAACCTGGTGAAAGAAATAGACTTATAAGTCCAGGAAGCGCACAGAACCCCAAACAAAAGGAATCCAAAGAGGACCACACCAAGACACATCATAATTAAAATGCCAAGAGCAAAAGACAAAGAGAGAATATTAAAAGCAGCAAGAGAAAAACAGTTAATTACCTACAAGGGAGCACCTATACGATTGTCAGCTGACTTCTCAACAGAAACTATGCAGGCCAGACGGGAGTGGCAAGAAATATTCAATGTGATGAATAGCAAGAACCTACAACCAAGACTACTCTACCCAGCAAAGCTATTATGCAGAATGGAAGGTCAGATAAAGAGCTTGACAGATAAGAAAAAGCTAAAGGAGTTCATCACCACCAAACCAGTATTATATGAAATGCTGAAAGGTATTCTTTAAGAAGAGGAAGAAGAAAAAAGTAAAGAGAAAAATTATGAACAACAAATACACATCTATCAATAAGTGAACCTAAAAATCAAGTGAATTAAAAATCTGATGAACAGAATAAACTGGTGAATATAATAGAATCAGGGGCATAGAAAGGGAGTGGATTGATAATTCTCAGGGGAAAGGGGTATGGGGGATGCAGGAAGAGACTGGACAAAAATCGTACACCTATGGATGAGGACAGTGTGGGGGGAGGTAAGGGCAAAGGGTGGGGTGGGAACCGGGTGGAGGGGAGCTATGGGGGGAAAAAGGAGAAACAATTGTAATAATCTGAACAATAAAGATTTATTAAATTAAAAAAAAAGAAAAAGGTGAAGGGATTAAGATCTACAGGTTGGTAGTCACAAATTAGTTATAGGGATGTAAAGTATAGTATAGAGAATATAGTCAATAATATTATAATAACTGTGTATGGTTTCAGATGGGTACTTGAAATATCAAGGGATTACTTTGTAAAGTATATAATTGTCTAACCACTATGCTGTACATCTGAAACTACTACTGTAAAAAAAAAATGTCATCTCATTATTTTGCCTATGTCCAATTAATCAAGGCATTATTCAGTATCTACTATGGGCTTTACACCCATAAAATAGGTTTTACTAATGTATAAGAACAGATTCAGCTGAGGCTTTCCTGTGACTGTTACTTGTACTTTATGTGCTATTTTTCAGAGATATGCTTATACATATTAGCTCAATTAATTTAATATTTCTATCTTACTTGAAACTAAACTTTCCCTCATCAATGAAAAGGAAGAGGCAAAAGTCAAAAATAGAAAAGAGAGATTTAATGTTGATCCAGACATGAGTCTGGTAACCTCTTTTTTCACAAAGACAGCAGGGGAGATTAGCAAGTATAGAAATTAAAAAATAATACAATTAAACCTTCAATGTTAACAGAGTTCTTATAAAGCAAGCTAACTAAAGGCAACAACAACATAAAAGATGGCAAATGGCTTAATACCAAGAATTAGGCCCCATCTCCCAGCGGCTCAGCTCCTTCCTTGTTGGTTCCTACTTCCTACTGCACAGCACTCAGCCTTCCCAGAAATACCCCATTCTTCCACTTACTCCTTTACCTTCCATTCCCAACTTGCACTTCCTCAGATGGCTCTTTGTAGGAAAACAATAGGGTTTAGTACTTCACACTAAGTGGTGAGTGGTTGATAGGCATAATCCCGCTTGTGCATTTAGCACCAAATTTGGAATTCACTATAAGGAATGGCCCCTCAAACTACATTTCTCCCTCTCCCAGAGAACAGGGTGTTGGGCAAAAAAGGAGCAGGGGATTAAGAAGTACAAACTTCCAGTTATAATGTAAGTCATGGGGATATACTGAAAAGCATAGGGAATAAAGTTAATAATAATCACTATCTATGGTGACAAATGGTTTCTAGGCTTATTGTGGTGATCATGTTGTAAGGTAAGTTAATGTTGAATCACTATGTTGTACACCTGAAACTAATATAATATTGTATGTCAACTATAATAAAAAAATAAAGTTGAATAATAGCTTTAGGCCATTCCACTCTAATAAAACTATTATAACATTTAAAAGAAAAGAACAGGGAACTGAGAAGTCTGGGAAGTTCAGAAAGGCAGTGTGCAGGTGCTCCAAGGACATCCCCGCTCTCAACTCTTCGTTGTTCTCTAAAGCAACTTTATCATTGAGCAGAAGAAACTGTGCAGGGCTGTCCTTGCCGACTCAGCAGCACCCCCCACCCTTCCCTTGGAAGGGGAAATACACAATGTTCTAAAATCCTTTGCCAGCAGTTCCAGTTATGATTCCCTAGCAAGAGGCACCTGCTTGAGGTTTGCCAGGTGAGAGAGAAGCAGGCCCCCATTCATCCCTGGCAGGAGGGCAGAGGATCAGGTAGGTGGCCTGTTAATTTATTGTTAGTCCCACTCTCTGATGGGAGGGGCAGCTCTTCCAGGAGAGCTCCTGCCACCCTCACTTCCTTGCTGTTAGCTTCCTGAGATCCTCTCACTTCCAGATTTCCTGAAAGCCAGTGGGGTTTTTCTTGACCTTCACTTCCCAGACTTCAGGATGGTTTTAGAAACGTCTGACCCCTCCCTGTTTTCTGTTTCCCCCAATAGAACTCTAGTTGACACAGACACTTTTGCTGATTTGCTCATTCTCTGCTATCCCGAAAGTGAGATTGTTTTCCCCTACCAAGAATGTAAACCAGTGATGACTCAGGATGTGTTCTAAATTTATAATAAAGCCTATTTCTTGGTCTTTCCTAGTCATTTTATATACTCTTCTTGAAATCTCCTGCACCCGCTCCTTAAAAAAAGTCAATGAAACAAACGAAAGCACCATCATACTTAGTTAAATTTTTTCATTTATTAGAGCTGCTATTGTTGTTTTGGTGTCTTTCTTTACACTGGAATTGTGACAAAGGGCCATTAATTTTACAGAAAGTGAAGAAAGGTAGGAAGGTTGCTTTAATTTTCCCCAAACCTGGCCAGAGGGAAAATTCACACATCCTTCAAGTTTATGAAACAGGCGTCGAATCTTTATTAAAATGGCCAGCAGAAGAAGGTCATCCCCGTTCACGTATTGGAGAACTGGAACCTCCTCAGGTTTTATCAGCTGTTCAGCAAAGGGAAAGAGAAGGGAAGCTGAGGACCCAGGGTGGGAAGGTGCCTGTGGACCCAAGGAGGTGGGGAGGCTGGTGGCGGCACTAATTTGGGGTTGGATTCCCTTGAGTCTAATTATCTATAGACAGGGGTAGGGTGTTACTCTGACCTGGACGAGGAATGGGCTGCAATGCTGTGGAGACTTGAGAGACTCAAGCAGGCCAGAGCAAACAGAATTTGGACACTTTCAAATGCTTACAATTTATTCAAATAATTTGACCAGCATATACTGAGGGGAGCACAAAGATGCTGAACCCAGTTCCTTCCCTGGGAAACACCAAGTTGGGGAGAGCGTTGTGAGCACTGGCCCAGAGGCTTGGAGGACACTGAGGGCAGCCCTCCTCAGAGGAGGGAGCACCCCAGCGGGGTTTTGAAGAAGGACTGGGATGACTACAACTCCTTTCCTTCTCCTAAAGGGGCCCTCCCTCCAGGAGGCCATTCCACATTAACCTTCCTTGGCTTCTGCTCTCCCTACTTCCTCATAGCCTTTGGTGATTCAGGCTGGTGTCTCTGTGCAGCTGCAGGGAAGGCAAATGGGTCTGCTCCACAGCCTTGCACGAGGAGCTTCCAGGCTGCAGCTCCCGGGGGTGGGGGTTCAGTGGGCAGGCTAACCAGAAGCTAAACCACTACCCTCTGCAAGCTGAGTGACCACTTACCTGCAAAAGACACCAGAACTCACAGTATTGTTCTGCATTTTCACCCCTCCCCCCCACGAAATGAAAGGAAGGAGGAGAGGAAGGGAGGCAGGGAAGAAGGAGTATGAGATGGTAACAAGAATTGATCAGCATTTTTAACTTCCCTTCAATTCCAAGTCTCATAAAATGACAAAACTTTTTTAAAGAACAAATCAATAATGGTTCTAGAAAATAGGAAAAACTTTCATCATCAGAAATAACCTTGAGGAATTCCTAAACATAAAAAAGCAGATGGGACCATATCCAGAGTGATAAATGACCAACTGAAACCACTAACCCCAAACACACCCTTTCTGAGCTCCAAGTCAACAGAAATGAGAAGCGGGAGGGGCCCTGAGGTAAGTGTGAGGATGTCAGTTGGGAGGTAGCCCTCGTCCTCTCCTCTGTGTTGAGCCCCACTTGGGACTGAGAGCCTGTCATGGGACTAGCCTTCGACCCCTCAGCGGCACATGCCACTTCTCCACAGTTATCAGAAGCAAACTTCAGTGAGCAGAACATGCAGGAAAGCAGATATTCTCAAACACAAAAATGAACGCACACCAACAATCACCAAACACCTGAGGAAATTTGAGGCCATGACAGAGAGGCACCAGGTTTACCTGTCAGAGATGCTTGTATTCAAAGACACAGAATTAGGAGCCAGAAGGAGATTATATATAAGAAAATATTGACTATATATATTTTCTGAAGGCCTTGAGAGTATTGTTGTCAAGGAAAGGAAATAACTAGAGAACCTGGAAGTTAATTCTATTTATATAAAAAAAAGTTAACAGTCTTAGAGTAACCATTAAAATAGAATGTAATAAAAGATTGGTTCTGCCCTGACCGGTTTGGGTCAGTGGATAGAGCGTTGGCCTATGGACTGAAGGGTCCCAGGTTCGATTCCGGTCAAGGTCATGTACCTTGGTTGCGGGCACATCCCCAGTGGGGGGTGTGCAGGAGGCAGATGATCAATGTTTCTCTCTCATCAATGTTTCTAGCTCTCTGTCCCTCTCCCTTCCTCTCTGTAAAAAAAAATCGATAAAATATATTTTAAAAAAAGATTGGTTCTGTTAGGTTGAGGAAAGCAACAAAATCCATCTCTATGCTGTTTACAAGAGACACATCCACCTCAAAACTAGGTTAAAAGGTTGAAAATCCAAGGATGGAAACAATGCACCAAGCAGATGCTAACTAAAGAAAGCAGGTGTAGCAATTTAACATCAGCTGGAATAGTGTTTAAGCCAAAGACCACTAAAAGAGAAATTGCATAAATACACCTTGATATTAAAATATTTGTCAAAAACACCCCTCACTGATACACTGAGTCAAATAATGGGCATAGCTGAAGAGCAAATAAGTGAGGTGGAAGCTGGCACAGGGTTAAGGGGCACAACTCACCAGGAAGATTATCATCTTTAATTTCATAACCATAGAGTTTCAAAATATACAAAGAAAAATCTGGTAGAAATAGTAGGAAAAATATGCTCTGTGTGGCTCAGTTGATTGGGCACTGTCCCATGCACAAAAAGTTTGCTGGTTCAATTCCAGGTCAGGGCACATGCCTAGGTTTCGGGCTCAATCCTTGGTAATATCATTGATGGAACCATTAATGATGAGAGAGAATCATTGATTGGCTGCCTCCTACTGGGGATGGAGCCCGAAACCTGGGCATGTGCCCTTGACTGGGATCGAACCTGGGACTCTTCAGGCCAAAGTAGAGCACTACATATTAGAACTTGTGGCACAGGGCCAAAGAGGCATTCAGAGTGCCAGGGTGGAGGTGGGGATGTGGTGCCATTGATTAGATGGGATGGGTCAGAAACCTGAAGGAAGTGAGGCAGCAGCTATGTGCTAAATGTGGAAGCAACATTTTAGGCTGAAGGAATAGTAAGTGCAAAAGCTCTGTGGCAGGCACATGCCTGGGATTGTCTAGGAACAGCAAAAAGGAGCAGGTGAGTGATAAGAGGGCATATTGAAATAAGAAGTCCAGGTCAGGTACAGTATTTTATAGGACCTTGGCTTACTCTGAATAAGATTAGAAGCCACTGGATAGTTTTGACCAGACTTATGTTTTCAAAGTATCACTCCAATTATTATGTTGGAATAGACTTTAGGAAGACCTGAAGCAGGGAAATTAATTAGGAGGCTACTATAATAATCGAAGCAAGAGATAGATTAGATATGAGAGGCAGACAAGAGAGATAGATTGGAGGATGTGAGAAGTCTTAGAGTCTGGACATAGGGTTTATAGGAATTGCAGATAATAGAAGTGGGGCTATGAAACAGAAAGGAGGGTAACTAGTTCAAAGTCTTTGGCCTGAGTGAATGTATTGCCTTTTTTTTTTTTTTTTGGAAATGGAGAAGATGGAGGGTGGAGTGAGCTTTCAAGTCTAATTTTGCTAAGTAAAGTATTTAATGTTCTCTTAGGCACCCAATAGAGGTGCAGGTTTGGAATCAGAGATTTGCAAATGTCAAGTTCATGGGAGATCCCCCTGGAGACAAAACAAAAGGGCTAGCAGCATGTAGAGATATTTAAGGACAGCAGACTCAAAGACATCAAGAGAAGCCCAAGGCAAGCCCTGGAAGCCCTCAATATTTGGGGAAAAAAGAAGTGAAGAAAGCTAACAAAGAAAATGAGAAGGAAGCAAAATCAAGTGAGCGTAGTGACCTGGAAGCAATGGAGGACATAGTGAGCAACAATGTGTGTGAATTGCTAAGAGGTAATTAGATTTAGCATAATTTGGAGTACATAGGAAATATTATAAATAACATTTAAAAATAAAATGGACAAATATGCTGGGAAATGCAAACATGGAAAAACCTTTAGTACTTGTTAATTGGAAAACAAAAATAAATTGAAGCCCTAACAATATAATCTGTATAGTTTAATCCAATTTTCATTATAAAAAGATGTATGTATGTATCGATCCAAGATGGCAGACGATGGGATGGCAGGCTGCAAGATAGTGTGTGAGTGAGAGAGTGAAAGGAGAGTGCATAGATGTGCAGGGAGTGTCTGTATTTTGAGTGAGGGACAGTTATATTCCACAGGACTGTTGGGGACTGATGGACCAGGCTCCCCTGGCTGGGCAGCCTCTACTACTGCTGAAATCTCTCCCAGAGCAGCCAGCTCTGCTACAGAGACCAGGCCATCTTAAAGGAGAGAGCAGCTGAGATCAGAAGCCCAGCCTTACCTTCAACCAGGGAGACCTCAGATACCTCCCAGGACCCTACAACCACAACACACAGGGACTAACTGCCTCAGCTGTGAACCCACAACACTGAGACTCCAGCCTCCCTGGCCACGGGCGCCTAAAAAGTTTGTCCAGGGGGAGACAAGGTGGTGGCCAAATATGCAGATGGGTCCTGCGCCTTCTCATAGAGCAGATAGAAGGAACAGCTGAATTGGATAACAACTAGCCAGAATTGGTGAATTAAACACAGCTGGTGAGGCAATCTGTGGACAGAAAGGTCAGAGATTGCCTAGAGAGAGTCAATGCAGGAGAGAGAGAGCTACATAACCAGATACCCTGAGAGGAATGAACACGGGGAAACAAAGAAACAGCCCCCATACAAAAGAAAAGAGGAATCACTGAAAAAGGAAGTAAACAAAATGGAGGCAAGCAATATTTCAGAGAAAGAATTCAGAGCAATGGTCATAAGGACGCTAAAAAGGATGGAAAACAAATTCAACAATATGTGTAAGAACCAAGAGGAAATGAAAAACCAAGAAGAAATGAAGAATGACATCACTGCAATAAAGAATGCAATAGAAAGCATCAACAGTAGACAAAAAGAAGCGGAGGACCGCATCAGTGAGCTAGAAGACAAGGTAGAAAAAAATACCCAAGCAGAGCAGCAACTGGAAAAAAAAAAAACTTAAAAGACAGGAGGAGAGCCTAAGGGAACTTTGGGAAAACATGAAACGAAACAACATCTGAATAATAGGGATACCAGAAGGAGAGGAAACTGAGCAACGATTAGAACACCTGTTTGAAGAAATACTGACAGAAAACTTCCCTGATATTGGAAAGAAAAAACTCACACAAGTCCAAGAAGCTCACAGAGTCCCAAACAAGATGAACTCAAAAAAGCTGACACCAACGCACATTATAATTAAATTGACAAACACCACCAACAAAGCAAGATTCTTAAAGGCTGCCAGGGAGACACAAAGTTACCTACAAGGGATCTCCCATCAGACTATTGACTGATTTCTCAACAAAAACACATCAGGCCAGAAGGGAATGAAATGAAATATATGAAGTCATGCAAAGCAAGGGTCTGAATCCAAGAATACTGTACCAAGCAAGGCTATCAATCAAAGTTATGGGTGAAATCAGGAGCTTCACAGACAAAAAAGGACAAAGAGAGTTTATTACCACCAAACCAGCAATGCAAGAAATGCTAAAGGGTCAGCTGTAAAAAGAAGAAATAGGAAGGGAAGAAGGAACACAGGCATAAAGAATAAAAATGGCAACAAACAAGTACCTATCAATAATAACTTTAAATGTAAATGGATTAAATGCTCCAATCAATAGACATAGGGTAGCTGAATGGATAAGAAAACATGACCCATATATCTGCTGTCTACAGGAAACCCACATCAGAACAAAGGACTCACACAGACTGATGGTGAAGGGATGGCAAAAGGTTTTTTAGGTGAATGGAAATAAAAAAAAAAAAAGATGGGGTAGCAATACTTATATCTGACAAATTAGATCTCAAAGTGAAGGCTATAATAAATGATAAGAAGGCCACTTCATAATACTAACGGGAGCAATTCAACAAGAAGATATAGCTCTAGTAAACATATATGCACCCAATATAGGAGCGCCCAAATACATAAAAAAAAAACACAACAAAAAAAACTTCTGGAGGATATCAAGGGAGAGATTGACAGCAATATAGTCATAGTAGGGGATTCTAATCCCCCACTAACACCACTGGATAAATCCTCTAAACAAAAAATCAGCAAAGAAACAGCAATCCTAAATGACTCACTAGATCAGATCTAATTAATTGACATCTTCAGAACATTCCACCCCAAAGCCACAGAATATACATTCTTCTCAAGTGCACATGAGACATTTTCAAAGATAGACCACATATTGGGACACAGGCAAAGTCTCTTCAAATTTAAGAAGATAGAAATCATATCAAGCATCTTCTCAGATCACAATAGCATAAAATTAGAAATCAACTACAATTAAAACAATGGAAAAAATCAAACACCTGCAGGTTAAATAGCATGCTATTAAACAATGATTGGGTTACCAAAGACATCAAAGAAGAAATAAAAAGCATCATGGCAACACATGACAATGAAAACACAACAATTCAAAAATCTATGGGACACAATAAAAGCAGTCTTGAGAGGGAAGTTCATAGCTCTACAGGCCTACCTCAAAAAACAAGGAAAAATGGTAATAAATTATCTAACCCTACAACTCAACGTGTTAGAAAGAGAGCAACAAGAAAAGCCCAGTGTAAGCAGAAGGAAGGAAATAATAAAGATCAGAGCAGAAATAAATGACATAGAGACCAAAAAACAATACAAAAGATCAACAAAACCAAGAGTTGGTTCTTTGAAAGGATAAACAAGATTGATGAACCTCTACCTAGGCTCACCAAGAAGCAAAGAGAGAGGACCCAAATAAACAAAATCAAAAATGAAAGGTGAAGTAACAACTGATCCCACAGAAATACAAATGATTATGAAAAAATACTATGAACAACTCTACGCCAACAAAATGGACAACCTAGATGAAATGGACATATTCTTAGAAAAATAAAATTTCCCAAAACTCAATCAGGAAGAATAAAAAAACCTGAATAGGCCAGTAACTACCAAAGAAATTGAAGCAGTGATCAAAAATCTTCCAGCAAACAAAAACCCTGGTCTGGATGGCTTTACAGGGGAGTTCTACCAAGCATTCAGAGAAGAACTAAAACCTATCCTCCTCAGACTATTCAAAAAAATTCAAGAGGAAGGCATACTTCCAAGCTCTTTCTATGAAACCAGCATTACCCTAATTTCAAAACCAGATAAAGACATCACACACAAAAAAAGAGAAGAACAGGCCAATATCCTTGATGAACATAGATGCTAAAATCCTCAACAAAATTCTAGCAAATCAGATTGAGCATTAAATTAGAAAGATCATACACCATGACCAAGTGGAATTTATTCCAGGGATGCAAGGATGGTACAATATCAGCAAATCAATAAATGTGATACATCACAGAAAACAAATTGAGAGACAAATATCACATAATCATATCTATTGATACAGACAAAGCATTTGACAAAATCCAACACCCTTTCTTGATAAAAACTCTCAGCAAAGTTGGAATAGAGGGATCATACCTCAACATAATAAAAGCCTTATATGACAAACTTACAGCCAATATCATATTCAATAGGCAGAAAAGAAACTCATTTCCCCTAAGAACGGGAACAAGACAGGGATGCCCACTTTCACAACTCCTGTTCGATATAGTACTGTAAGTGCTAGCCATAGTGACCAGACAAGAAGAAAAAATAAAAGGCACCCACATTGGAAAAGAAGAAGTAAAACTCTCCTTATTTGCAGATGACATGATACTATACACAGAAAACCCCAAAGACTCCATCAAAAAACTACTAGATCTAATAAATGAATTTGGCAATGTAGCAGGATACAAAATTTACACCCAGAAATCTATGGCCTTTTTATACACCAATAATGAACTCACAGAAAGTGAAACTAAAAAAACAATCCAATTTACCTCTGCAACAAAACAATTAAGATACCTAGGAATAAACTTAACTGAAGAGGTAAAAGAACTGTACTTGGAAAATAACAGGACATTGAAAAAAGAGATAGATGAAGACATAAACAAATAGAAGAACATACCATGTTCATGGATTGGTAGAATCAACATCATTAAAATGTCCATACTACCGAAAACAATCTATTGATTCAATGCAATCCCCATTAAAATACCAATGGCATATTTCAAAGAGCTAGAACAAACTCTCCCAAAATTCATCTGGAATAAAAAAAGACCCCGAATAGCCACAGCAATCCCGAGAAAGAAGAACAAAGTTGGAGGGATCACAATACCAGATATCAAGCTATATTACAAAGCCATGGTTCTCAAAACTGCCTGGTACTGGCACAAGAACAGACATATAGACCAATGGAACTGAACACAGAACCCAGAAATCGACCCAAGCCATTATGCTCAATTAATATTTGAGAAAAAAAAAAAAAAGAATACAATGGAGTCAAGACATTCTTTTCAATAAATGGTGCTAGGAAATTTAGTCAGATACATGCAAAGAAATGAAACTAGATTACCAACTTACATCATACACAAAAACACACTCAAAATGGCTAAAGGACTTAAATGTAAGATGGGAAATCATAACAATCCTCCAAGACTCCATAAGCAGCAAAATAGCAGACATATATAGTAGCAATATCTTTACTGACACAGCTCCTAGAACAATGGAGACTAAGGAGAAAATAAACAAATGGGACTACATCGAAATAAAAAAGCGTCTTCACAGCAAAAGAAACCATCAACAAAACAACAAGAAAGCCCACTGTTATGGGAGAACATATTTGCCAATGCTATTTCAGATAAGGGTTTAATCTCTAAAATTTACAGAGAACTCATACAACTTAACCAAAGGAAGAGAAACGATCCAATAAAAAAGGGGCAAAGGACCTGAATAGACACTTTTTGAAAGAGGTCATACAGAAGGCTGAGAGACATATGAAAACATGCTCAAAATCACTAATCATCTGAGAGACGCAAGTCAAAATAACAATGAGATACCATCTCACACCTGTCAGAATGGCTATCATCAACAAACGACAAGTGCTGGTGAGGATGTGGAGAAAAGGAACCCTCATGCACTGCTGGTGGGAATGCAGACTGGTGCAGCCACTGTGGAGAACAGTATGGAGTTTCCTCCAAAAGTTAACAATGGAACTCCCATTTGACCCAGTAATACCACTTCTAGGACTATATACCAAGAAATCAGAAACACCAATCAGAGAGGATATATGCACCCCTATGTTCATAGCAGCACAATTTACAATAGCTCCGATTTGGAAACAACCTAAGTGCCAATCAGCAGATGAGTGGATTAAAAAACTGTGGTACATCTGCACAATGGAATACTGTGCTGCGGTAAAAAAGGAGTTCTTACCGTTTGCAATAGCATGGATGGAACTGGAGAGCATGATGCTAAGCAAAATAAGCCAGTCAGAGAAAGATAAATATCACATGATCTCACTTTTATGTGGGATATAATGATCAACATAATATTATGAACAAAAATAGATCCAGAGACAAATGGCAGAGGAAGTGGGGAGGGCGGTTAGAGAGCAACCAAAGGATTTGTATGCATGCATAGTAGCATAACCAATGGACACAGACACTGGGGCCATGGGGGCTTGCCTGGGGTGGGAATGGCTGGGTAGTGGGGGGGTCAATCAGGGAAAAAGGAGACATATGTAAAACTTTAGACAATAAATAATCATAATAATAAAGAGCTAATATGCCAATGGTCGGGATGCCGTAACATGTAACAACCCATCACAGGAGGCTGCAGGTGCATGCACAGCAGGGCGTTGCTCGGAGATGGGGTGGAAGTGGGGAGGTGCCCAGAGGAGGCAGGACCATCCCATGCCAGGGAGGGCAGGGTTGAGATCCCATAGCGTGCCCCTCACCAGTCCTTCGTCACCCTCCACTTGCACTCAGAGCGCCCTGCCGCCCACCTGCCAGGGGAAGGAGCACAGTGCAGCAGGCAGGAGGCTTCCACACTCTCCTCTGGCACCATGATGGGGCGGAGCCACCGTGTTGCTCTGGAGACGGGGCAGAAGTGGGGAGGTGCCAGAGAAGGCGGGACCAGCCCAAGGCAACTAGAGGGACTGAAGGCAGGGCTTGAAGCAGCCAGAGAAGGCCGGAGGGGTCGGGGGCTGGGCCAGGCACGCTGGAGCTCTGTGTGGAAAGGTTCAGGTGTCAAGGCAGGGCAGCGGGTGGGTGGGCAGGGCCACGCAATTTCGTGTGCTGGGCTCCTAGTACATATATCAAAGATGTATGTAAGTAATTTGTAAATGCATAGAAAAGAGAAATACACGCCACATTTTGGGTTAAGGTTACCTTTGAGAAAGGGATTAGAATAGAAGAAAGGATAAAAAGAAAATCTCATTTTTAAACTTTGTATATTTCTATATTATTTGAATCTTCAAATATGAGAATGTATTCACATGTTCCATTTGTATTTTTAAAAAATCCAAAGAAAGGCTGATCATGAGGACAATGAGAAAAGTAAAAACTTGAACACCAAATTTTTTCTTTTTCATCAAAGTGACTGTTTTTCTGATTAAAATTCATTTCTAAAGAGGGAGAGGAGAGTGAGCACATTTTGCACATTTTTTATAAATATACTAGAGGCCCAGTGCACAAAATTCGTGCACGGGAGGGGGGTGTCCCTCAGCCCAGCCTGTGCCCTCTCACAGTCCGGGACCCCTCGCTCCTTACTGCCTGCCTGCTTGCTGCTCCTTACCGCTCAGCTCGCTGCTCCTTAGTGCTGCTGTGAAGGCTCCTGCCACCGCCACTGCACTTGCCAGCCTTGAGCCTGGCTTCTGGCTGAGCGGCGCTCCCTGATCACCAGGGGACAGCTCCTATGTTGAGTGTCTGCCCCTGGTCGTCAGTTCATAGCGACCAGTCATTCCACCATTCTGTCGATTTGCATAGTAGCATTTTATTATATAGGATTGTACCAAATGTACAAGGCTATATTGTAAATTTCTATGTCTGGAGCCTGAATAGCCACTTGCAGTAGCCAGACTGGTTAAATGCAGCTAGGATAATTGAGAGCAATTGTAGATGCTTTCTTTATGTTGTCTGAATCTGAAGTCCCCCTTATGTTTGTGTTTATGAGATATTCCTGCCTGGGCTGAATATTGAGGTCATACTTCCACTAATTAAAAGTATAAACTTTAGAGGTTGAAGACACCTTAGAAGTTGGAGCAGTCTCTTCCTTTAATAATTGATGAAACAAAGGTCAGAGTTAAAGGGACTTGTTCAAAGCCACACGGTATATATGATACATAAGTATATAGACACACAGATCTGTATCTATTTCTACACCTGTGTATATATTTCAGCTTTATTGAAGTATAACTGTTAAATTCTACATCTATCTGGAACTGTCACTGACTGATGCCAAGCACCATGCATAGTACTTTACATTCTTATTGAATCTTCAACACAATTGATATGGTAGGAATTATTATCCCCATTTTATAGATGAGGTGTGGAGAACAGACCCATGAGCTAGACGTGGGCCAGACAGAAACTGCTTCCCCTAAACCCTCAGGGAGTGACTGTAATAGACAATTTCCTTCTGACATAAACAGTATCTCTGCCTTAAGCCCCATGGTGTGCAGGTTCTGGAATGACCCTTGTCCTGACCTGGGCACACATGTAAGGCATTTTCCTTTACCTGGGATGGGTCCAGGGCCAGTGCCCCATCCCTCCTGCCTTGTTCTGTTAATTCTTTGGTGCCTGTCAAGCAGTGTGGAGGATACGCATTTCATCTGCCCAAGATGTAAGTTTCCTTTAATAAACTCTTTAATTGCCAGACTGGAGTGGCCTGCCTCTTTCTTCAGTCCCTTCCTGCCCATCACTCAGGAAGGTAGATTTCCAGTCTTGGGGCTTTCCCCTAGGTCTGTGTGTACTAACATGAGGGAACTGAAGTTCAAGTTTACGCACTTAGCTAAATGGCAGAGTTGAGGTTTGAAACTACATCAAATGTAACCTGAAGTCCATGTTCTTAACCACTGAACTGTATTGCCAGTTTCTGAGAGTGCCTCTGGGCCATGCCCTGGGTAGGATAGAGGAATCAGTAAAACAGAGACTCTGTAATTCAGGAGCTCCCATCCCGTAGGAAGGGCAGCCATGAGGGCAATTAAAGGAGCAGGGTTCAGCAAGCACAGAGACAGAGGTGAGTACAGCCCAGAGAAGAACATGACCGACCCTCACTCAGCCAAGGGCTAGGCAGTATGGAAGTATCTCCAAGAATAAGAGGCTGATGCTTGGTCTTGAACATTGTTAGAATCCAGGTCTCCTGACTTAGCTCAGGGCTTTCTACTAGAGCACAGAGAGAAGCAAGTGCATTCCTAAAACCAACCCCCAAACCAGCACTATGCACTCACAGAGGAAACACTCAGTAAATGTTGCTTGGATCCAAGTCTGAACTAGAAGCAATTTCTGAGGATGAAGAAACAATTAATAAGACTCCCCCAACTCCATTTGAAACTTTCACTACTTGTTTTTTCACTGAATTCCAAAATTCTTAGTGGACAGTAGATTACACACAAGTATAATCCTCCTATATAATAGAAGGCTAATATGCAAATTGTCCCCTTGACCAGGAGTTCAACCGGTGGGTGGGGCTGGCACGCCAACTGCCTTAAGCCTCTCCCCCTCGATCGGGGCAGGCTGGCCGGACTCCACCCATGCACAAATTCATGCACCGGGCCTCTAGTTTATCAATAATAACACTAACAAAAGTTATTTTACTCTTACTATTTAACTGTTTTAAAAAATGTACCTACCTGCACTTTGGTCCCGACACTGATTCTTGCCTGCTGACCCATTGCTAGGAAAGTGATTGAAATCTTGTCTTGTTCTAAGATTCGAATTCCAACATAATGGTTCAAAGCCAGAAAGACGGGTTTAAAAGAAACAACGGGCGAGGAAGTGACAGAACTTGACCAATTCCAAGCTCTTACTCTATTGCCAGCTTGATCTGAATATTGACCTCCAAAGACATTGATGTAAACCCTGGGCAGAAAGGAAATTAATAATCACAAACAGAAACATTATAATTCAACTCTGAAATTTGACCTGACATTTGCAGACCGAGGGGAGTAGTTTATGCTAGCCAATAGCATACAAATGGTGGAAAAATCCCAGGTGATCCTAGGAGTGATAAGACCGTGACTGAATGCTATACTAATATGAAGTAATGGGTTTAATTCAAGACCTACTAATATACCAAAATGGGTCTAATGATGGGACCAGGATGGTAAAGGGATCTGGAAAATGATGTGCTGGAAGAAAGATGAAGTGGAAGGTTTAATCTGGACAAGAAGAAATACAGGGGAGCAGGGTATTCCTGAAAACCAGGAGAAGACCAGTGCTTAGATTTTCCCCATGGCAAAATGAAGATTGGGGGTGTAAATTTTGAGGAAGGCCAAATTGACCTCAGTACAAGAGAGCTGTTTTCTAACAGCATCTAGCACCTGGGAGCCAGGCGTCTGAGGAGGCCTCTCACCAGGGTGGGGGTGGGCAGGAGAGCTCAGGGGACATCTCTGAGGCACTGTGGTGGAGAAGAGCTCTGTGACAGAGCAGAAGGTGAACTTAGACCAGCCAGGCTCCCCAGTCTCTTAGCACCATCACTAATGCACATTTTACTACACAGTCTGAAAGCTAGTGGCACTAATGACGTCCATTCTACTCAGTTACCTCCTTATGCTCTCTTACCTCCTTCCAAATTGGATCTCCACCCCTTTCTTGAGGAGACAGAATATGTAGAGTTCTGAGTGCTTAGAAAGTTGGCTTAATTTGATAATGAATTATTTCTTTAAAAACTAGATGAATTGGCCATAAAGACCCCCTAAGTAAAATCTCTAACATCTTATTTCCCCAGTATTGATTAGTGGCAGTAATCTAATAGCAAAAGTACAAATGAGAAATTGAGATGATTATCTTATGGTATCTGGGAAGTAGGATACAAAATTATCCATATAAATTACTTATTTAATAAACATTCTTGAATCTAGACCATGTACAGATACATACTATGTAATGGCAAAGATTCAGGGTGTGCTTTCAAGCATCTTCAGTCCAGTAGGGGAGATGGGCTTGTTGCACAAGAGGCAGTGAGAAGGGGTTTGGAGTGTATCAAGGAATCATGTCAGAGGGCCCAGGAGTTGAGCTGGTGGGTCAGAGGGCTTCATTGGCAAGGGAAAAAGTCCTAGAAACTAATGAATACCTGGTGACAATGAATATAGTGCCCCACCAAACATAATATAGAGTTGCTGTTGAACCCTGAAGGATAAGTAGAAGTTCTCCAATATACATGGGGATAATGCATTGACTACTGCCTTGGACTAAAAACACAAATAGCTTTCTGTGTCCTAACTCTCTCAAGTCCTGACAGTGTCCAAGCTTTGTCAATTATTGGCAAAATTTCTCAAGATGAGACAATTTCGCTTGTTTAGGTTAAATGAAATAAGATAAAGTCAGAGTATAGAGTACATGAATCAGTAGATCAAAATGGGATCAGGATCTTAATTTCTCTAGAGATTTTGTTTGTATGCTATTGTTGTTAGTTGTGGCTATAGGATGCTTACTAGTTAGAAACATAGGGTGTCCCAAAAAATGTATACACACACTTTGAATAATTATAAAGGCAGTGTTTATTAAAATACATTTAATTTTCAAAATTGAGCTATCAGCTGTTAAAGTCTATACATCTCAAACAATAACAGTGCATTGTAGCACCTGTCCATTGTAAATTATTTCCATAGGTGAAGCAGTATAACATTATTAGGGCAAAGGCTCTAGAGAGACTGTCTGAGTTCATATTCCATACCCCTAATGTAATTTACACAGAGATTTTTATAACATTGAAATTGTATACTTAATATTTTTTTTTTCATTTATAGAAAGGATCTGATAAAAAAAAACCAAAATAAAAATAATATTAAAAGAAAGAAAAAGAAGAAAAAAGAAAGCAAACAAAAAGAATATGATGAGCTTTGTTTTACAAAGTTGCCTAGGATTTTCCCAGAGAAGCATATGAAAAGGCATAAATCAAATAGTTCTATGAGTTAAACATAACTATCTAAAGACTTTTAACTTAAATAAAATTTCTTAAAGCCATTTTTATCATCTTAAAGAAAAAAATAACACTTCTAGTTATTAGATGAATAAGTTCTGGGATCGAATGTGTAGCATAGTAATTATACTTAATAATACTATGTTACATATGTGAAAGTTGGTAACAAAGTATGTCTTACGTGTTCTCAATACATACAAAAAAGGTAATTAGGTGGCATGATGCATGTGTTAACTAATGCTATGGTAGTAATCATTTTGAAATTTTTAAGTATATCAAACCAATGATGTTGTATACCTTTACCTTTAACTTACACAATGTTTTATGTCAATTATATCTCAATAAAGTTGGAAAAATAAAAGGAAAAATAAAATTTCACAAACACAGAAAGCACAATGATAGCAGGAGGGAACTAGAAGCCTACCAGACATTTCCATTGGGATGATAGCAGGAACTTCGGCCAGAAGAGTCCAGCACTGCCAGGATCGCAGGGTTAGTGGGTATGTCTTCTTGGACTATACAAGTGAAACCATGGATCTTGTTGGGCACTCGGATGATGGCTAGGTTTCCAGATGGGTAGCTGAGATCAGATAAGGTCATTGTTCTAATGGTCCCTGGCTATGCTGTGGATAAATTCAATTTATGAGTAAGACCTTTAAAATGGAAAGCATTCCCAAAACAGGAGATACTGTTTTCATTTTAAAATGTTATGCTTTTTATGTGAATCAAATCTCTCTATATAAAAGCCTAAGCAACTGTTACGACTGAATAACCAGAATGACCAGAATGACCAGAATGACCAGTCACTATGATGCGCACAGACCACCAGGGGGCAGATGCTCAACGCAGGAATTTCCCCCAGCCCACAGGCCCTGATCGCTGATGGGGCCTGCCAGCCAACCTCCTGGTCCCTCCCCGCACTGACAGGCCCCTGAGCTGGGACGGGGAACCAGGGGTGGGTGGTGGTGGACGTGGCCCCTTTCCCAGTAGGGCCGAGGACTGGTTCCCTTCTTGGGGCCAGTGGCCAACCTCCCAGGTCCCTCCCCCTAACTCTCCCCCTGGCTGGCAGGCCCCATGGGCCCGCCTGCTGCAGTGGTGGCCCCTCCCCCTGGCCCCTCCCCCTCCCCCGCTCTGTGGGCAGGTCCTGATTGCTGCATAGGGGCTGGCCCTGGGCTGGGAAGGGAAACCAGGGGTGGGTGGCCATGCACATGGGTGGTGAGGGAAGGGGAGGAACAGGGGGCAGGGAGGCATGGAACCTTGCAGTGGCCGCGGCGAAGGAAGGAGACAGCGGGAATCTGATAGGTCCTGATCCCTAGCTAGGCCTAGGGACCCCACCCATGTATGAATTTCATGCACCAGGCCTCTAGTGTGTTTATAAGACACAAAAAAACCTCAACATAATACTATAAAATATAATCTGGCATCACATAAAAGGGATTATGTACGACGACAAAATGGAGTTTACCCCAAAATGCAAGGTTGGTTTAATATTTGAAAATCAATTAATGAAATATACAATATTGATAGAATAAAGAGCAAGTAATAAAACCTAATAATGAGTATTTTCCCTTTAAGATCAGGAACTAAAATATCCACTCTCCCATTTCTATTCAACATTGCACTGGAGGTTTTGTTTTGTTTTTGTTTTTTGCAGAACAAGGCTTTAGTTGGCAAAAGAAGCTGGAAGAGGTTGGGAAGAAACAAGCATCACATATTTAAAAACACGGAGACCCTGAAGGGTGGACAGATCACATCCAGGACGGATGCAATGATGTGAAATGTGCTGAAGGATGGGGCGGGGTGGGGCCCAGCGGGCTCAGATGCCCTCCACATAGTTGGCCGGCAGCATCCCCATGTCACCAGTGAGCTCCACGGTCCGTCCAGGGGTCCTCAAACTATGGCCCACCGGGTGCCGCTGCCTGTCCTGCTTAGCAGCCGACTCCTCCCCACCCGCAGTGCGCATAGGAATTTGTTCATGGTTTTTTTTTTAAACTATAGTCCGACCCTCCAACGGTCTGAGGGACAGTGAACTGGCCCCCTGTTTAGAAAGTTTGAGGACCCCTGCACCCAGCCCTCATCAATCTGCTGCACACTGACAATGGTGTCACCATCCTGAAGGAGACCTCATCTTCGTGGGAGGCGCTGTAGTCTCGGAGGCGGGGTACCGCTTCCCGCCCCACCTGGGGAGCTGCGATGTGTGGAGACTAGGGCTGCAGGCTCCTTGTAGCCACCATAGGATGGGGCCAGCTGCTGCTGCTGGAGCTGCTGGTAAACTGGGGCGCTGGTGGGGATGTGATGAGGCTGCTGTTCCTGGGGTCTCCGGGAGCTGGTGGTGTCCTGGGAATCTCGCTTGGGCTCCAAGCCCTCACCCACTCTGGGGCAAATGCGGCTCTTCTGAAACTTCGTGGTATTTTATATTACTGATCTGGTCCTGGGTCTTCTTGGTTCTCTGGAGTTCGGGTGTGTCTGCCACCACACTGAAGCCCTTACCCGTGTTCTTCTCGAACTCCTCCTTGTAGCACACTGATTCTGGAGCTCGCTCTGTTGTTTGAGGCGGAGATTTTCAGGGGTGTCAGCCACCATGGTGAAGGACTGCTGGGGGTAGTGGCGTTGCAGTAGGGCTTCTTCTTGTAGCCCCTGTAGGTCTTTATGTTGAGTGTCATCTTGCAGGTCTCGCAATGGAAGCATGCTTTATGTCAGAACTTATTCAGACAGTTCACCTTCTCCGTGGGGTACACGATCTTGCCGCACCGGGCGTAATTGGGATTCATGGCTCCGGGATAGGCGGGGGGGGGGGGGGGGGGGTACGCCTTGGCTCTTGCGGGCTCTCTCTTCCTGGAGCGAGCAGGCGGGAGACGGCCGCGGCTGCAACTACATAGGTGGCGGCAACGGCGGCAGGAGCCCGGGAACTGGCCTCCGCCTCCGCCCTCCTTCCCCTAACCAACACAGCGGGGAGGAGGGGCTGCACCGGGCCGGGCGGCGCCATGGGCGCCGGCGGGGGCGCGAGCCGCCAGGTGCGCTCCGGGGGAGAGGGGGTGCTGCGCGGAGGCGGGTTTCGGCAGGTGTGTGGGGCGTGGGGTGCGTGCCTAGGTGAGGCCTGAGGGCTCCTGGCGCCTGGGTGCTCCCAAGCTGGAGGCGCCCTGGAGAGACGCTGGCTGTGCCCAGAGCCCTTCCCCGCGCTGAAGGCGCCTCGGAGCCAGTGTGGCGGAACATCTCGGGCAGCCGGGCTGCGGGAGGCGGGCAAACCTCTCGCCTCCGTCGAAGGTGGGGTTGGAACACTCCTGAACGCCCGAACTGACTCACCACATTTGGGGATTTTCCTTTGTACCATCGCTACTTGGCATGAACCTACGGACGGAATGGGAACCCCTTGTCCCACACCTGCATTAGCCACCCTTCCCCCTCATATCCTTTCCCACGTTTGTGGCTGCACTGGAGGTTTTGGTCAGGGAAATTTTATCAAAGAGAAGAAATGAAAGGCATTTAAATTGGTAATGTAAGAAGTAAAATGATCCCTATATTAAGAAGACATGCTCTTACAAAGAAAAAATCCTAAAGAATCTACAAAACAATATAGAACCAACAATTTAGTTCAGCAGGGTTGTTGGCTACAAGATTAATATGTAAAAATAAACTGTATTATTCTACTCTAGCAGTGAACATTCTGAAAGTGAAATTAAGAAAATAATTCCAGCCCAGCCAGTGTGACTCAGTGGTTGAGTGTGGATCTATGAACCAGGAGGTTATGGTTTGATTCCTGGTCAGGGCACACGCCTGGGTTGCAGGCTCAATCCCCAGGAGGCAGCCCATCAATGATTCTCTCTCATCACTGATGTTTTTCTCTCTCTCCCTCTCCCTTCCTCTCTAAAATCAATAAATATATATTTTTAAAATTCCATTTATAATAGCACCAAAAGGAATCAAATATACTGAGGATAATTCACTAACTGTTAATACTTAGTCCTATCTAAACTGACCAGAAGTCCAGAGATGAAGTAAACATAAGATTGACACTGAATCATTTTGAAAATCAGCCACAGTCTTTGTTAGTAATTAAAGCCAGGGCATGAAGTGATAATTAACAATAAAAGTTGGGGAAGTTATTTTAAATATATTGGTACAATTAAAATAAAACCTACACTCTTTCTCATAGGGTCTAAGGAACTAAAACTTTATTACACTTCCTATGCCATGAGAGTAATTTTTCTGGTTTATTATTGAGCTTTGACTAAACATTTAGGAAACTATACTAAAAACGACTTTCTCCTACAAAGTGAGGCCCTGACTCACCAAAATTCCTCCACATTTCATAGGGCTTTTTTTTTTTTTTGCTTTCCTCAAGATATTAAATAGCCTTGAAGATGGCGACTGGCAGGAAGGTAGGGAGGGAGAGTGTGTGAGAGAGTAAGGGAGTGATAGAGGTGTGTGTGGACGTGTGTGGGTGTGTGTGTGAGTGAAATAGGGACAGTTAGATCCTGCAGGTCTTCCAAGGGGCTGCCAATCTGGGCAGTCTTAGATGGCAAAACCCCGCGGCCACCGCAAACACTCCGGGGAGGACACTGGTGGCACAGAGACCACGCCATGTTGAAGAACAGAACTGCTTGAGACTAGGATCCTAGCCTTGCCACCACACAGTCTGGTCTCAGAAGCAAACTGGGACCCTACAGCCGCTCTGGTAGAAGACCTGCTACCACAGCTGCAGACCCAGGGAAACCAAGACTCCAGGCACCTGGCCGCAGATTTCTGTGAGTCACAAAGCCAATCCCCCTCCCCCGCCGCCCCCGTGGCAGCGGCATAGGATCTGCCAGACCCTGGCTGCACAATAGGGCTTCCTGCACACACACAGCAGCCACAGCTTGACCTGACTTTGAGCCTTGGTGTTGGACACGGGAAGTGTGTTTCCCCGTGACCAGGCTCCGCGCCCAGGCAGGGAGACTGAGGTGAATTTGAGCCTAGCTGCGCACCCTTAGGGAGGTTGTTTTCTGCAACCAGATCCCACGCCCACGCAGGGCAGGGAGAGAGCGCTAAATTTGAGTCTGGACTTGTGAACTTGGGGAATTTGTATCCTGCAACTAGCCTCTGCGCCCAGGCAGGGAGGCAGTCCTAAATTTGAGCCTAGCTGCGCATCCCTGGGAAGCTTGTTTTCTGCGACCACATCCCGCACCCACAAAGGGCCAGGAGACAGTGCTGAATTTGAGCCTGGGGGTGCAAACCTGGGGAGTTTGTTTCCCATAACCAGACCCTGCACCCTAGCAGAGAGGCTGTGCTGAATTTGAACCTGGACGTGCGAACTTGGGGAGTTTGTTTCCCTCGCCCAGGCTCCGTGCCCAGGCAGGGAGGCTGTGCTGAATTTGAGCCTGGGTGCATGGACACGGGGAGTTTGTTTTCCACAGTGCACACCCATGTGACCAGACCCCACACCCACACTAAGCGGCACTGCCACCTGACTTTGATTCAGGGCAAGCGCACACAGAAGGCTGTTTACTAGAGGGCAGAAGTGAACCTCCTGCCAACACAGTGCGACTGTGCAACCCAGTCTCCCAAGCAGATCAGGGACCCTGAGTCTCCATGCAAGAGGCAGCAATGAGCACCAGTGACTAGGCCAGGGGTGGGCAAACTTTTTGACTCGAGGGCCACAATGGGTTCTTAAACTGGACCGGAGGGCCGGAACAAAAGCATGGATGGAGTGTTTGTGTGAACTAATATAAATTCAAAGTAAAGGAGCAGAGGGGAGAGCAAGAGAACCAGATAGAACAGCCGGATCTGGCCCGCGGGCCGTAGTTTGCCCATGGCTGGACTAGACTCTGTTCCTCACTGCGTGCGCCTGGGATCCCTGATTCACATTAAGAGCCAGCGACTCCAATTCTTGGTGCATGCGCACACAGGGACCCTGATTCTCAGTGCGAGGCAGCACCAAGCAACAGAGACTCTGATACTCAATTCTTGGCATGGACATAGGGAGCCTCTGACCCCTGACACGCACTAGGGGACTTTGATTTTTGGCACACGCCAGTGGGTTCTCTGTTTCAGCGTGGTGCAGGCAGGGTCCCTGATTCTAGGTGCGCACACAAGGCCACACTAAGCGCCTGTGACTCTAACCCAGGGTGAGCGTGGCTCCCACCAACCCACAGCAGCCACACGTCTTGGTGTCAGAGCTCTTCAGTGACACTTGGGGGGTGCAAAACTCCCACTACACATGGCCCAGGCCTCCGCAACTCGACATTTGAACCTTCTGGTGATAGTCAGAATGGGGAGACAATGAAACAATCCCCAGAGGAAAGAAAAGGAGGAATCGCCAAGAAAGGAAATAAGTGAAACGGAAGCATGCAACATGACAGAAAAAGAATTCAGAATAATGGTCATACAGTTCATACACCAGATGGATGAGAAAATTAATAACCTATGCAAAAATCAGGAAGAAATGAAAAATGATATAGCTACAATAAAAAAAACCATGGAAGGCTTCAACAGTAGACTATAAGAAGCAGAGGACTGAATTAGTGAGTTAGAAGATAAAGTACAGAAACAAGCCCAATCTGAACAGCAACTAGAGAAAAAAATTAAAAAGCAGGAGGAAAGCCTAAGGGAGCTTTGGGACAACATGAAACGAAGTAACATACGTATAATAGGGCTGCCAGAAGGACAAGAAGAGCAGCAAAGATTAGAAAATTTATTTGAAGAAATAATGACAGAAAACTTCCTGGATATAAGGAAGAAAAAAGTTACACAAGTACAGAGAGTCCCAAGCAAGATGAATCCCAAAAGACCCACACCAAGACACACCATAATTACAATGGCAAATGTTATTGACAAAGAGAGAATCTTAAAGGCTGCAAGAGAGAGACAGAGAGTTACCTACAAAGGATCCCCCATCAGATTATCAAATGATTTCTCAACAGAAACACATCAAGCTAGAAGGGAATGGAAGGAGATATACAAAGTGATGCAAAGCAAGGGAATGAATCCAAGAATACTCTATCCAGCAAGACTATCAATCAAAATTGAAGGGGAAATCAGGAGCTTCCCAGACAAAAAAAGGCTAAGGGAGTTTATCACTACCAAGCCAGCAATGCAGAAATGCTAAAGGGAATGTTGTAAAAAGAAGAAACAAAAAGGTAAGAAGGAACACAGCCTCAAAAAATAAAAATGGCTACAAACACGTACCTTTCAATAATAACTTTAAACATAAACGGACTGAATTCTCCAATCAAAAGACATCGAGTGGCTGAATGGATAAAAAAACATGACCCATATATATGCTGTCTACAAGAGACCCACCTCAGAACAAGGGACTCACACAGTGAAAGTGAAGGGATGGAAAAATATCTTTCAGGCAAATGGAAATGAAAAAAAAAGCTGGGGTAGCAATACTTATATCTGACAAAATAGACCTCAAAGTGAAGGCCATAACAAGAGATAAGGAAGGCCACTTCATAATACTAAAGGGATCGATACAACAAGAGGATATAACCCTGGTAAACATATATGCACCCAATGCAGGAGCACCCAAATATATAAAAAATCTCCTGGAAGATATGAAGAGGGAGATCGACACCAATACAACCATAGTAGGAGACTTTAATACAGCACTGACATCACTGGATAAATCCTCTAGAGAAAAAAATCAGCAAAGAAACCGCAATCCTAAATGACTCACTAGATGGACTTAATTGACATCTTCAGAACATTTCGCCCCAAAGCCACGGAATGTATGTTCTTCTCAAGTGCACATGGGACATTTTCAAAAATAGACCACATACTGGGTCACAAGCAAAGTCTCCACAAATTCAAGAAGATTGAAATCATATCAAGCATCTTCTCAGACCACAATGGCATAGTATTAGAAATAAACTACAATAAAAACAATCCAAAACACTCAAACACTTGGAAGCTGAATAGCATGTTATTAAATATTGATTGGGTTACCAATGAGATCAAAGAAGAAATTAAAAACATCCTGGAAACTAATGACAATAAAAACACAACAATCCAAAACCTATGGGACACAATGAAAGCAGTCCTGATAGGGAAGTTTATAGCTCTACAGGCCTACCTCAAAAAAAAAAAAAAAAAAAAAAAAAAAACAAGAAAAAATGGTAGTAAATCATCTAATGCTACAACTCAAAGAATTAGAAAGAGAGCAACAAGAAAAGCCCAGAGTGAGCAGAAGGAAGGAGATAATAAAGATTAGAGCAGAAGTAAATGACAAGAGACCAAAAACAAACAACAACAACAACAAAAACAATACGAAAGATCAATGAAACCAAGAGCCGATTCTTTGAAAGGATAAACGAAATTGATGAACCTCTAGCCAGGCTCACCAAGAAGCAAAAAGAGAGGACCCAAATAAACAAAGTCAGAAATGATAGAGGCGAAATAACAACAGATCCCACAGAAACACAAAGGATTGTTAAAAAATGCTATGAACAACTCTATTACAACAAACTAGACAACCTGGAGGAAATGGACATATTCCTAGAAAAATACAACCTTCCAAAACTCAATCAGGAAGATTCTAAAAATCTCATTAGGCCGATAACTATGGAAAAAATTGAAGCAGTCATCAAAAAGCTTCCAGCAAGCAAAAGCCCGGGGCCAGATAACTTCACAGGAGAGTTTTACCAAACATTCAAGGAAGAATGAAAACCTATCCTCCTCAGACTATTCCAAAAAATTCAAAAGGAAGGAACACTTTCAAGCTCATTCTATGAAGCCAGCATCACCCTAATACCAAAACCAGATAAAGACAACACAATGAAAGAGAATTATAGGCCAATATCTCTCATGAACATAGATGCCAAAATCCTCAACAAAATTCTAGCAAATCTGATCCATCAGTACATCAGAAAGATCATACACCATTTATCCAAGGGATGCAAGGATGATACAATATCCACAAATCAAAAAACATGATACATCACATAATCAAATTGAGGGAGAAATATCACATAGTCATGTCAATTGATGCAGAAAAAGCATTTGACAAAATCCAACACCCTTTTTTTTTTTTATGAAATACATTTTATTGATTTTTTACAGAGAGGAAGGGAGAGGGATAGAGAGTTAGAAACATCGATGAGAGAGAAACATCGATCAGCTGCCTCCTGCACACCCCCTACTGGGGATGTGCCCGCAACCAAGGTACATGCCCTTGACCAGAATCGAACCTAGGACCCTTGAGTCCCCAGGCCGATGGTCTATCCACTGAGCCAAACCGGTTAGGGCCCAACACCCTTTCTTGATAAAAACTCTCAACAAGGTGGGAATAAAAAGATCATACCTCAACATCATAAAAGCCATATATGACAAACCCACAGCCAGCATCACACTCAATGGACAAAAACTAAAACCATTTCCCCTAAGAACAGGAACAAGACAGGGATGCCTACTTTCACCACTCCTGTTTGACATAGTACTGGAAGTACTAGCCATTGCTATCAGACAAGAAGAAGAAATAAAAGGCATCCAAATTGGAAAAGAAGAAGTAAAACTGTCCTTATTCACAGATGACATGATACTATACATAGAAAACCCTAAAGACTCCATCAAAAATTTATTAGACTTAATAAATGAATTTGGCAAGGTAGCAGGATACAAAATTTATTTTTTTTAAATAAATCTTTATTGTTCAGATTATTACAGGTGTTCCTCTTTTTTCCCCCAATAGCTCCCCTCCACCTGATTCCCCACCCCACCCTATGCCCTTACCCCCTGCCACTGTCTTCATCCATAGGTGTAAGATTTTTGTCCAATCTCTTCCTGAACCCCTCAAACTCCCTTCCCCCTGAGAATTGTCAGTCCACTCCCTTCCTATGTCCCTGATTCTATTATATTCACCAGTCCATTCTGTTCTTCAGATTTTTTATTCACTTGATTTTTAGATTCACTTGTTGGTAGGTATGTATTTGATGTCATTTTGTTGTTCATAATTTTTATCTTTACCTTTTTCTTCTTCTTCCTTTTCTTAAAGAATACCCTTCAGCATTTCATGTAATCCTGGTTTGGTGGTCATGAACTCCTTTAGCTTTTTCTTGTCTGTGAAGCTCTTTATCTGACCTTCAACTATGAATGATAGCTTTGCTGGGTAGAGTAATCTTGGTTGTAGGTTCTTGCTGTTCATCACTTTGAATATTTCTTGCCACTCCCTTCTGGCCTGCATAGTTTCTGCTGAGAAATCAGCTGACAGTCGTATGGGTGCTCCCTTGTAGGTAACTAACCGTTTTTCTCTTGCTGCTTTCAAGATTCTCTCTTTGTCTTTTGCCCTTGGCATTTTAATTATGATGTGTCTTGGTGTGGTCCTCTTTGGATTCCTCTTGTATGGGGTTCTGTGTGCTTCCTGAACTTGTAAGTCTATTTCTTTCACCAGGTAGGGAAAGTTTTCTGTCATTATTTCTTCTAACAGGTTTTCAATATTTTGCTCTCTTCTTCTGGCACCCCAAAAATTCGGATGTTGGTACGCTTAAAGTTGTCCCAGAGGCTCCTTACACTATATTCATATTTTTGGATTCTTTTTTCTTTTTGTTTTTCCGGTTGGGTGTTTTTTGTTTTCTCATATTTCAGATCTTTGGTTTGATTCTTGGGGTATGTTGATCTACAGTTGAGTTTCTGTATATTCTTTGTTTCAGACAGTGTATGCTTAATTTCTGACTGGTCCTTTTCCATTTTTTGGCATTCTCATTAAGGCCCTTGAAGGTCTCATCAAGTTTCTCGGCGGTTTTTAGAAGATTCTTGAGTAACCTTATAAATGTGGTTCTGAACTCTATGTCATCCAGTAGTTTGCTTTCCTCCACTTCTTTCATTTGTGACATGTTTCTTTGTCTCGGCATTTTGCTGCTTCCCTGTGTTGATGGAGTGGCTTTGTGTGGTAGGTGACCTATAGGGGCCAGTAGCTCAGCCTCCCCAATCACCTGAGGTGGACGCTCTTGGTACACCCCTTTGTGGGCTGAGTGCAAAGTCTTGGTGTAGTTAAGCCTTGATTGCTGTTGGTACACTGGGAGGAACTGACCTCCAGGCCAATTGGCTGTGAGGACCTGCTGTGTCTATAATGGAAGAATTGCTGCGCTGGAGACACACTTATGCTGCAGGACTTGTTTCAGTGGGGCTTTGGTGCCCACTGAGTCTGCCTCTTGAATGTGTCACTTATGGATGTGAGGAGTTGAAATCTGGTGTCTCACACTGACCACTAGGTACACTGGCTTCTGGATCTCCAATGGGGTGCAGGTCAGCTACTGTCTGAGGCCACCCAGCAGGCGCTACAGCGAGAACTACAGTTTTCTCCTCTTTGCTTGGGGTTTGGAGGTTTTGGAGCTGTCTGACCTGGGCTGCAAGTTTGCTAGGTTAAGCTGCGATAGGGCAGGCCATTCATATGCTAAAGCTGCTGCTTGGAGCTTGGGTGGGTTTGTAGATTGTGTGGGGCGGGGTCTCAGGGCGTCACTAGGCTAGGGCGTGGCAAACAGCGATGGCTGCCAGTAAGGTGGCTCTGCGTCTCCGACTGCGTCTTCGTGTCCCACGCCCCAGCACAGTAAACAATTATTCTTGCGCGCAGCCCTGCAAGCAAGCCTCCCTCACTTTCCAACCCGATGGCAAACAGTCCAGCTTCTCCCCGTAGGAGTTTAGGTCCCCCGCGTCTCCCCAGAAACTGGAGTTTGGAGTAATCAGGAGCTTGTCTCCCTTCGGGTTGAAAAAAATAGTGCTCCCAGTCGCCCGTCGCCAGCTTGATTCGTGCGCCTCTGTACCTCAGCTTTTCAGCGCTTGTGCACCTCTCAATGCTGTTTTCTCTTTCCTTCTAGTTGTGGAACTTCCACTCACCCAGCTTTCCCGTGGTTCTGGGTGATAGACGTTTTGTTTTTTAGTTGTAGTTTTGAAATTGTTGTGTGAGGCAGCAGTTTAAGTGTTTACCGACACCGCCATCTTGGATCCTCCCCCCAGGATACAAAATTAACGCCAAGAAATCTATGGCATTTCTATACACCAATAGTGAACTTACAGAAAGGAGACTAAAAAAAGCAATCCCATTTACCATCATACCAAAAGAATTAAGATACCTAGGAATAAACTTAACTAAAGAGGTAAAATACCTATATGCAAAAAAACTACAGGACACTGAAAAAAGAGATAGAGGAAGACTAAAAGAGATGGAAGAACATACCGTGTTCATGGATTGGTAGAATCAGCATCATCAAAATGTCCATACTACCCAAAGAAATCTATAGATTCAATGCAATTCCCATTAAAACACCAACGGCATATTTCACAGACCTAGAATGAACTCTACAAAAATTCATCTTGAATAAAAAAGACCCCGAATAGCTGCAGCAATCCTGAGAAAGAAGAACAAAGTAGGTGGGATCTCAGTACCAGATATCAAGATGTATTACAAAGCCACTGTCCTCAAAACAGCCTGGTACTGGCACAAGAACAGACATATAGATCTCTGGATAGAATAGAGAACCCAGAAATCGACCGAAACTACTATGCCCAATTAATATTCGACAGAGGAGGCATGAACATACAATGGAGTCAAGACAGTCTCTTCAATAAATGGTGTTGGGGAAATTGGACAGATACATGCAAAAAAATGAAACTAGACCACCAACTTACATCATACACAAAAATAAACTCAAAATGGATACAGGACTTAAACATAAGATGGGAAACCATAAAAGTACTAGAGGAATCCACAGGCAGCAAAATCTCAGACATATGCCGAAGGAACTTCTTCACTGATACTGCTCCTAGGGCAATGGAAACTAAAGAGAAAATAAACAAATGGGACTACATCAAAATAAAAAGCTTTTGCACAGCAAAAGAAACCATCAACAAAACAACAAGAAAGACCACTACATGAGAGAACATATTTGCCAATGTTGTCAACGATAAGGGTTTAATCTTCAACATTTACAGGGAACTCATACAACTTAACAAAAGGAAGATAAACAATCCAGTCAAGAAATGGGCAATGGACCTAAATAGAAACTTTTTGAAAGAAGACAGAAGGAAGGCCAAGAAACATATGAAAACATGTTCAAAGTCACTAATTATCTGAGAGATGCAAATCAAAATGACAATGCAGTACCATCCACACCTGTCAGAATAGCTATCATCAACAAATCAGTAAACGACAAATGTTGGCAAGGATGTAGAGAAAAAGGAACCCTCATGCACTGCTGGTGGGAATGCAGATTGGTGCAGCCACTGTGGAGAACAGTATGGAGTTTCCTCAATAAACTAAAAATGGAACTCCCATTTGACCCAGTAATACCACTTCTAGGAATATATCCCAAGAAGCTAGAAACATCTATCAGAAAGGATATATGCACCCCTATGTTCATAGCAGCACAATTTACCATAGCTAAGATTTGGAAACAGCCTAAGTGCCAATCAGCAGATGAGTGGATTAGAAAACTGTGGTACATCTACACAATGGAATACTACGCTGCTGTAAAACGGAAGGAACTCCTACCATTTGCAACAACATGGATGGAACTGGAGAGCATTATGCTAAGTGAAATAAGCCAGTCAGAGAAAGATAAATATCACATGATCTCACTCATCTATGGGAAATAATGAACAACATAAACTGATGAACAAAAGCAGATCCAGAGACAGGGAAGCATGGATCAGACTGTCAAACCTCAGAGGGAAGGTAGAGGAGGGTGGGGGTAAGGAGGAGAAATCAACCAAAGGACTTGTATGCATGCATATAAGCCTAACCAGTGGACAAAGACAACAGGGGGGGTGAGGGTATGAGTGGGGGGGGTGTTGGGAAGGTAATGGGGGGGATGAGGACAAATGTGTAATACCTCAATCAATAAAGAAATTAAAATGAAAAAAAAGATATTAAATAGTCTTTATGTCAAAATACCAAATGGCCCGGCCATCAGGCAGAAGTTCACGTGACCAATAACTTACTATTCCACAAAATGGATATTCAATTTTTGTATTAAATAAATAACATGGTGCTCATAGATGGGTAAGCTGCTACACATTTTCTTGGGGGCAAAATCTATCAAAGCTTTAAGATGTCCATAAGTTCTTACCCAGAATTCCTACACTAGGTATTTAATTCAAGAAACTAAGTGATTAAGTATGAAAGGAAATATGCACAAAGCTGTTCATCTAGGTACTGTATATAATAGCAAAAAAATGTGAAACCACCTTTGTTTGGTAATAGGGGACAGGTTAAATGAATTATAGTACATTTCTATAATGAAATACCATCCCTATATATAAAACCCTAATATGCAAATAGACTGAAGAGCAGAACAACTGAACAACCAAACAACCGAACAACCGGTCGCTATGACATGCGCTGACCACCAGGGGGTGCACACAGAACATGGCAGGCAATGGCAGCAGGTGGCAGAGCATGGAATATGGCGGGTGTCGGCCGCGGTGGGATGGTGGAGCAGGTGAGCAGGGGCGCAAGACCAAGGCGGGGCACTGGGTGCTGTCATTGGGGTGAGCCTCTGGTGGTTACTGAAAATTCTTTCCTCCCACGTGCCATGGTCCCACCCGGCGCTCATACCTGCTGCTGGCGGTGGCCCCTCTTGCACTCGCTGCTGGCACCAGAGCTGCTGCTCACACCCACTGCCGGCGCCTGGCACCAGCCCCAATCGCTCGGCGCCATCAGCAGGTTCAGGCAGTGGCTGCTGGCCCCAATCACCCCTCGGGGCTTCTCTACCTCCCCCTGCTCCTGTGGGGCGATGGGGGCCAGCAACCACCTCTCGCACCTGCTGCCAGTGAAGGCCCCACTCGCACCCACAGCTGACGCCGGAGCTGCTGCTCCCACCCGCTGCCCATACCTGGTGCTGGTTCCGAGCTTGGTGCTGTCAGTGGGTGCAAGCGGTGGCTGCCAGCCCCTGATCGTCCCTGAGGGCTTCTCCATCTCTCCCTGCTCCTGAGGGGCAATTGGAGCAGCAGCTGCCGCTCACACCCACTGGCAGCGCTGGCCCTGCTTGCACCAGTCCCAATTGTGCCATCAGCAGGTGCAAGTGGGGCCGGGGCCGTCAGTGCGTGGGAGCAGTGCTGCCAGCAGAGAGGGGACCAGGGGCCGTGGTTGGAGGGGCCAGGCAGGGCCACAAAGGATGGGCCAAAACCCACCCCTGTGCCCACTGCAGCCTCACAGCCCACAGTTCCTTTCAAAGTGCACAAATTCGTGCACTGGGCCCCTAGTGTGGTTATAAAATGGTGTTACAGTTCTATATTTATTGCACTTTATATACTCATAACATTATCTATTGTGTAATATATGTGAAGGGGGGCAAGTTATAAAATATGAATAGTGGAAGAAACTGATTTTTTAAAAAGTATATGCCCATAGGGAAAAGTAAGAAGTGATATATGAAAAGATGTTAACAGCTTTTCTTTGGTTGGTAGAATTTGGCGTTAATATCTGTTTTAAAAATATTTTTCTATGTACTTTTTCTTTATCTTTTTGTGAAGAAATAAAGCTAATAAAAGTAACGTTGCAAGAAAGGATACAATATTTGCGTTGTCCCATCAGGAAATGAAGTCAGAAACTTGCTCCCATGTTTATAGTGCTTCTCCACGAGCTCATCACTCACGATCTATAAACCACAGGAGATAGAAGGACACTGAACTGTCAATTGTTTCACATAGAACACATTTACCTATGACACCCTTTGCTTGCTAGACAATGATACAAACCATTTCTTAATTTAAATTTATGGTCCTGCTTCAGTGACAGGGAATAATCCTTAGACATCATTAAAGATTGTCCCTAATCCCTGAAGATAACTTGATAAAACTCTCTGGCAAAAATATGACATTACATATCTCTTTGAAGGGTTTTTGTTTACTTTACACACATATTAAATACTATAAAAACAAAACAGAAGATAAAAAACAGCCCGGCTACAATGAAAATATTCTATATCCTTATTGTAGTGGTGATTAAAATTCATAGAGCCATACATCCAGAAAAGGTATATTTTACTCTACGTAAATTGTACTTCAGTAAACTGATTTTAAATCCCAGTTGCAGCTGCAGTATCATGTCTCTTCAAGGGTGATCTTGAGGTTCATCTGAGCAAAACACTAGTGGAATGTGGTAAGATGAAGAAAGAAATATGGGGGGGGGTGGATAAAAAAGAAATACAGGGAGCTCTTACTTTATCTCTAAGTTTAACTCTTTTATAGGTAATACTTGATAGGGATATGAATTCGTCCCCAAGAATATTTTATAATAAAATAAAAGATTCAATTTGATTCTACTTATTCCTAATCTTGAATTGTGATCAAATGGATACAGGAATTCCTAGGGGTGCCTGGCTGGCATCGCTCAATGGTTGAGCTTCGACGAGGAACCAAGAGATCACTGGTTGGATTCTGTCAGAACACATGCCCAGGTTGTGGGCTCAATCCCAAGTAGGGCATGTGCAAGAGGCAGCTGATCGATGATGTTACTCTGTCATCAGTGTTTTTATCTTCCTAACTCTCCCCCTTCCTCTCTCTAAAAATCAATAAAAAGCTTTAAAAACAGAATTCCTAGGGTTAAACAGTGAAACAACCTAATTTTTTAATCTAAATGTTGCCATTTGTTTTAGAAGAGAATACATTTTTCACTTTTATTTTATTTTTTTTATTAAGGTATTATATGTGTACATATCTTACCATTGCCCCCACCCCCCGACCCCACTCCCATACATGCCCTCACCCCACAATGTTTTGCATCCGTTGGTTACTCTTATATGCATGCATACAAGTCTTTCAGTTGATCTCTTATTTCCCCCACCTCTCCCTAACCTTCCCGCTGTAATTTGACAGTCTGTTTGATGCTTTACTGCCTCTGTATCTATCTTTTTGTTCATCAGTTTATACTGTTTTTCATTATCCCCAAATGAGTGAGATCTTGTGGTATTTTTCTTTCATTGACTGGCTTATTTCACTCAGCATAATGTTCTCTAATTCCATCCAGGTGCCTACAAATGGTAATAATTCCTTCTTTTTTATGGCAGCATAGTATTCCATTGTGTAGATGTACCATAGTTTTCTGATTCAGTCATCTGCTGACGGGCACCTAGGCTGTTTCCAAATCTTAGCTATTGCAAATTGTGCTGCTATGAACATAGGGGTGCATATATCCTTTCTGATTCGTGTTTCTAGTTTCTTGGAATATATTCCTAGAAGTGGGATTACTGGGTCAAATGGGAGTTCCATTTTCAGTTTTTTGAGGAAACTCCATACTGTTCTCCCCAGTGGCTGCACCAGTCTGCATTCCCACCAGCAGTGCACGAGGGTTCCTTTTTCTCTGCATCCTCGCCAACACTTGTTGTTTGTTGATTTGTTGATGATAGCTATTCTGACAGGTGTGAGATGGTATCGCATTGTCGTTTTGATTTGCATCTCTCGGATAATTAGTGACTTTGAGCATGTTTTCATGTGTCTCTTGGTCTTCCTTCTGTCTTCTTTTGAAAAGATTCTATTTAGGTCCGTTGCCCATTTTTTTATTGGATCATTTATCTTCCTTTTATTAAGTTGTATAAGCTGCCTGTAGATGTTGGAGATTAAACCTTTATCAGTGATAACATTTGCAAATACGTTATCCCATACAGTGGGATTTTTTGTTGTTTTGTTGATGGTCTCTTTTGCTGTGAAAAAGCTTTTTATTTTGATGTAGAACCATTTGTTTATTTTCTCTTTGGCTTCCGTTGCCCTAGGGGCAGTATCAGTGAAGAAGTTCTTTTGGCATATGTCTGAGATTTTGCTGCCTGTGGATTCCTCTAGTATTTTTATGGTTTCCCGTCTTATATTTAAGTCCTATATCCATTTTGAGTTTATTTTGTGTATGGTGTAAGTTGGTGATCTAGTTTCATTTTTTTGCATGTATCTGTCCAATTTTCCCAACACCATTTATTGAAGAGACTGTCTTGACTCCATTGTATGTTCATGCCTCCTTTGTCAAATATTAATTGCGCATAGTGGTTTGGGTCGATATCTGGATTCTCTATTCTATTCCATTGATCTATATGTCTGGTCTTGTGCCAGTACCAGGCTGTTTTGAGGACAGTGGCTTTGTAATACAGCTTGAAATCTGGTATTGAGATCCCTCCTACTTTATTCTTCTTTCTCAGGATTGCTGTGGCTATTCGGGGTCTTTTTTTATTCCAGATGAATTTTTGGAGAGTTCTTTCTAGGTCTGTGAAATATTCCGTTGGTATTTTAATGGGGAGTGCATTGAATCTATAGATTGCTTTGGGTAGTATGGACATTTTAATGATGTTGATTCTACCAATCCATGAACATGGTATGTTCTTCCATCTGTTTACATCTTCCTCTATCTCTTATTTCAGTGTCCTATAGTTTTCCGCGTATAGGTCTTTTACCTCCTTGGTTAGGTTTATTCCTAAGTATCTTAATTTTTTTGGTGCTATGGTAAATGGGATTGCTTTTTCAGTCTTTCTTTCTGTAAGTTCACTATTGGTGTATAAAAACGCCATAGATTTCTTGGCGTTAATTTTGTATCCTGCTACATTGCCAAATTCATTTATTAAGTCTGTTAGTTTTTGATGGAGTCTTTCGGGTTTTTTATGTATAATATCATGTCACCTACAAATAAGGACAGCTTTACTTCTTCTTTTCCAATTTGAATGCCTTTTATTTCTTCTTCTTGTCTAATTGCAATGGCTAATACTTCCAGTACTATGTCAAACAGGAGTGGTGAGAGTGGGCATCCCTGTCTTGTTCCTGTTCTTAGGGGAAATGGTTTTAGTTTTTGCCTATTGAATATGATGTTAGCTGTGGGTTTATCATATATAGCTTTTATTATGTTGAGGTATGATCCTTCTATTCCCACCTTGTTGAGAGTTTTTATCAAGAAAGGGTGTTGGATTTTGTCAAATGCTTTTTCTGCATCAATTGATATGACTATGTGATTTTTATCTCTCAATTTGTTTATGTGATGTATCACATTTATTGATTTGTGGATATTTTACCATCCTTGCATTCCTGGGATAAACCCTACTTGGTCATGGTGTATGATCTTTCTGATGTACTGCTGGATCTGATTTGCTAGAATTTTGTTGAGGATTTTGGCATCTACGTTCATGAGGGATATTGTCCTGTAATTCTCCTTCATTGTGTTGTCTTTATCTGGTTTTGGTATTAGGGTGATGCTGCTTTCATAGAAGGAGCTTGGAAGTGTTCCTTCCTCTTGAATTTTTTGGAATAGTCTGAGAATAGGTTTTAGTTCTTCCTTGAATGTTTGGTAAAACTCTCCTGTGAAGCCGTCTGGCCCCAGGCTTTTGTTTGCCGGAAGCTTTTTGATGACTGCTTCAATTTCTTCCATAGTTACTGGCATATTGAGCTGTTTAGATTCTTCCTGATTAAGTTTTGGAAGGTTATATTTTTCTAGGAATATGTCCATTTCCTCCAGATTCTCCTGTTTGTTGGAATAAAGTTGTTAGTAGTATTTTTTAACAATCCTTTGTATTTCGGCGGGATCTGTTGTTATTTCACCTCTTTCATTTCTGATTTTGTTTATTTGGGTCCTCTCTCTCTGCTTCTTGGTGAGCCTGGCTAGAGGTTCATCAATCTTGTTTATCCTTTCAAAGAATCAGCTCTTGGTTTTGCTGATCTTTTGTATTGTTTCTTTGGTCTCTAGGTCGTTTATCTCTGCTCTGATCTTTATTATTTCCTTCCTTCTGCTTACACTGGGCTTTTCTTGTTGCTCTTTTTCTAACTCTTTGAGTTGTTGGGTTAGGTAATTTATTAACATTGTTTCTTGTTTTTTTCAGTAGGCTTGTAGAGCTATGAACTTCCCTCTCAAGACTGCTTTCACTGTGTCCCATAGATTTTGGATTGTAGTGTTTTCATTGTCATTTGTTGCCATGATGTTTTTTATTTCTTCTTTGATCTCTCTGGTAACCCAGTCATGGTTTAATAGCATGCTGTTTAGTCTCCATGTTTTTTATTTCCTTGGGGTGTTTTTATTGTAGTTGATTTCCAGTTTTATGCCACTGTGGTCTGAGAAGATGCTTGATATGATTTCTATCTTCTTGAATTTGAAGAGACTTTGCCTATGTCCCGACATATGGTCTATCTTTGAAAATGACCCATGTGCACTTGAGAAGAATGTATATTCTGTGGCTTTGGGGTGAAATGTTCTGAAGATGTCAATTAATTCCATCTGGTCTAGTGAGTCATTTAGGATTGATGTTTCTTTGCTGATTTTTTGTTTAGAGGATTTGTCTAATGGTGATAGTGGGGTATTAAAGTCTCCTACTATGATTGTATTGCTGTCAATCTCTCCCTTGATATCCTCCAGGAGTTTTTTTATGTATTTGGGTGCTCCTGTATTGGGTGCATATATGTTTACCAAAGTTATTTCTTCTTGTTGGATTGCTCCCTTTAGTATTATGAAGTGGCCTTCCTTATCTCTTGTTATGTACTTCAGTTTGAGATCTAATTTGTCAGATATAAGTATTGCTACCCCAGCTTTTTTTTCAGTTCCATTTGCCTGGAAAACCTTTTGCCATCCCTTCACCCTCAGTCTGTGTGCGTCTTTTTTTCTGAGGTGGGTTTCTTGTAGACAGCAGATGTATGGGTCATGTTTTCTTATCCAATCCATTACCCTATACCTTTTGATTGGGGCATTTAATCCGTTTACATTTAAAGTTATTATTGATAGGTACTTATTTGAGCCATTCCTATTCTTTACACCTGTGTTCCTTCTTTGCTTCCTATTTCTTTTTTTTTTTTTTTTACAGCAGACCCTTTAGCATTTCTTGCATTGCTGGTTTGTGGTGATAAATTCCCTTAGTCCTTTTTTGTCTGTGAAGCTCCTGATTTCACCTTCAATTTTGATTGATAGCCTTGCTGGGTACAGTATTCTTGGATTCAGACCCTTCCTTTGCATGACTTTGTATATTTCATTCCATTCCCTTCTGGCCTGATGAGTTTCTGTTGAGAAATCAGTTGCTAGTCTGATGGGGGTTCCTTTGTATGTAACTTTCTGTCTCTCTCTTGCTGCTTTTAAGATTCTTACTTTGTCATTGGTGTTTGCCAATTTAATTATGATGTGCCTTGGCGTCGGTCTTTTGGGGTTCATTTTGCTTGGGACTCTGTGAGCTTCTTGGATTTGTGTGGGTTTTTTCTTCCCTGTATCAGGGAAATTTTCTGTCATTATTTCTTCAAACAGGTTTTCTATTCCTTGCTCAGCTTCCTTTCCTTCTGGAACCCCTATTATGCGGATGTTGTTTTGTTTCGTGTTGTCCCAAAGTTCCCTTAGGCTCTCCTCCTGCCTTTTAAATTTTTTTTCTAGAAGTTGCTCTACTTGGGTATTTTTTCCCATCTTGTCTTCTAGCTCACTGATGCGGTCCTCTGCTTCTTCTAGTCTACTCTTGATGCTTTCTATTGAGTTCTTTACAGCAGCGATGTCATTTTTCATTTCTTCTTGGTTCTTCTTCATTTCCTCTTGGTTCTTGCTCATATTGTCGAGTTTGTCTTCCATTCTTTTCAGCCACCTTACGACCATTTCTCTGAATTCTTTCTCTGGAAGGTTGCTTGCCTCCATTTCATTTACTTCCTTTTCTGGTGATGCCTGCTTTTCTTTCATATGCGGGCTGTGTCTTTGTCTCCCCATGGTCTCTCTTCTCTGGGTGTCTGGTTATGTAGTTCTCTCTCTCCTGCGTTGATTTAAATGCACAAAATACAGCACTACCAGGTACAACACACAAGGCACTGAACAGAAATGTATTCACAATATTAATAACCTCCAACAAAGGTGACCACCAGAGAAAGGCAAATTAGGGGATAGGAGAGAAAGAAGAAGAGGAAAAAGAAAGAAAGAAAGAAAGAAAAAGGAGTGTCAAAATGAAATTGGGAAAAGGAAAAAAAAAGTAAGAGAGACAAGAAAGGGACTAAGAGAGAAAGGGGAACAAACTATATATATGGGGATAAAACTCCAATAGAACAATCACTAATCCCAGCAAATGCCAGCAACAAGTACCTGGGGATTAATACAAACTACAACATCAACTAATATTGAGTGAGGCAAGGGAAAACAGAAGCACAAAACAAACAAAAAATAAACAAACAGAAGAATAAGCAAAACAATCTCACAAAAAAGCATAAAAATTCAATATAATCTACATTCAAGTGAACAACAACAAAAGGACAGAGAGAAAAACAATTTTTTGGGTAGTTAAGACAGCGAAGAGAGAGGTGTGTATGGATTTGGAGCAGGGGAATGGAGATTAGATATATAAGTAGGGTGAAATTTTAACAGGGGGTAAACAGAAAGAATAGGGAAAATCTAAAGCAGGAAAGGGGTAAGATAAACAGGACACCAAAAAGGGAAAAGTGAGGAAGAGAGTGATGGCATAAAGGTAGAGTTGAGATAGAGTAAAATGATGCTAAAGGAAAGATAAAAAATAGAATGTAGAACATTAATCCCAAAACAAAATGAAGAGAAAATAAAAATGACACTTTAAAAAAAAAAGATAAAATAGCAGTAGTAATAATACAGATTGAAAATAAGAATGTAATAATTAAAAAGGTAAAATCAAGTGAGGAAAAAAGAAAAAAATTAGTTTCTTGAGTAAAAGATGCAAAAAATGAAAATAAAAAAATAAAAAATAAAAATAAAATGTGGAGTAGTGAAGGTCATTCACTTCCTCTGTTGTTCTGTTTGGCACGCCTGTTTCTCAGTCCGGACAGTATTGCAGTTCCCTGCGTTCCACTGCTCTTCAGTGATGTAAGCCAGTCCTGATTTTAAGCAGGCAGTGTGTCTTAATTTGTATTCCTTTATTTTTGATTACACAAGAGTCAATTTGTGATTCAGCCCCTGGGTGGCAGTGTTTCTGGATTGACTTCCGGGTTTATCTATGGCCTCTCTAGGCAGTGTTAGAGCCTTCTTTCCCTGTGGCACTCACTACCGGTTTGTGGGAGTGGGCTGCCTCAGAGCTGGCTCTCCATGGTCACTCCCCGCTCCGATCCCCAGGTTCCAGAAAAACAACTTTCCCCTGCAGTCTCCCAGGGTGTCCCCAACTGGGTGATCCTATGTATTGGGCTTAGTAATCAGAAGTAAGAATTTCAAGAGGAAAAAGCCCAAGTGTGCGCACTCCGTGGCTGCGCGTAAGTCTAGCACACCCCTGAAATTCTTAGGCTGTCCCTGCACTTCAGATCAAAATGGGTTGCTTTTTAGAGAGCCCTTCTGTTAGCAGCTCTGAGGACCCCCTTCCACATTCACAGATCACGCCAGCCCCAACAGCCACAGATTTTTCTAGGCACAGACTTCCCTGGTCCTCCAGCTCCCGCACAACGCGCGTTCCTCTCTGGCGCTGGGACCAGAGACCTCACCTTTTCTCAGGCGAAATCTGACCTTTCCGTGGTGGAGTGTAGAGCTCCTCTGAACCCGTGTGTTTGCGCCAATTGGGGAGCGTTGTTCTGGGGCTCGCAGCTGTTCCGTGGGTGCCGCAGGTGTGGATTCTCAGGCTTCCGATAAGCTCCACTTTCTGGTTCCAGATGGCAGAGGCTCCGCGTCCAAGCCCGCAGCTCCGGGAGGGGACCCAGCCGCAGTGGGAGCTGCCAGGTCAGGGGAACCCCATCTAGCAGTCTCCCTCCTTCTTCTGGAGTTCAGCTGTCCCCCAACTTGCCAACAAACACTCCTAGTGCGACCCTCAGCTGTTCTTTCTTTCTGCTCCGGGACAAGGCTCGGAACACGTCTGTCTATTCCGTTGCCATTTTTTCTCAGTGTTATTTCTTCTTGTTGGATTGCTCCCTTTAGTATTATGAAGTGGCCTTCCTTATCCCTTGTTATGTCCTTCACTTTGAGATCTAATTTGTCAGATATAAGTATTGCTATCCCAGCTTTTTTTTTCAGTTCCATTTGCCTGGAAAACCTTTTCCATCCCTTCACCCTCAGTCTGTGTGCATGTTTGTTTTTTTTTTTGAGGTGAGTTTCTTGTATATAGCAGATATATGGGTCTTGTGTTCTTATCCAATCCGTTACCCTATGTCTTTTGATTGGGGAATTTAATCCATTTACATTTAAGGTTATTTTTGATAGGTACTTATTTGTCGCCATTTTTATTCTTTACCCCTGTGTTCCTTCTTCGCTTCCTATTTCTTTTTTTTACAGCAGACCCTTTAGAATTTCTTGCATTGCTGGTTTGGTGGTAATAAATTCCCTTAGTCCTTTTTTGTCTGTGAAGCTCCTGATTTCACCTTCAATTTTGTATTGATAGCCTTGCTGGGTACAGTATTCTTGGATTCAGACCCTTCCTTTGCATGACTTTGTATATTTCATTCCATTCCCTTCTGGCCTGATGAGTTTCTGTTGAGAAATCAGTTGCTAGTCTGATGGGGGTTCTTTTGTATGTAACTTCTGTCTCTCTTTTGCCGCTTTTAAGATTCTTACTTTGTCATTGGTGTTTGCCAATTTAATTATGATGTGCCTTGGCGTCGGTCTTTTGGGGTTCATTTTGCTTGGGACTCTGTGAGCTTCTTGGATTTGTGTGGGTTTTTTCTTCCCTATATCAGGGAAATTTTCTGTCATTATTTCTTCAAACAGGTTTTCTATTCCTTGCTCAGCTTCCTTTCCTTCTGGAACCCCTATTATGCGGATGTTGTTTTGTTTCGTGTTGTCCCAAAGTTCCCTTAGGCTCTCCTCCTGCTTTTTAATTTTTTTTTCTAGGAGTTGCTCTACTTGGGTATTTTTTCCCATCTTGTCTTCTGTCTGACTGATGTGGTCCTCTGCTTCTTCTAGTCTACTCTTGATGCTTTCTATTGAGTTCTTTACAGCAGCGATGTCATTTTTCATTTCTTCTTGGTTCTTCTTCATTTCCTCTTGGTTCTTGCTCATATTGTCGAATTTGTCTTCCATTCTTTTCAGCCACCTTACGACCATTTCTCTGAATTCTTTCTCTGGAAGGTTGCTTGCCTCCATTTCATTTACTTCCTTTTCTGGTGATGCCTGCTTTTCTTTCATATGCTGGCTGTGTCTTTGTCTTCCCAGGGTCTCTCTTCTCTGGATGTCTTGTTATGTAGTTCTCTCTCTCCTGCGTTGATTTAAATGCACAAAATACAGCACTACCAGGTACAACACACAAGGCACTGAACAGAAATGTATTCATAATATTAATAACCTCCAACAAAGGTGACCACCAGGGAAAGGCAAATTAGGGGATAGGAGAGAAAGAAGAAGAGGAAAAAGAAAGAAAGAAAGAAAGAAAAAGGAGTGTCAAAATGAAATTGGGAAAAGGAAAAAAAAAGTAAGAGAGACAAGAAAGGGACTAAGAGAGAAAGGGGAACAAACTATATATATGGGGATAAAACTCCAATAGAACAATCACTAATCCCAGCAAATGCCAGCAACAAGTACCTGGGGATTAATACAAACTACAACACCAACTAATATTGAGTGAGGCAAGGGAAAACAGAAGCACAAAACAAACAAAAAATAAACAAACAGAAGAATAAGCAAAACAATCTCCCAAAAAAGCATAAAAATTCGATATAATCAACATTCAAGCAAACAACAACAAAAGGACAGAGAGAAAAACAATTTTTTGGATAGTTAAGACAGTGGAGAGAGAGGTGTGTAAGGACTTGGAGCAGGGGAATGGAGATTAGATATGTAAGTAGGGTGAAATTTTAACAGGGGGTAAACAGAAAGAATAGGGGAAATCTAAAGCAGGAAAGGGGTAAGATAAACAGGACACCGAAAAGGGGAGTGTGATGGCATAAAGGTAGAGTTCAGATAAAGTAAAAGATGCTAAAGGAAATATGAAAATAGAATGTAGAACACTAATTCCAAAGTAAAACGAAGAGAAAATAAAATGACACTTAAAAAAAAAAGATAAAATAGCAGTAGTAATAATACGGATTGAAAATAAAAATGTAATAATTAAAAAAGTAAAATCAATTGAGGAAAAAAGAAAAAAAATTAGTTTCTTGAGTAAAAGATGCAAAAAATGAAAATAAAAAATAAAAAATAAAAATAAAATGTGGTGTAGTTAAGGTCATTCACTTCCTCTGTTGTTCTGTTTGGCATGCCTGTTTCTCAGTCCGGATAGTATTGCAGTTCCCTGCGTTCCACTGCTCTTCAGTGTTGTAAGCCAGTCCTGATTTTAAGCAGGCGGTGTGTCTTAATTTCTCGTATTCCTTTATTTTTGATTACACAAGAGTCAATTTGTGATTCAGCCCCTGGGTGGCATTGTTTCTGGATTGACTTCTGGATCTATATATGGCCTCTCTAGGCAGTGTTAGAGCCTTCTTTCCCTTGGCACTCACTACCGGTTTGTGGGAGTGGGCTGCCTCAGAGCTGGCTCTCCGATGGTCACCCCCCACTCCGATGCCCAGGTTCCAGAAAAACAACTTTCCCCTGCAGTCTCCCAGGGTGTCCCCAACTGGGTGATCCTATGTATTGGGCTTAGTAATCAGAAGCAAGAATTTCAAGAGGAAAAAACCCAAGTGTGCGAACAATAGCTCTGTGCCTAAGTCTAAGCAGCCGGCACACCTTTGAAATTCTTAGGCTGTCCCTGCACGTCAGATCAAAATGAGTTGCTTTTTAGAGATCCCTTCTGTTAGCAGCTCTGAGGACCCCCTTCCACATTCACGGATCACGCCAGCCCCAACAGCAACGAATTTTTCTAGGCTCAGACTTCCCTGGTTCTCCAGCTCCCACAAAACGCGCGTTCCTCTCTCCCGCCGGGACCAGAGACCTCACCTTATCCCAGGCGAAATCTGACCTTTCCCTGGTGGAGTGTAGAGCTCCTCTGAATCCATGTGTTTGCGCCAATTGGGGACCGGCGTTCTGGGGTTCGCAGCTGTTCCGTGGGTGCCGCAGTTGTGGATTCTCAGGCTTCCGATAAGCTCCATTTTCCCATTCAAGATGGCACAGATTCCGCGTCCAAGCCCGCAGCTCCGGGAGGGGACCCAGCCGCAGTGGGGGCTGTCAGGTTAGGGGAACCCCGTCTAGCAGTCCCCCACCTTCTTCTGGAGTTTAGCTGTCCCTTAACTTGCCAACAAACACTCCTCGTGCGACCCTCAGCTGTTCTTTCTTTCTACTCCGGGACAAGGCTCAGAACACTTCTGTCTATTCCGCCGCCATTTTTCCTCCCCTCCATTTTTCACTTTTAAAAATATGAAATACATTCATATAGTTGTTAAAACTTGCTATTTTGTTAATCAGTAATTATAAATGCCCCTGTTATCACCACCCGAGTTAAGAAAGCACAGTGCTGATACTTAGAAGCCCTCAGAGTATCTATCCCAAAGCTAATATCCTTCCTAGACATAACCACTAGTCCTAATTTCTGAAAAACGTAGTTTAACTTTCCCATTTTAAATTTTACAGAAATGGAATCATACATTATATATTTTCAATATTTTATTTTTCTGTCAACACTGATACATGTCCCAGTATGTAGCTGTAGTCCAATAACTTTCATTTGTTGTTGGAAGCCACCCATTGTCTTCAATAGCAGAGAGGTGTGGACAAGGAATCCGCAAGGCTGGTTAACCTTGAAGCTCTGAAAGGTCAGAGCCAACCACCCACTGTTTAGTTGAGACAATGGTAGCTGAAGCAACTTCCACCTTTTAGTTTTATGTAAATTCTTGCTTATTGGCTATTATTGGAATTGCCTGCCTAAAGGCTATGGGTGTATCCCATAGTCTTAATAAAAGGGATAGCAAGGCCAGAGCAGGGTGGAGTCCTTGAGTTGGGCTCCTGCCTGGCCCCCAATATTTCCAAATTAATATTTTCTAGTCTCTTTCATTTGCGTGTGGCCTCCTCCAGAGCCTGAACCCTGAACCTGAACCCTGAACCACGCAGGACGTGGTGGGAACACTCCCAACTGGCAGCCCAACGTGGGGCACTCACAATTTGTATATTATAAATAATGACACTGTGAGTATTCTTATGCATGTATACTGGTACCCACTTCCTTTTGGATATTATACCCAGAGGAGGAATTGCTAAATCCCAAGATACGTCTGTCTTCTAGTTTACTAGATAATGCCAAAATGATTTCTAAGTTGTACCAATTTACATTCTCACCAGAGGCAAATAATAGCGATTGTTGCTCTATATCCTTTCCAATACAGTATTATCAGACTTAAGTTTTTTAAATATTTTTTTGCCAATATGATAGGTATGTAGGTATGTATGGATCCCTAATTGTAGTTTTAATTTTCCTTTCCCATGTTACTAATGAGGTTGAACTCCTTTATATATGTTTATAGATCATTTGAATTTTCTCCTTTGAGAAGTATGTACATTTTTTGGCCTATTTTCTATTAGATGAACTTTTTTCATGTCTTTTTACATTTAGGATATAAATCTTTTGTATGTCACATGTGCTGCAAATGTCTACCCCTTCTTGGCTTATCTTTCATAACTTTAATGTTTTAATAAGATTTTTAATTGGTTTTTAGAGAAAGAGGAAGGGAGAGGGAGAGGGAGAGGGAGAGGGAGAGGGAGAGAGAGAGAGAGAGAGAGAGAGAGAGAGAGAGAGAGAGAGAGAGAGAGAGAGAGAAACTCTTATGTGAGAGCAAAAAATTGGTCGGCTGCCTCCTACATGCCCCTTACTGGGGGTGGAGCCCACAACCCAGGCCTATGCCCTGGCCGGGAATCAAACCAACAACTTTTCAGTGCAAGGGACAATGCCCAACCGAGCTACACTGGCCAGGGCCACACCTTTATTTATTTATTTATTTATTTATTTATTTATTTATTTATTTATTTATTGAAAGGAGAGAAAGAGAGAGAGATAGAAACATCAATGCTGAGAGAATCATTGATTGGCTGCCTCCTGCACACCCCCCACTGCGGATCGAGCCCGCAACCTGGGCATGTGCCCTTGACTGGAATCAAACCTGGGACCCTTAAGTCCACAGGCCGACACTCTATCGCCTGAGCCAAACCAGCCAGGGCCACACCTTTAATTTTAATTTATCAAATCTTTTATGGATACTGCTTTTTTCATCAGTTAGTAAATCTTTCCCTAACATAAGGTAATATCGCTATTCTCCTATATAAAGGAAATCTTTGCATTTTTGCATTTCAAATTAAGGTCTTTAATCCACTTAGAATTGATTTTTACATATGATGTTAGGTAGTGGTTCCAATTTCACTAAACAACTATAGATACCTGACTGTCCCAGAGCTATGTTTTGAAAAGACTTTTCTTTCTCCATTATTATGCAGTGCCACTACTGTTATAAATCAGATGTTTATGTATGTGTGAGTCTGTTCTGGACTTTTTATTCTTTGTTTATCTTGCCCTAATATTACACTTTCTTAATCACATATTTTATAACCAGATGACCGATGCACGAAATTCGTGCATGGAGGAGGGGTGTCCCTTAGCCCGGCCTGCTCCCTCTCGCAATCTGGGACCCCTTGCTCCTAACCGTCCATCTGCTTGCTCCTAACCGCCTGCCTGCTCGCTCCTTAGCTTTTTACAGCTTGGCTTGTTGCTCCTTAGCACTGCCATGGAGGCAGGAGAGGCTCCGGCCACCTCCGCTGTGCTCACCATCTGTGAGCCTGGCTCAGGGCTTCTGTCTGAGCAGAGCTCCTGCTGCGGGAGCCTCTGCACTGACCACCAAGGGGCAGCTCCTGCATTGAGTGTCTGTCCCCTGGTGGTCAGTGCACATCATAGTGACTGGCTGTTCACTGTTCGGTCGATTTGTATATTAGCCTTTTATTATATAGGATAGGTCTTAATTTTCTGGTAGACTATGTTTCCATCCTTCCTAGCGTTCTTCTCAAGAATGTCTTGGCTATTCTAGATTCTTTATATTTCCATGTAAATATTAGAATCAACTTGCCAATACCTCTTTTTCCCCCACATACACAAATATACCATCCTGTTAGAATTTGAAATTTGGGAAGAATGTCATATTTAAACTATTTAATCTTCCATTCCATGAACAAATTTGTTAAACGAGTTGTTCAAGTATTCTACTGTATTATTGCTCTCTGTTAGTCTAATAGTCCTCTCAATTATGTGAGAGGTAAGTTAAAGCATCCCATTAGATTATGAATTGAAATATTTTTATTTCTATGAAATTTTCTTTTATATATTTTAAAAGTATATTAATATGGGAAAATATTTTGTAATGTTGTATCTTTATGGTAGATTAAATTATGATTATTAAGTGATCCTCTTTCTCTCTAGTAATGCTCATTATTATTTTCATGATATATTATTTTTACTTATTTATATTTAATCTTTTTGTGTCTTTATATTTTAAATATATTTTTATTTATTTCAGAGAGGAAGGGAGAGGCAGAGAGATAGAAACATCAATGATGAGAGAGAATTATTGATCAGCTGCCTCCTGCACACCCCCTACTGGGGATTGAGTCTGCAACCCGAGCATATGCTCTGACTAGAAATTGAATGGTGACCTCCTGATTTATACGTTGTTGCTCAACCACTGAGCCACACCAGCCAGGCTGTATCCTTATATTTTAAATATGTCTCTTACAAACAGTATATGGTTGACTTTTTATTTTTTAATTGGCAGTCTTTGTCTATTAACTGGATTATTTAGTCTATTTACATATAATTGCTGACATTCCTTGATGTTTTCTACCTGCTTTTCTCTTCTCTTATTCTTTCTTATCTTTTGGGGGTATTTCAAATAAATTGTTCTATTTTTTGTTCTACCTCTACTAGCGGGGAGGTTATACTCTCTGCTTTTGTTATTTTTTTAAAAAAATATATTTTATTGATATTTCACAGAGAGGAAGGGAGAGGGATAGAGAGCTAGAAACATCGATCAGCTGCCTCCTGCACACCTCCCACTGAGGATGTGCCCACAACCAAGGTACATGCCCTTGACCGGAATCAAACCCGGGACCCTTCAGTCTGCAGGCTGACGCTCTATCCACTGAGCCAAACCGGTTTTGGCTCTGCTTTTATTTTTGAAATGTCTGGCTACTCTAGACATTTCATCAAGCAAACTTAAATTTATGAAAGTCTGAAGTTGAGCTATGTATTTGCCACTGCGAAGAGTGTAGTATTTACAAAAAAAAAATCACATTGATTGGGATTTATTTGGCTTCTTAAATCTGTGGGTCAATCCCTTTTATCAGTTCTGAAAAATTTCCCATTATCTTTTCAAATACCACCTCTGCTTGATTATCTTTCTCCTCTCCTTCTGGGATTTTGAATAAATACATTTTAGGCCCCTCATTTTATTTTCACATCATACACTCTCTTCTGTTTTCCTTACCTTTTTTGTCCCCATGATGAATTTTGTTATTGTCTTTAACTCTCTTTTAAGTTTTCAATTTCAGTTGTTTTGTTTTCATCTCTGTAAGTTTATTTTTTCTTTTCAAACCTGTTATGTCACTTTATAGTTTTCTGTTCCCTACAAATATCTTGAAGCCAATATTTTATAAACATAAATACTTCAGTTTCCAAAGTCTTTGCAGGTCTTTTCTTATTGGATAGTATTTCTCTGGATTTTTTATTGTGGTGTTGTTTCCTAGTGTCCTTGGTTCTTTTACATGTGTGCTGGTAACTGAACTTGAAAGATAATTTATAGGAGTAATTTGAGGGCTGGATGATTAATCTTTCTCCAGTTTTTGTATTTGATTTTGTCAGTTACTTCAGTTCACTGCCACCCCTTAAATTCTATGTCACCCAAGAGAAACAAACCTTGTTTCAGTAATTGAATTTCTAGGAATCTATTCTTAGGAATTATATTTACATAAAAATAAATTTATACACAAAGATATTTAAAACAATGTTATTTTGTATAGCAAAAAACTGTTAAAAAAAAACAAAAACAAAAAAAACTGTTGATAATCTGTATGTCCAATAAGAGGGGAATGGTTAGATAAGTTATATGAAAAAGCACATAGATATTAAAATAATGTTAATATAAGGTACACAACATCATGGTAAACATTTTTTACAATTGAATTTAAAAGAAGGTAAAAATTACATATCTATATATATAAAAGCCTCCCATGGTCCCTCCTCCCAGCCGGCCAGCCCCTATCGCCCCGATCCAGACTGGGCAAGATGACCCTGATTGGCCCCGATCACTGGCCAGGCCAAGTATCCCCACCCATGCACAAAATCATGCACTGGGCCTCTAACATAATATAATTATAAGTATGTTAACAAAAACCATTGCATAAAAATGTCCAGAATGGGTATTGTCTAATAAAACTTTTGGTGATGATAAAAATGTTCTATATCTGCCCTGCAATTTGGTAGCCATTAGTTACATGCAGCTATTTAATACTTGACATGTGACTAGTGTGACTAAAGAATTGCAGTTTAGCCCTGGCTGGTTTTCTCAGTGGTTAGAGCATCGGCCTATGGACTGAAGGGTCCAGAGGGTGCCTACAGGAGGCAACCAATCAATGTATCTCTCTTGCATCAATGTTTCTCTCTCTCTCTCTCCCCCCTATTTTCTATTCTCTCAAAAAAAAAAAATCAATGGGAAAAATATCCTCAGGTGAGGATTAACAACAACAACAACAAAAAAGAATAACAGCTTAAATTATATTTAATTTTAAATTTAGCTGTATGCAATAGTAGTTACTATATTGGCTATTGCAAGTCTAGAACATATTGAAATATTAATAATGATCTTTTTGGGAAGTGGTTGAGAGTTTTGGTGACTTTTCCCCTTTCTTTTTAGTTTTCAAAGGGTTCCAAATGTTCCTTAATGTACAATTTACATTTTACATTTTAAAGTAAAAAGGCTTTAACCAAACTAGTACCCCATAAAACATTTAAAGTATTGTTGTAAAGTCTAGTAGAAGTTAAAAGGCCAAGTCTATACCAATATATAATATATATATATATATTATTGAGAGAGGAAGGGAGAGGGGGAGAGAGAGAGAGAAATATCATTGATCAGCTGCCTCCTGCATGTACTCACTGAGGATTGAGCCCGAAACCTGGGCGTGTGTCCTGACTAGGAATCAAACCGTGAACTCCTATTTCATAGATCGATGCTCAACCATTGAGCCATGCTGGCCAGGCTATACCAATTCTTTTTGACACATAGTTAAATGTGCCATGTACACAAGCTGCCATATTGATCATGATAGCTTTTATACTTTTAGGTAATACTAATTTTTAAAGAGTAGCAAGAAAAAAATTACAAGCTAATTACCTTTCCACATGCTGTCCTAGAATCACAACTAGTGATGGACATGTTTCTTTTGTCTAGTTCAAAATCAAATAGTCTGTCATCAACTATCTTTTTTTCTGGAATATCCACAGAAAGTTGATAAGAAATTGTTTTACAGTGCTTTGGATCTAAAAGGAAAAGGATCACATGAAGTACATATATGTTTTAAGTTTTTGAAAGCCTTTATTCTAAAATGAAACTTTAAACTATTGCAAATGCATTGCTTCATTAGGAATATTTTAATGGAATAAAAATGACAACCTTCATTAAATTAAAGTGAGGAACCTTCCTTTGTTAAAAACAAAACAAAATGAGACCATTCATTCCTTTGTTAAAAAAAAGAAAAATGAGAATTGATTTGGGATCCAACACCTTGATCTGGACACAAAATGGCAGCTAAACAGGCAGCAGTGTCCTGCACCTCCTCCTAGGGACAGGGCAGAAAAGCAACTAAATCGGAGAATATCCACCCTGAATTAACATATTGGATACAGCTGAGGAGACAATTTTCAACAAGGAAGTGGAGAGGATGCTGAGAGAACACCACTTGCCAGCCATAACCCACATGGAACCACCACTGTGCCCGGCAGTAAGTGGCGCAGTACCTCCCAGCAGGCCCCCAGATGTCTGCAGGGAGCGCGGGCCACCAGAGTGAGCTCCCACACCAGGCCTCCTCGCCAGCCTGCTGGGACTCAGTGTCCTAGGATCCAGCTTCAAGACCCTGCAGTGAGTGCAAGCCAGGGGGAACCCTGCACCCCACCCCTGCCCCAGACCCCAGAACCATGCTGCTAGCCTGACCTGGAGCCACCTGGCACTGGCTCCACCCCCAGACCCAAGACCTGCTGTCAGAGTGAACCGGAGACACCCAGAGCATGCCCCAGTCCAGACCACAGGGGAGTTCTGACTGTGACCCAGAGCAATCTGCCCCACTCCTGGGACAGTCCTGCCATGGTCATCCAGAGCAACCCAAGGCACACCTTACCCCAGGTGACAGGGGAGCACAGACTGAGTGACCCAGGGCAGCCCAACCCCACTCCACACTGAGGAGGGGCGAATTGGAGCAACCCAGCATGTGCCCCACTCAGGCCACACAGGAGCTTGTACTGTGTGACCCAGAACAACCTACACCCATTTCTCCCCAGTTCCTGGGACAGTTCTGCAGGGGCTACCTGGAGCAACCCAGCACACACCTCACTCCAAGCCATAGGAAAGCACTGCAGGGGTAACCCAGAGCAAGTCAGTGTGCCCATCCAGGGGCCAGAGGACAGTGCTGCAAGTGAACCACCAGAGGGATCTAGGGTGCCACCCTGCCATGGGTGCCGGAGCTGCACAGCAAATTACATGCCAGAAAGCTCTGGGTCCTCACAGGGAGTTGCACATCAGAGGAACTGTGCACATGCTCCCACCATCCCAGCATCTAAAGCAGACAACTGAGCCCTAGCCAGTTTGGATCAGTGGATAGAGTGTCGGCCTATGGACTGAAGGGTCCTGGGTTTGATTCCAGCCAAGGGCACATACCTCAGTTGCAAGCTCCTCCCTGGCTCAGGCCTTCATTGGGGCTCGTGCAGGAGGTAACCAATAGATGTGTTTCTCTCACATTGATATTTCTCTCTGTCTTTCCCTCTCTCTTCTGTTCTCTAAAAATCAATGGAAAATATCCTCAGGTGAGGATTTAAAATAAAATAAAGCAGACAACTGAGGGACCAGATCTGTGAGAGAAGAGGATTCAACTCAGAGCAGAGACAATAAAGGTGTGAGATTCAAGGCAGACCCAGCCTCTGGGCTAACAATTTCCAGACCATTGTCCTGATAAGGTCTTCAACCTCTCAAATTCCAAGCAGGGTGCCCAGGACCAGAGACAGCAAAAATGGGAGACAAAGAAACAACCCCCAAGGAAAGAAAAGGAGGTATTATCAGAAAAAGGAAACGAATGAAATGGAGGCATGCAATATGTCAGAAACAGAATTCAGAGTAAGGGTTATCATAATACTAAAAGGCCAAGAGGTATCACAACCAAAACAACCAAATGACTGGTCACCAGAAGGTGCATAGAGCACTTCTCAGCCATTAATGACCTAACAACCAGTTGCTACGATGCCCACTGTGGCCAGTGAACCAGCCTGATCAGGGGGTGGGGCCGGCGGCCAACCTTGTGGCCCCTCCTCCATGCTAGCCTGCTCCTGATTGGACTCTCCCACCCTGATCAAGATCCAGGTCTGCAAAATAAAAAAAAAAAGAGCCAGACCTGCTGGCCAAATGTCCCCTTCCTTCCCTCCCCGACCCCACCAGCTGTGCTCCCATCAGCCCACCCCACCATGATAGGCCCACAGCCCTTCCCCCTGGCTGGCCCTCCCCTGATCGCACCCTCCCACCCCAACAGGGTGAGGCTGGGTGGCCAACCTCCTGCAGCCCCTTCCCCTGGCTGGCCATGCCCCTGATGGGTCCCACCATCCTGATCGGCCCAAGGCCCTTCCCTCCATCCAGCCCCGAATCTTAAAGGCTGCCAGGGAGAGACAGAAAGTTACTTATAAGGGATCTCCCCTTAGAATATAAACTGATTTCTCAACAGAAACACATCAGGCCAGAAAGGAATGAAATGAAATATACAAAGTGATGCAAAGCAAGGGACTGAATCCAAGAATACTATACCAAGAAAGGCTACCATTAAAAATTGAAGGTGAAATAAGGAGCTTCACAGACACAAAGAGGCTAAGGGAGTTTATTACCACCAAGCCAGTCAATGCAAGAAATGCTAAAGGAACTGCTGTATAAAGAAGAAATAGGAAGGGAAGAAGGAACACAGGCATAAAGAAGAAAAATGGCAATGAACAAATACCTATCAATAACAACCTTAAATGTAAATGGATTAAATGCTCCAATCAAAAGACATAGGGTACCTTAATGGATAAGAAAACATGACCCATATATATGCTAGTCTACAAGAAACCTACCTCAGAACAAAGGACTCACACAGACTGATAGTGAAGGGATGGAAAAAAAATTTAAGGTGAATGGAAGTGAGAAAAAAAAAAGCTGGGGTAGCAATACTTTTATATGATAAAATAGACCTCAAAGTGAAGGTCATAATAAGAGATAAGGAAGGCTACTTCATAATACTAAAGGGATCGATACAACAAGAGGATATAACTCTGGTAAACATATATGCACCCAATGCAGGAGCACCCAAATACACACACACAAAATTCTAGAAGATATCAAGACAGAGATCTGCAGCAATCCTATCTAATAAAGAGGGAATATGCTAATTGACCCTCACGCTGTTGCAAAGGTGGCGGCGCCCACAGCCAATAAGGAGGGAATATGCTAATTGACTGCCCTTCCTCAAAGATGGCAGTGCCCACATCCAATAAGGAGGGAATATGCTAATTGACTGCCCTGCCCTCAAAGATGGCGGTGCCCACAGCCACAAGATGGTGGCGCCCAGTCCCCTCAGCCCCGCCGGGGTGCACCTGCCTCCAGAATCCCCCAGTCCCCTCAGCCGCTCAGCCTTCCAGGGCCGGCCCGAGGCTCAGGCAAGCCTCATATGGCAGCTGCCCAGCCGACACCTGAGATGCAGGCAAGCTTTGGATGACGGTTGCCCAGCCAATGCCTGAGGCACAGGCAAGCCTCAGATGTCAGCTGCCCAGCCACTCAGGGCCGGCCTGAGGCTCAGGCAAACCTCAAATGGCAGCTTCCCAGCATGCCCAGGGCCAGCCAAGGCTCAGGTAACTAGGGCAGGCCGAGGCTTGCACTGCCGGCAGTGGCAGCAGCAGAGGTGTGATTTGGCGTCACCTTCCCCTGATCGCCGGTCGCCTCCCACCCCTCATGGTTCCCGTACTGTGAGAGGGGGAAGGCCGGGCTGAGGTACACCCCCCCACTTCCAGGGCTGAATTTTCATGCACCAGGCATCTAGTACAGTCATAGTAGGGGAATTTAATACCCCATTGACATCACTGGATAAATCCTCTAGACAAAAATATCAGCAAAGAATCCTAAACTACTCACTAGATCAGATGGACTTAACCAACATCTTCAGAACATTTCACCCTGAAGCTACAGAATATACATTCTTCTCAAGTGCACATGGGACATTTTCAAAAATAGACCACATATTCAGACACAGGCAAAGTCTCTTTAAATTCAACAAGATTGAAATCATATCAAGCATCTTCTCAGATTACAATGGCATAATATTAGAAATAAACTACAATAAAAACAATCACAAAATTCAAACACTTGGAGGCTAAATAGCATGCTATTAAACAATGATTGTATTACAAAAGAGATCAAATAAGAAACAAAAACAGCCTGGAAACAACAATGAAAACAAAACAATCCAAAATATGGGACACAATGAAAGCAGTCCTGAGAGGGAAGTTCATAGCTCTACAGGCCTACCTCAAAAAAACAAGAAAAACTGGTAATAAATTATATAACTCTACAACTTAAAGAATGAGAAAGAGAGCAAGAAGAAGAGCCCAGAGTGAAGGAAGGGAATAAAGATCAGAGTGGCAATAAATGACGTTGAGACCAAAACAAACAAACAAACAAACAAACAAACAAAAAACCCACACACAACAATATAAAAGATCAATGAAATCAAGAGCTGGTTCTTTGAAAGGCTAAACAAGATTGATGAACCTCTAGCAAGGCTCACCAAGAACCTCTAGCAAGGCTCACCAAGAAAGAGAGAGGACCCAAATAAACAAAATCAGAAATGAGAGAGGCAAAGTAACAACAGACCCCACCAAAATTCAAAGGATTGTAAAAAAACACCCAAAAACTATGAACAACTCTATTCCAACAAACTGGTCAATCTAGAAGAAATGGACATATTCCTAGAAAAATATGATCTTCCAAATCTCAATCAGGAAGAATAAAATAATCTGAATAGGCTGATAACTATGGAGAAAATTGAAGAAGTCATCAAATAATGTTCAGCAAACAAAAGCCCTGGGCCAAATGGCTTCACAGGGGAGTTTTACCAAACATTCAAAGAAGAAATAAAACCTATCCTCCTCAGACTATTTCAAAAAATTCAAGAGGAATGCACACTTCCAAGCTCTTTCTATGAAGCCAGCATCACCCTAATACCAAAACCAGATAAAGACATCACACACACAAAAAAAGAGAACTACAGGCCAATATCCTGTAGTGAACATAGATAATAAAATCCTCAACAAAATTCTAGCAAATCAGATCCAGCATTACACTAGACAGATCATACACCATGACCAAGTGGGATTTATTCCAGGGATGCAAAGCTGATACAATATCTGCAAATCAATAAACATGATACATCACATAAACAAATTGAGAGATAAAAATGACATAATCATATCAATTGATGCAGAAAAAGCATTTCACACAATCCAATACTCTTTATGATAAAAACTCTCAGCAAAGTTTGAATAGCGGGATCATACCTCAACATAATAAAAGCCTTATATGACCAACCTACAGCCAACATCATACTCAATGAGAAAAAACTAAAACCATTTCCCCTAAGAACAGGAACAAGACTGGGATGCACACTCTCACCACTCCTGTTTGACATAGTACTAGAAGTGCTAGCCATAGTGATTAGACAAGAAGAAATAAAAGGCACCCACATTGGAAAAGAAGAAGTAAAACTGTCATTATTTGCAAATGACATATTATACATAAAAAAAACCCAAAGACTTCATAAAAAAACACACAAAACTACTAGATTTAATACATGAATTTGGCACTGTAGCGGGATACAAAATTAACACCCAGAAATCTATGGCCCTTTTATACACCAATAATGAACTCATAGAAAGAGAAACAAACAAAGAAAGAATCCCATTTACTGTTGCAACAAAAAAATTAAGATACCTAGGAATACACGTAACTAAGGAGGTAAAATACCTGTATTCAGAAAACTACAGGACATTGAAAAAAGATATAAAGGAAGACATAAACAAATGGAAGACTATACCGTGTTCATGGATTGGTAGACTCAACATCATTAAAATGTCCATACTACTCAAATTTATCTATAGATTTAATGCAATCCCTATTAAAATACCAACGGCATATTTCACAGACCTAGAATGAACTCTACAAAAATTCATATGGAATAAAAAAAGACCCCGAATAGCTGCAGCAATCCTGAGAAAGAAGAACCAAGTAGGTGGGATCTCAGTACCAGATATCAAGGTGTATTACAAAGCCACTGTTCTCAAAACTGCTTGGTACTGGCACAAGAACAGACATATAGACGAATGAAACCGAACCCAGAACCCAGAAATTGACCAAAGCCATTATGCTTAATTAATATTTGACAAAGGAGGTAAGAACAAACAATGGAGTCAAGACAGTCTCTTCAATAAATGGTGTTTGGAAAATTGGACAGATACATGCAAAAAAATGAAATCAGACCACCAACTAATATCATACACAAAAATTGCCGGAAGCCGATCATTGTTTTATTAATGGAGAGGTGTGGACAGGGAATCTGGAGGGCTGATCAACCTTAATTGCTTTGAAGGGTCAGAGCTAATTATTAGATATTGGTAGTTGAAGCAGCCCCCACCTGTTAGTCCTAAATTCACTGATTGGCTTTTATTGGAGTTTCCTGCCTAGGGAATATGGGTGTACCCTATAATTTTAATCTTAATAAAAGGGATCGTAAAGCCAGAGCGGGGAGTAGTCCTCCCACTAGAGTTGGACTACCGCCTGGCCCCCATTTCCCAAATTAATGCTTTTCTAGTCTCTTTTCATTTGTGTGTGGCCTTCTCCAGAACCCAAACCCTGAACTGGAACCCTGAACCATGCAGGACGTGAGAGGGGTTTCCACAAAAAATAAACTCAAAATGGATAAAGACTTAAACATATGATGGGAAACCATAAAAATATTAGAAGACTCCATAGGCACCAAAATATCAGACATATGTTGTAGAAATATCTTTACCGATACAGTTCTTAGGGCAATGGAAACTAAGGGGAAAATAAACAAATAGGACTACATCAAAATAAAAAACTTCTGCACAGCAAAAGAAACCATCAAGAAAAGAACAAGAAAGCCCACTGCATGGCAGAACATATTTGCCAATGTTATCTCTGATAAGGGTCTAGTCTCCAAAATTTATAGGGAATTCACATCTTAACAAAAGGAAGATAAACAATCCAATAAAAAAATGGGCAAAGGACATAAATAGACACGTTTCAAAAGTGGACAGACAGAAGGCCAAGAGACATATAAAAACATGCTCAGTCACTAATCATCCGAGAGATGCAAATCAAAATGACAATGAAATACTATCTCACACCTGTCAGAATGGTTATCATCAACAAATTGACAAAAGACAAGTGCTGGTGAGGATCTGGAGAAAAAGGATCCCTCGTGCACTGCTAGTGGGAATGCAGACTGGTGCAGTCACTGTGGACAACAGTATGGTGTTTCCTCAAAAAATAAAAATGGAATTCCCAATTGACCCAGTAATCCCACTTCTAGGAATATATCTCAAGAAATCAGAAACACCAATCGGAAAGGACATATGCACTGGTTCATAGCAGCACAATTTACAATAGCTAAGATTTGGAAACAGCCTAAGTGCCCATCAGCAGATTAGTGGATTATAAAACTGTGGTACATCTACACAATGGAATACTATGCTGCTATAAAAAAGAAGGCACTCTTTCCATTTGCAACAGCATGGATGGTCCTGGAGAGCATTATGCTAAGCGAAATAAGTCAGTCAGAGTAAGATAAATATCACATGATCTCACTTATTTGTGGATTATAATGAACAACATAAACTGATGAACAAAAACAGATCCAGAGACAGAGATCAGATGCTCAAACCTCAGAGGGAAGGTAGGGGAGGGTGGGCATAAGGGGAAGAGATCAACCAAAAAATTTGTATGCATGCATATAAGCATAACCAATGGACACAGACACCAGTGGGGGTGTGATGGCATGAATGAGGGTGGGATGGGGGGGCAATGGGGGATAAGAACTCATATGTAATACCTTAATCAATAAAGAAAAAAAGTATTGAATTGTACATTTAAAACGGATGAATTTTATGTATATAACTTATACCTCAAACACATCCTATTTGATAAAGAGGGAATATGCTAATTGACTGACACACCCTCACAAAGATGGTAGTGCCCACATCCAATAAAGAGGGAATATGCTAATTGACTGCCATGCCCTCACAAAGATGGAAGTGCCCACATCCAATAAAGAGGGAATATGCTAATTGACTGCCATGCCCTCACAAGATGGCAGCTCCCAGTCCCCTCAGCCCCGCCTCATCCAGCCAGAGTCCCCCAATTTCCTCAGCCCCGCCCATCCAGCCTCAGTTCCCCAGTCCCCTCAGCCCCACAGGGGAAGGCAATTGGGGGCAATTGGGCCAGCAGGGGAGGTCAGTTGGGGACGACCATGCTGGCAGGGGAGCAGTTAGGTGTCAATCAGGCTGGCAGAGGAGTGGTTAGGGGGTGATCAGGCTGGCAGGCAGAGGGGTTAGGGGCAATCAGGCAGGCAGGCAGGCAGGCAAGCAGTTAGGAGCCAGCAGTCCTGGATTGTGAGAGGGATGTCCGACTGCTGGTTTAGAATCAAGCCTAAACCAGCAGTCGGACATCCCTCAAGGGGTACCAGATTGGAGAGGGTGCAGGCTGGGCTGAGGGACACCCCCCGCCCCCATACACGAATTTCATGCACTGGGCCTCTAGTGTGTAATATAATGTTGAATATTTCAGTTATGAAAGTCTTTGTATTAGAGCCCTGACCGGTTTGGATCAGTGGCTAGAGCGTCAGACTGTGGACTAAAGGGTTCCAGGTTCGATTCCAGTCAAGGGCAGGTACCTTGGTTGTGGGTACATCCCCAGTAGGGTGTGTGCAGGAGGCAGCTGATCGATGTTTCTAACTCTCTATCTCTCTCCCTTCCTCTCTGTAAAGAAATCAATAAAATATATTTTTAAAAAAAGAAAGTCTTTGTATTAGAAAAAAATAGATGATTCCATTTATTAAACATTGTCTTTCTGTGTTTGAAAGCCAAAATAAATAAATAAATAAATAAATAAATAAATAAATAAATAAAAACAGTTGTACATCTACACAATGGAATACTACGCTGCTGTAAAAAAGAAAAAGCTCTTACCATTCACAACAGCATGGATGGACATGAAGAGCATTGTGTAAGTGAAAAAGCCAGTTGAAGAAAGATAAATATCACATGACCTCACTCATTTGTGGAATATAATGAACAACATAAACTGATGGACAAAAACAGATCCAGAGACAGAGAAGCATCAAACAGACCATCAAACTTCAGAGGAAGGTGCGGGTTGGTGTTTGTGTACTAAGAGATCAACCAAAGGACTTGTGTGCATGCATATAAGCATAAGCAATGGGCACAGACACTAGGGGGGTGAGGGCATGTGCTGGTTGGGGTTGGCCAGGGAGAGTTCAATGAGGGAAGTAAAATAAATAATAAATAAATAAATAAATAAATAAATAAAACAGAAAAAATGTTCATTTTCATTAAGTGCAATTTTCTGGCCTTAGACCTAGTAGAAAACAGTTGACTACCAAGAACTTGATACTAGAGATTTAGTTTAAAAAACAAAAATATATTGTCTCTAAGTATCTTCTCCATAGTACTGAGTGGTAGAGGAGGAGCCTAATGCTCAGAAAGATTAAGTAATTTACTCCAAAGCAGACAGCGTCTAAGTACAAAAGCAAGGATATAAATTCAGAGCTTGTGATTCTAACATCAGTGCTCCTTTAACAGTCCCAGCTCTTGGCTAGGTGACTGATGGGACCTATGAAGAAAGAAATCTGGTTTATTTTTGACAGATTTACCATACCCCAGCTTGAAAACAAAATGGAATATGTACTTAATAAAACCAAAGACACTGAACCCAAAAGCTCTTTGCAGTTATCTGTAACATGCTCTATACTACCACAGATGGTGCTAATTCATTTCAATCAATAATAACTAGATGAAGACTAAAAACTTCAAAAGCCAGATGACTTGAAACATCAGCTTTTCGGAACCATTTTGACTAATGCATCGACTGAAATGAAAACTTTAAATAGTGTTTTTTAAATATGTCAGTTTTGCCCTGGACGGTTTGGCTCAGTGGATAGAGCATCAGCCTGTGGACTTAAGGGCCCCCGGTTAGATTCTGGTTAAGGGCACATACCTTGGTTGCAGGCTCAATCCCTGGCCCTGGTCAGGACACATGCAGGAGGCAAACCAATTGATGTGTCTCACATCAATGTTTCTCTCTCTCTGTCTCTCCCCTTCCTTTCCACTATCTCTAAAAAAAATCAATGGAAAAATATCCTTGGGTGAGGATTAATAAAATAAAAAAAATGCCAGTTTTAGTTCTTGGTCAAGCATATGAGCTTTTTGATGTACAACTGATCTATAACATGAGCATCGATGAACTCACCTTCTTCAGAGAAACTAGTATGTTCATTTGTTTTTATTTCCCAATGTTTGGCTATTTGTTGCTCCTGTTTTCTACAAAAAAAAAAAATCCATAAATCTAATGTTTCAAGCTGTAAAAAGTATATGACAAATTGTAACTGTTTCATAGTCATCCCTTGTAATTTTTATCTGTTATTACTTGTGAGTCTAGTTCAGCTGTGGGCAAACTACGCCGGATCCAGCCCGTTCGGCTGTTCTATCTGGCCCGTGGAGCCGAAAGAGCGGAGGGTTCTCTTGCTCTCCCCTCCGCTCCTTTACTTTGAATTTATATTAGTTCACACAAACACTCCATCCATGCTTTTGTTCCGGCCCTCCGGTCCAGTTTAAGAACCCATTGTGGCCCTCGAGTCAAAAAGTTTGCCCACCCCTGGTCTAGTTATTTAATCAAAGCACATGGATCTCCATTTTGTTTAGTGGACAAATTTATCCAAAATAGGAATTCTGAATTGTCCTGAGAATCTGGGTAAGTTTCTATTTTAAATCAGTGAGTTCACTGAGCTTCTGGGAGCTCCTGAATCTCATAACATCCTCCAGGTTTTGTAAAAGGTTTGCTTTGACCAATTTTATCTCTTCATTGGGAATATATCTTCAAAATTATGTATTTTGAAAAACCAGGTTTGTTTTACAAAGAGCTCTCTAAGTGGACTTATCTGAGTTTCAATATCCAAAGCTCGATGTTACCTCCGCAGGGCCTTTTCCTTTGCTCTGAATCTCTCCATCTCAGTGCCGTGGGCTGCATGAGGGTCGATACAGATGAATTCCTCTTTAGTGCTTTGGATTTTTTGTTTTTCCTCGTAGATGTAATCAACCAGATTTTGGAAAGAACTACAACAGATGGCCTAAAAACAAAGAGGTCATTTTCTTCTCTTTAGTTCTGGGTGAAGATAATTAGAGGGGGTAAAAACCAAAAATGGCTAATGGGGTTTGAATAATAATCTATAATAACAGTTTTTGGTATAAAATTTATTGAGATATAATTCATATACCATACAATTGACCCATTTAAAGTGTGCAATTCAATGGTTTTTAGTATATCCAGAGTTGTGTAACCATCACCACCATCAATTTTAGGACATGAAACCTGTACCCATTGACACTCACTCCCTATCCTTCTCTCTGCTCAGCCCCTGGCAACCACTAATCTATTTTCTGTCTCTATTATTGCCTGTTCTGTACAATTCATATACATGGAATCATGCAATATGCGGTACTTTGTGTACGGCTTTTTTCACTGAGCATAATGTTTTCAAGGTTCATCTATGTTGTAGTATGTATTAGTACTTCAATTCTTATGACTGAATAATATTTAATTTTATGAATACACCACATTTATTTGCCCATTCATCAGTTGAAGGGCATTGAATTATTTTCACCTTTGGGCTGTTATAAATCATGCTGCTGTGAACATTTGTGTACAAGTTTTTGTGTGGACATGTATTGTCAATTTTCTTGGGTATGTACCGAGGAATGGATTTGCATGTTATATGGTAATTGTATGTGTAACTTTTTGAGGAACTACCCAACTTTTTCACAACACAGCTGCACCATTTTATATTCCCCTTCAATAGTGTATGAGGGTTCCAGTTTCTCTACATCTTGCCAACACTTGTTATTGTCTGTCATTTTATTAATACCATCCTAGCGGGTGTGGAATGGTATCCCATTGTGTTTATGATTTGACTGCTAACACATAATTTTAAAGAATGGCAATGCAAGGAGAAAATACTACATATATTTTAAAATGGTATTTAAAATAACACTATTTCCTCAGTAAATCTGCTTTAGAACTTACATGTTTTACTGGTTCAGAGCTACTGTTGTCAGAATAAATATCCACAGCAGAAAGAAATGTTCTTAGATCACTCCCACAAAATTCACACGTCAGCAATATCTCTTCCTCTTCTCCCTTGAGAGAGGGGGAAAATGAAGACCTGTCCACAAGCAGCAGCAGGAGCAGGCCAGTGAGTGCCCATTAGGACAGCAGGAGTATGGAGATGTGCAAACCTACTTGAGAGCTCCTGTCAGACACCCTGAAGTCTCCCAGAAATAGTTGGCGGGGAACTTTCAAGAGCCTGAGATTCTATACTAGAAGGTACCCAGCCAGCCAGATCTATATATTCCAGAATGAGACATCACTTCTGTTAATGAATTGGTGAGGACTGAGGATGCTGAGGTGGTGTTGAGGGCCTCTCTCTGGTGCAGTTATCAGAGTACAGCTGAGCCCATCAGGAGCTGTGTTGGTCCTTTGGATGGCTCCTTAGTGTAAGAACTAAGTTTCAGAAATGACTGTTGACATCAGAGTCTCTTGTTGGGGAGGGGGATATACAGTGTGTAAGTAGATGCAAAAGACAGGAGATAACATATATCAAATTGTAGGCAAATGGTCTAAGATGTTGAATGCCATAAACTCCTTCAAGAAGTGCCAGGTAAAAAAAAGTCTTGACATTACTTATGCAGGTCACCATTCATAATGATCACCGTTCTAAATTAGAGTCCTTTCTCAAGGGGAAGCCCAGATTGGGGCTCTGAATTCTCCTGTCTGGGCTATGAAGGTAATTCCGGAGGGGGAAGGAGAGAGCAGGGGAAGCAAGAAGATCTGGAGTTAGGAGTTCAGGTGGCTCCGTGAGGGGTTGATACATTATGGCATGTTGGTGATCTGAGTACATGATGGCAAGCACGCAAGCCTCAGCACAGGTCTCAGGAAAAGACAGAGATTATGGCTCACAGGTCATGAATGCCACAAGGGTATCTGTATTTGCCAAAGAAACCATTCTCTGGGATTGGCAAGATGGCCATCATGGGGCCAAAGTGTAACTGAGGTGGCCAGTACAGTCAGGGATTCACCATCCTGGAGTTCTGTTCAATACCTTGAGCCATTAAGATGACACAATAATGTAGCTAAAAGCAGAGGACTTAGTGGGTGAGTGGAGTGGTAAAGCCTTGTAATAGAGAAATGGTGGAGTAAATCCAGGATGGCTACCAGATGATGGAGCAGGGCAGAAGGAGAGCTTGACAATGCCAGGACATCTGCAACCTGTTCCATTCAAGGGTCTTGGTAGTGAGCTCCTCAGCCTGAGGTCCCTTTATCCCTTTACCTAGGGTGAAGCAAGGTGGAGATGCTTCAAAAGACCACGAGTGGGATTGTAATCTTCATTTAAAGAGGATATGACTGGAGGGGAAAGTGGGAAAGCCAGTTGCTCTGCTCCTGAACTAGAGGACCTGGAAGGTCTGTCCGAAGAGCAGGAGGAGCCATCCCTGCCCAGGTGCTAGTGCAGGGACAGTTCCCTGGAAGAAAGGACCTTCCTAATGTTCAGGCGCATCTCTAGGTGTCAGGGGAAGAAAGCTTGAGAAACTTCCCTGGATATGAGCCTTTGTGGTTCAGAAGAAGGAAGGTGTTATGTTTGAATAAAGAATTTCAACTTGAAGAATCTATAGGGTGACTAAATCTGGGCTAAATATAAACAATAAATGTTGGTTGACATTAAATGACATGATATATTCAATGTGTTATCCCTCACCAGAATTGCACTGTTCAATGTGCTGCACAAATCAGCAATGAACACCACCTCAGAGCATCCACACAGATTTCCCACCAATTCCTTCAATGCACTGGACACAGGCTGTCTCACATGATTGGTATCTTGTTTTCAGGGAATAAGCCTGCACCTTAGTGCATCCAGAAGAAGTAATCAAAGGGGTTGCCATGTGGGGGCTGTGCAGCTCTCTCCACATGTCCATAACACCCAAGTTTGGAAATAATCATTCCACCAGGCAGTCCCTCACCACTCATGTGAAGTGGGTGCTGTGCCATCCTGTTGGAATTACTAAGATGACCTTTTCCTTGCCCACCAAGCTCAGGCATTGGTCACTTAACATGATCAAATATGGCAAATCTACATCTTATCTATGTTTCCAGGCATTATGGCCACTATTACAGGTTGAATTGTGTCCCCCCAAAAGACACTGAAGTCGTAACTCCTGGAACCTGTGAATGTGGCCTTATCTGGAAATGGGGTCTTTGCAGATGTCATCAAGTTTAGATGAGGTCATTAGGGTGGGCCCTAATCCAACATGGCTAGTGTCCTTGGAGAAGAGAAACACTTGGACACAGACCCCCAAACCTCCAGGGCAACTAAGACAGAAACTGAAGTGATGGCGCTGCCAGCCAAGCGTAAGAACTGACAACCACAACCAGGAACCTGGAAGAGGCAAGAAAGGCTACTCTCCTGCGTGCTGCACTTACTGAATTTGGACTTCTAACCTTCAGAACTGGGAGACAACACATATTCGTCATTTTAAAGCACCTAGTCTGTGGCCCTTTTTGGCAGCAACCCTAGGAAACTACAATAGCTATCCTGTCCAAATGCTATTTCAAGTAAATGGGCTCTTTGCCTATGTTTTTTAAAAGTATGTTCACTGTCTTTTGTGCAAATCATCATGTGCCTTTTCACTTCATTTATTAGAGTAAAAAAAGAAAAAATGAAAATCACCTTGAAGTCAGTGCCTAAAGTGGAATGCTCCTGTTTGAATGCCAGAAAGGATGGTGGCCCGACACTGGGTAATGTTCTCAGAGAAGGCTCAAACAATGTTATAAAGTCTTCCTCAAACTAAATTTTAAAGAGAGACACAGAAAGAGAAAATGAAGGTGAATGATCGATTTACCATGAGTATGATTTACTAGTTGGACTGAAATATTTCTTACCTCCAACTCACATAAAATATTTAGTTTTAGCTCTTCTGGATTAATTACCCATTTTTCTGAAGAGAAAAGGATAGATTTAGAAAGAAAGTTTAAAGTCTTTGTGCACTGTATCCCATTTTCTCTAGTTTGGAGATCTTAGCTCATCACACACACACACACACACACACACACACACACACACACACACATGCACTCATACGCACACACACATGCAAATGCACACCCCCCCGTACACACACACACCACTTAAATGCCCTGAAACCCTCCCTCTTCACCACTTTATTGCATACATTATTAAGGGGAGGGCTTTTCTAAAGGGCATGAGAACCATCCAAGTTAAGTAATTTCCCTAATAGCAGTTTGCCTTTGCCACACAGGGGATGATGCCAAACATCCATTCACCTCTTAACATAGCAGCTATATTTTCAGGTTCAGTTTCCTTCTTTATAGTGTGTGTTTTCTTCCCTGTCAAAAGAATATATATTTGTCATTAATCCTGACAAAATAGGAAAGAAGTTTAATATAAAAAAAAAACATGAGACCAGCCGGTGTGGGTCAGTGGTTGAGCATTGACCTATGAACCAGGAGGTCACCGTTCAATTCCCAGTCAGGCCATATGCCCAGGTTGTGGGCTCAGTACCCAGTGTGGGGCATGCGGGAAGCAGCAGATCGATGATTCTCTCTCATCATTGATGTTTCTATCTCTCTCTCTCTTCCTCCCTGAAGTCAATCCTATCTAATAAAAGAGTAATATGCAAATTAACCATCACTCCGCTACACCCACCAGCCACGCCCACCAGCCAATCAGGAGCGAATATGCAAATAAACTCAACCAAGATGGCTACGGCCACAGAGAGCAGGAGGGAGGCTTGGGTTTCCCCAGCAATGGAGGAAGCCAAGCTTTCCGCCTGCCCTTGCCGGCCTAGGCCTCCACTCAAGGCTACAAAGTTTCAATGATAGAAGATACATAAACCCAAACAGAAATGGCGGCAGCCACGGAGCTAGAAAGAGCAGGAGGCTACAGTTGCCCCCGGCGATGGAGGAAGCCAAGCTTTACTACACCCTGGCTGGCCCAGGCCTCCCCTTAAGGCTACAAAGTTTCAATTATAGAAGATACATAAATCCCCCAAAAAATGGCTGCTGCCACGGAGCAAGCAGAAGGCTTGGCTCCTCTCCAGGCTACAAAGTTTCAATTGTAGAAGATAAATAAACCCCAGATACCAGGGCCTCTGCTTGGGTCGCCAGGGGCCGTGGCCGGCCTGCAAACCACCACAGGCCCCTTGCCCAGGCCGCCCCACACCCCAAGGAAACCCCCACCCTGATCCGGGACACCCTTCAGGGCAAACCAGCTGGCCCCCACCCGTGTACCAGGCCTCTATCCTATCTAATAAAAGAGTAATATGCAGATTGACCATCACTCCAACACACAAGATGGCTGCCCCCATGTGGTCAAAGATCCTGCCTCCATGTGGACACAAGATGGCCACCACAAGATGGCCAGCAGGGGAGGGCAGTTGGGAGGAACCAGGCCTGCAAGGGAGGTCAGTTGTGGGAAATCAGGCCAGCAGGGGAGGGCAGTTGGGAGGGACCACGCCTGCAAGGGAGGGCAGTTGTGGGCGATCAGGCCTGCAGGGGAGGGCAGTTAGGGGTGACCAAGCTGGCAGAGGAGGGAAGATGGGGGTGACCAGGCCTACAGGGAAAGGCAGTTGGGAGGGACCCAGGCCTGTAGGGGAGAGCAGTTAGAGGTGACCAGGCCTGCAGGGGAGGGCAGTTAGGGGTGACCAGGCCTGCAGGGGAGGGCAGTTAGGGGTGACCAGGCCGTCAGGGGAGGGCAGTTAGGGGAAAACAGGCTGGCAGGGGAGCAGTTAGGCATCAATCAGGCTGGCAGGGGAGTGGTTAGGGGGTGATCAGGCTGGCAGGCAGAAGCAGTTAGGGGCAATCAGGAAGGCAGGCGGGCGAGCAGTTGGGAGCCAGCAGTCCTGGATTGTGAGAGGGATGTCCGACTGCCCGTTTAAGCCCGATCCCACTGGGCTCGAGGGGTCCCAGGTTGGAGAGGGTGCAGGCTGGGCTGAGGGACAACCCCCCCAGTGCACGAATTTCGTGCACCAGGCCTCTAGTCTATATATATAAAAGGCTAAGCGACTGTTACAACCAGACGATAGCTATGATGCGCCCTGACCACCAGGGGGCAGACACTCAACCCAGGAGTGCATTCCCACAGCCAACCTCCCACGGTCAGCCAACCTCCCACAGCCCCTCCTCCCAGCCAGCTGGCCTCCATTGGCCCAAATAGGGACTGGGCGAGATGGCCCCAATAGGCCCTGACTGCCGTCCAGACTGAGGAACCCCACCCATGCATGAATTCATGCACTGGGCCTCTAGTAATATATAATATATATATAAAAGGGTAATATGCAAATCGACCGAACGACTAAATAGGAGAACAACCGTCTGGATGACCTTCTGGAAGACCACACTATGACATGCACTGGCGCCGGCCAGCCCAGGGCGCATGTGATGTGATTGGTCGGGGGGCCTGGCATCACCCCACAATTGCCCTGCAGAGGGGGGCCTCCTTCTGTGGACTGATTGATGGGGGGGTCCGCTATCGATCATCCTAAAGAGGGAGGCCCAAGCCACTGGTCGGCGGGGAGATCGAGGGGGGGGGAGCTCTGTGATCGCCCCAAAGAGGGTGGCCCAGGCCACCTTCTGTGCGGCAATCGATCATGGAGCCCTGGTCGGGTAGGTGGGGCCTCCCTCTGTAAAGCCATTGATTGTGGAGCCCCACAATTGACTACCCTGCAGAGGGAGGCCCAGGCCACCTGGCCAGCAGCCACAGAGGGAGGACCAGGCCACCTGGCTGGCGGTGCTGCGGCAGGTGGGCAGGACCTCCCTCTGCAGGGTGATCAGTCTGGGGGCCCCATGATTGATCACCCTGCAGAGGGAGGCCCAGCCAGCCAAGTGATCACATCCCACACCTGTCACCTGCAGAGGGAGGTGACAGGTAGCAGGGGGTGTGTAGTAGTGCTGCGCAGATGGCAAGCAGTGGCAGCAGCAGGGGCAGGGCCAGCTGCCAGCAGCTGGGGGAAGGAAAGCCCCGATAGGCCCTGATCACTGGCCAGGCCTAGGGACCCTACCCAAGGGGTCCCAAATTGCGAGAGGATGCAGGCTGGGCTGAGGGACAACCCCACCCCTTCGTGCACGTATTTCGTGCACCGGGCCTCTGGTATACATATAAAAGCCTAAGCGACCAAACAACCAAACAACAGAACCACCAGTCGAGTGGTTGCTATGATGCACACTGACCACCAGGGGGCAGACGCTCAACACAGGAGCTGCCCCCTAGTGGTCAGTGCACTTCCACAGCCAACCTCCCATGCCCCCTCCCCCCAGCCGGCCAACCTCCCACACCATGATCAGCCCCAATAGCCAGCTAAGCTGAGGGACCCCACCCATGCATGAATTTATGCACCGGGCCTCTAATATATATATATATATATATATATATATATATATATATATATATATATATATGTATAATATGCTAATGAGACTGGACAGCTGAACGACCTTCCAGACATCCTTCTGGATGAAGCTGCGGTGGCGGGGGCTGAGACAGAGGCAGTTAGGGGCAATCAGGTAGGCAGGCGAGCAGTTAAAGGTGATCAGGCAGGCAGGCGAGTGGTTAGGGGCGATCAGGCTGGTAGGCAAGTGGTTAGGGGTGATCAGGCAGGCAGGTGAGTGGTTAGGGGCAATCAGGCAGGCTGGCGAGTGGTTAGGGGCAATCAGGCAGGCAGGCAGAGGGGTTAGGGACAATCAGGCAGGCAGGCAGAGTGGTTAGGGGTGATCAGGCAGGCAGGCAGGCAAGCAGTTAGGAGCCAGTGGTCCCGGATTATGAGAGGGATGTCTGTGGGATCAGGCCTAAACTGGCAGTTGGACATCCCCTGAGGTGTCCCAGATTGCAAGAGGTTTCAGGCTGAGCTGAGGGACGCTCCACCCTCCCCTACCATGCACAAATTTCGTGGACCAGGCCTCTAGTGTGTGTGTGTGTGTGTGTGTGTGTGTATATATATCTCTGAAAAATATATACCCTTATTGTGATTTTTTTTGTGTGTGTGGCTTTTTTCTAAATAACATTTTTTAAAATTGATTTTTTAGAGAGAGAGGAAGGGAGAGAGAGAGATAGAAACATCAATGATGAGAGAGAAACATCATCAATTGTCAATTGGCTGCCTCCTGCACATCCCCTATTGGGGATCAAGCTCAGGACCCAGGTATATGCCTTGACCGAAATAGATCCAGTGGCCTGGCTGAGCCATACCCAGCCAGGCTAAATAACGTTTTATCAGCAATAAGGAACAAAGAGAGAAAATCCACCACTCCAATGCCTCACTTTTATAAATGTGTCTGCCCCAGATTTTCCAAAATGGCAGTGGAGTAAATGGAAGCTACACTGACACTCTCTCAGGACCAAACTGGAAATACAACTAAAATACAGAAGAACCACCCAGAAAAATCAACTGAGGACTAGCTGGAGAGAGTTCAGATAACCAAGGATGGAAAGTGGAGACTGCTTAAAGACTGGTAGAAAGTGCAGAGGCATGAAGGGCTGGCCGGGCTCCCACAGACAGCAACTGAAGTCCCAGAGGGATACCTCAGTCAGGGGAGGGGGGAGGTTCTAACTGAGAACTCTGGGTTCTAAACCCCAAGTAGGCTCCCCACCCCAGAGCACCTAAACTGAGAAAGGAGCTCACATAACTTCTGGCTGTGAAAAGCAGCAGGGTTGCTGTCTGTCAGGGAGAGATGGCTGGAAATGCAGGCAGCATCTTAAAGAGCCAATGCAAAATTTTTTGTGCAGCCACTCACCTTGGGTTCCAACAGAGGGAGGGCAGAGTGGACTGGAGCTGTATGAGAAGAGTCCAAGGATGAGGGCTCTGGGTTTGGAGTTTGGAGGGCAGCCACCCTGGATTCCTGTGCTGAGTCACTCCTTCACATAGTAGAGGACATCTTTTTCCCACGTACATTTGCTATTCAGGCGGTTTTTGCTTGGGGGAAGGCAGTTGCTCCACCCTGTTGGAAGACCTCTTTCCCCACCCTGTGGTCGATAGCCTGAGGCTAATCAAGGGTGAAAACAATAAGACTGCAGGTAGAGGAGAATCTCTGGAGGCTTTGAGTCTTGGCCTTATCTTCTGGGCCCAGAGCTAGGAAAAGCAGACCTTAGTGCACATCTTGGTCCTTTACAAAGGCACCCCGCCTCAGCAAAGGGAGCCACAAGCTGTGGATTGCTGATAGCTCCAAACAGAGTACTCAGGGCCAGTCACAAACAATGTCTGAAATTGTCCTGCACCAGAGATTGGGAGTTATAGCAGACCTACCTAATATACAAACACAAATCCAAACAGTTAGCCAAAATGGGGAGACAAAAAACCAACCCCCAAATGAAAGGACAAGAGAATTCTCCAGAAACAGAGAGAAATGAAATGGAGATAAGAAATTATATAAGACATAGAGTAATGACATAATGATGGTAAAGATGCTCAACGGCATGAGAAAAGATGTAGTAACTATGAAGAATGACATAGCACTAATAAAGAACACAGTGGAAGGAATACACAGCAGATTAGGAGAAGCCAAGGATCAGATCAGTGAATTAGAAGACAGGGTAGAAATAAAAATCACTCAATCAGAGAACCAAAAAGAAAAAAAAAAAACAATTAAAAAACAGGAGGACAGTTTAAGGGAGCTGTGGGACAACATGAATCATAACAATATTTGCGTAATAGGTGTGCCAGAAAGGGAGGAAAGAGAGCAATGGATAAAGAACATGTTTGTAGAAATAATGGTAGAAAACTTCACTAACCCGGTGAAGGTTACACAAGTTCAGGAGGCACAGAGAATCCCAAGCAAGAACCCAAACAGTCCCATGCCAAGACACATCTTAATTAAAATGCCAAAAATTAAAGACAGAGAGAACCTTAAAAGCAGCAAGAGAAAAGCAATTTGTTAACTACAAGGGAGCTCCCATAAGGCTGTCAGCTGATTTCTCTTCAGAAACTCTACAGGCCAGAAGGGAATGGCATGAAGTACTCAAGGTAATGAAAAACAAGAATCTGAAGCTAAGATTACTATATCCAGCAAGGCTATAATTCAAAATAGATGCTGAAATAAAGAGCTTCCCAGACTGCCCCTCCCCCCCCCAATAAAAGGCTAAAGGAATTTATCGCCACCAAACAAACACTGCAAAAAAATGCTAAAGGGACTGCTGTAAGGAGAAGAAGACTATATATAGAGAAACCTAGGAATAAAGAATTAAAATGAAAATAAATAAGTTATTATTATATCAATAATAACCTTAAATGTAAATAGTTTAAATGTTCCAATCAAAAGACATAGGGTAGCTGAATGGATAAAAAACATGACACAATTATATGCTGTCTACAAGAGACCTACCTCAGACAAAAGACTCACCAGGATGAGAGTGAAGGAACAGAAAATATTTTACATGCAAATTGAAACAAAAAGAAAAACTGGGGTAGCAGTACTCATATCTGACAAAATAGACTTCACAATGAAGGCTATTACAATAGAGAATAATGGTCACTACATAATACTAAAGGGATTGATCCAACAAGAGGATATAACCTTTGTAAACATACTAGTACATGCAGCCAATGTAGGAGCACCTAAATATATAGGAAAAACTTTAGAGGATTTTAAGGGAGAGATCGACAGCAATACAGTCATAGTAGGGGACTTTAACACCCCTCTGACTTCACTGGATAGACCTTCCAGACAAAAAGATAAGGAATTAGTGACTCTAAAGGACTCACTGGATCAGATGGATTTAATTGATCTGAACATTATAGAACATTTCACCTCAGAGCTGCAGAGTATATATTCTTCTCAAGTACACATGGGTCATTTTCAAAGATAGACCATATATTAGGACACAAAACAAGTCTCTACAAGTTCAAGAAGACTGAAATCATATCAAGCATCTTCTCAAATCACAATGGCATGAAATTAGAAATCAACTATAATAAAAACACTCAAAAACATTCAAACACATGGAGGCTAAATAGCATGTTATTAAACAATGAATAGGTTACAAATGAGATCAAGCAAGAAATCAAAAACTTCCTGGAAACAAATGACAACGAATACATAACACCAAATCTCTGGGATATAGGAAAAGCAGTCCTGAGAAGGAAGTTCATAGCACTACAGGCCTACCTAAAAAAAAAATACAAAAATTATTAATAAGCTATTTAACCTCATAACTTAAATAGAATAACAAGAAAAGCCCAGAGTAAGTACAAGTAAAGAATTAATAAAGATGAGAGCAGAAGTAAATGAGATACAGGCTAAAAAATACAATACAAAAATCAATGAAACCAAGAGCTAGTTCTTTGAAAAGATAAACAAGATTGATGAACCTTTAGCCAGACTCATCAAGAAACAGAGAGAGAACCCAAATAAATAAAATCAGAAATGAAAGCAGTAAAGTAACTACTGATAGCACAGAAATACAAAGAATTGTAAGAAAATACTATGAACAACAATATGCCTACAAATTGGACAATGTTGATGAAATAGACAAATTCCTAAAAAAAATACTATGTTCCAAAACTGAATCAGGAAGAATTAGAAAACCTGAATAGGCCAATAACAATTGATGAAATTGAAGCAGTAATTTAAAAAAAAAAAAAAAAAAAAAAAAAAACTCCCAGAAAACAAAAGTCCTGGTCCACGTGGCTTCACAAGGGAGTTTTACTGAACATTCAAAGAACAACTAACATCTATCATCCTCAAACTATTACAAAAAATACAAGAGGAAGGAACATTTCCAAGCTCTTTTTATGAGGCTAGCATTATTCTAATTCCAAAACCAGATAAAGACACTACAAAGAAAGAGAATTATAGGCCAATATCCCTGATGAACATAGATGCTAAAATTCTCAAGAAAATATTAGCAAATTGGAACCAGCAATATACTAAAAAAGATCATACACCATGACCAAGTGGGATTTATTCTAGGGATGCAAGTCTGGTACAATATTTGCAAATCAATAAACATGATACATCACATAAACAAATTAAAATACAAAAATCACATGATCATATCAATAGATGTAGAAAAAGCATTCAACAAAATCCAACACTCATTTTTGATAAAAACTGTCAACAAAGTGGGAATAGAGGGATCATACCTCCACATAATAAGGCCATATATGACAAATATACAGCCAACATCATACTCAATAAGCAAAAACTAAATCCATTTCCTCTAAGAACAGGAACAAGACAGGATGTTGCTTTCAACGACTCTTATTCAACACTAGAGGCCCAGTGCACAAAATTCGTGCACTGGGGGGGGGGGGTGTCCCTCAGCCCAGCCTGCACCTTCTCCAATCTGGGACCCCTCGGGGGACATCCCTCTCACAATCCAGGACTGCTGGCTCCTAACCACTCACCTGCCTGACTGCCTGATTGCCCCTAACCACTCTGCCTGCCAGGCTGATAGCCCCCTAATCACTCCCCTGCCGGCATTATTGACACCTAACTGCTCCCCTACCTGCCCGATCACCCCAACTGCCCTCCCCTGCCGGCCATCTTGTGACAATGTGGGGGTGGCCATCTTGTGACATGAGGGCATGAGGGTCAATTTGCATATTACCTCTTTATTGTATAGGATAGTACTGGAAGTCCTAACCAAGGAGGTAAAAGAGTTATACTCAGAAAACTATAGGACAATGAAAAAAAAGGTAGAGGAAGATATAAACAAGTGGAAGAATATACTGTGTTCATGGATTGATGGAATTAACATAATTAAAATGCCCATAGTACCCAAAGCAAAATGTATATTCTATGCAATCCCTATTAAATTACCAATGGCATATTTCACAGATCTAGAACAAATACTCCAAAAATTTATATGGAACCAAAAAGACCCTGAATAGCCGTAGCAATCTTGAGAAAGAAGAACAAAGTTGGAGGAATCACAATATCAGATATCAAGTTACATTACAAAGCCACAGTAATCAAAGCAGCCTGGTACTGGCACAAGAACAAGCATATAGATGGAACAGGAGAAAGACTGTAGATATCAACCCAAGCCAGTACACCCAATTAATATTTGACAATGGAGGCAAGAGCATACAATGGAGTCAAGACAGTCTTTTCAATAAATGGTGTTGGGAAAATTGGACAGATTCTATCCAAAAAAATAAAACTAGACCAACTTACACCATACAAAAGAATAAACTCAAAATGGATCCAAGACTTAAATGTAAAAAATGAAACCATAAAAATCCTAGAAGAAAACATAGGCAGCAAAATTCTAGACAGCTCTCATAGCAATATGTTTGGGTATCCATCTCCTAGGGCAGTGGTCGGCAAACTGCGGCTTGCGAGCTGCGGTTTGCCGCTCTGTTGACTAATGAGTTTGCCGACCACTGACCTAGACTCTCGATTCCAGTAATTACAGGCTGTTGTTGTTCCTTGTGATTAAGCCCCTATCTCAGTGGTCGGCAAACTCATTAATCAACAGAGCGGCAAACCGTGGCTCTCGAGCCGCAGTTTGCCGACCACTGTCCTAGGGCAAAGGAAATGAAGGAAAAAATAAACAAATGGGACTACATCAAAATAAAAAGCTTCTGCACAACAAAATAAACAATCAACAAAATAAAAAGGGAGCCCACTATATGAGAGAATATATTTGTCAATGATACATCTGCTAAAGAATTAATATCCAAAATATATAAGGAACTCATACAACTTAACAAAAGGAAGACAAACAACCCAATTAAAAAATGGGCAAAGGACCTAAATAGACACTTCTCCAAAGAGGACATACAGATGGCTAAAAACCATATGGAAAAATGCTCAAAATTACTGATCATCAGAGATATACAAACTCACTTCACACCTGTCAGAATGGCTACCATCAACAAATTAACAAATGACAAGTGCTGGTGAGGATGTGGAGAAAGGGAACCCTAGTACACTGCTGGTGAGAATGCAGACTGGTGCAGCCATTAAGGAAAACAGTATGGAGTTTCCTCAAAAAATTAAATATAGAACTGCAATTTGACCCAGTGACTCCACTTCTAGGAATATACCGTAAGAGTCCCAAAACACCAATCAGAAAGAATACATGCACCCCTATGTTCATGGCAGTGTTATTTACAATAGCTAAGATCTAGAAACAGCCCAAGTGCCCATCAGTAGATGAGTGGATAAAAAAGCTGTGGTAGTGTGGAAAAAAAAAAAGTTGTTGTACATTTACACCATGGAATACTATGGAGCCGTAAAAAGGAAGGATCTCTTATACTTTGAGATAGCCTGGAGGTACCTGGAGAATATTATGCTAAGCAAAATAAGCCAGTCAGAGAAAGATAAGTATCACATGATCTCACTCATATGTGGAATTGAATGAACAAAATAAACTGATGAAGAAAATAGATCTAGAGACATAGAAGCATGGAACATACTGTGGAATCTCAGAGGGAAGGTGGGGGTGGGTGGGTAGGAGGGAAGAGAACTTGTATGCATATATGCATAACCCATGGACACAGACAATAGGGGTGAACACCTGGGTCAGGGGACAGGGCATGGTAGAAGGGGTCATGGAGGAAAAGGGGGGACATATGCAATACTTTCAAGAATAAATATTTAATTAAAACATAAAATGTTTCTGCTCCTTTCTAGTACTAGAATACTGTATGGATGCATATTTTATTTGATTATAATCATACTAGAGGCCCGGTGCACGAGATTCATTTACTGGGGCGGAGGCGGGGGAGCGAGTCCTTCAGCCCAGCCTACACCCTCTTGCAGTTTGGGAGCCCTTGGGGGATGTCTGACTGATGGCTTAGGCCTGCTCCCCGGGGTAGTCGGACATCCTTAGCATTGCCGCGGAGGCAGGAGAGGCTCCCACCACTGCTGCTGTGCTTGCCAGCCGTGAGCCCAGCTTCTGGCTGAGCGGCACTCCCGCTGTGGGAGTGCACTCACCACCAGGGGGAAGCTCCTGCGTTGAATAGGATAGGGCCAAAACCGGCTCTCCGACATTCCCTAAGGGGTCCCTGATTGTGAGAGGGCACAGGCCAGGCCAAGAGACCCCACCAGGGCACAATCGGGGCCAGGGAGGGACACAGGAGGACTCCAGGGCATGTCTGGCCCATCTCGCTCAGTCCTGATTGGCTGGACTCCAGCAGCAAGATAATCTACTGGTTGGAGCGTCTGCCCCCTGGTGGTCAGTGCATGTCACAGTGAACGATTGAGCGGTCTTAGCATATTATTAGCATATGACACTTTGATTGGTTGAACGGACGACCAGACACTTAGCATATTAGGCTTTTCTTATATAGGATTTTGCAGACGCTATTATTTTCTGCATCTCTTAAGTACTATTCTGTCTACTTGATGTCTGCTATTCTATAAAAGATTTTTCAGGTAGACAGGTGCTGGGGGAGGGGTGTTCAAGTTCAACACAATGAACTAATCCACTAGTATCATTTCCTTCACCTACTCCAGGGCAGTACTGGAAATGGGGAAAGCAGCCACCAACACAACGGTAACATGGAGTAAATCTAGAAGTTTAAGCACACAGGATTGCACTGATGAGAAGCCAATCAGAACAATCTACAATTGCTCAGTGGTAATGGGAGGAGGCTGATAAGTCTCTCAGCAGAGCTAGAGATGGCAAGGACTGCTGCTGGAGAAAGAACAGGCTTCAGGGGTAACACACTTTTTATGTGGAGAATCTGAAATAATTTTAAATATATTTTAGGCATTTTGTCCAATAGAAATACAAACACTGGTACAGTATAAATCCTAATTTAAGTCATCAACAGGTTCTGTGACTTTAAGTGAAATGATCTATAACAAAATTGATTTTACCATTGGCTATTGATATACAAGCAATAAGTTCCTACATATGTAATACTTTCAACAATAAAGATTTAATATTATCAACATTATAATGAAATGACATTATTCAAGGACCTGTTGTATAAAAACATCAATGCACAAAGATTTTCATTAAGGCATTATTTGCTGTTGGGAAGAACTCAAGGAACCAAACCAAACCAAACCAAACCTAACCAACCTTGAAATACCTAGCAATCAGATTTGTTACATAAGTCACAATAACTGTACATATACGAATACTGTGCAGTCATTCAGAGGATTAGAGCAATCTTCCCTAACATGGGAAGGTGGGCAGGCACGACACACTGTTCAGTAAAAATAATTAAAGAAGAAATAAAATTGCTGTTATTCACAGGAAATATAATTATCTAATAGGCTTTCAAGTGACAAACTGATAGAATTAATAAGAGGGTCAGAGATAGAAGATAACACATAGAAAGAAACAGTTTTCCAATGCAGTGACATAAACAATTAGAAAATATAATAGGAAAAAAAATGCCAATTGTTACATTGATAAAAAGACTAAAATGTACCTAGGAATAAACTTATAAGAGCTGCATGTGAGTCCTCTTGAAAAAAACAACAACAACACAAAAAAAAACCTACAAAAGAAGATTTATTTAAAAAAATGGACAGGTGCACTAATCAAATACTGCTAATTAAACAAGGAGAAATTAGAGGTGGCTGCAGTGTCTTGTTGTCCGATGTAAGCAAACTGAAACCTAAACCAGAGTCAATTCCTGAAAATGCCTCAGGGTTAAGAAGAACAGCCAATCACAAACAGCCAACTAGGCTTCCCCAAATAGTGTAAGCACTGCCACTGCAGCCAATAAAATCATTTCCTTGCTTTGTTCCTGTGTCTCCTCTATAAAAACCTCTCTCATAGCTCTTGTCAATGGAGGATTCCTAAACACTCCTGGTCTATGCTGCACAATCTGGATGAACATTTATTCAAATAAACACTTAAACATTTGAAAATGCCTCAATTTATCTTTTAACACTGCCAACCCAGATCATAGGATCAACTAGTCAAATTCCAATGAAAAATCCAATCAAAATTACATTGACCATAGAGATTAATTTGGCAATAATTAATATTTTTAAAATATTTTTTACGATAGGTTGTGTCACTCTTTTGTGCAAACCCTCCAGTGATTTCCCACTTCATTCCCACTGAAAAAGATTTGGTCCTCATTATCTCTTTGACCTTGTCCCCTAAGATTCTCCTCCTTACTTTTTCCACTGCAGCCACATAGGATGCCTCTTTGTTCTAGGAGGCAATTCCTGTTTTCTCTGCCTAGAACACTCTTCCCCCAGAGATCATGACGGCTCATGCTCTCCCCTATTTGAGTTTTGTTGTTTTTTTTTAGGTCTTTGAGCAAATATTTCAGCTTCTCAGTGAAGATTTCCCTGAACACATTGTATAAGCTTGCATCCTTCCTGCCCAACATTTTCCATCCCTTTATCTGCTTGATTTTTCTCCTTAGCACTTACCTAATGTATTATATATTTACTTATTTTATTATTATTTATCTCACCATTACCTCCACCTCCCACACTCTAATAGAAAATCACTGAGACAGGGATTTTGCTTGTTTTGTTCACTGTTGTTTCCCTGGAACAGGGTTGGGCCTATGATAGGTGCTTTGGCATATGGTAGGTGCTCAAAAAGCACCTAATGAATATGTGATATAACACAAAACAAATATAAAACTTGAAAGGAAAGACTATTCATAAAGATTACTTCTTTTTAAAAAATGTATTTTTATTGATTTCAGAAAGGAAGGAAGAGGGAGAGAGATAGAAATGTCAATGATGAGAGAGATTCATTGATAGGCTGCCTTCTGCACATCCCCTACTGGGGATCAAGCCTATAACTCAGGCATGTGCTCTGACTGGGACTCGAACTGTGACTTCCTGGTTCCTAGGTCAGTGCTCAACCACTGAGCCACACCAGCTGGGCAAAAAGATTAATTCTGAGGACTATATTGGGATAACTTAAAATTTTAATTTTTACATTATATATTTAATGGTTTGACATTTAAAAAACAGTATGCATATGTTCTATAATAAAAATAAATATATGTCTAAAAATATAATGGCACATTATTACTTGCTGGGAACATAAACACTACTGATAGGGGGACTTATAATCTGGTAGATAGAGTACCTGAATTAATCTGAAAAATAATCATATTATTTGAAATCTTAGAACACATATACTTATGTGAATAGGGAGTTAAGTTTCTCATATGTGAATAGGGGGTTAAGTTTTACTTAAGTTTCCTTCTCAAGGCCTATGTGAGCGATTGAGGAAGTGACTCAACTGTGAAGCCAGTAAGCAGAACCAATAAGCAGGGTCAGACAGACCTACCAGGAGTCGAAACATCATCTCATCGCCTGGTAACTAAGGACAATAGCTGATGTCTGTGGACCTTCAGGGCTGCATGTAGCTGCATTCTGTTCCCAGCCTCACTCTAGCCCAGTGGTTCCCAACCTTTTTTAGATATGCCCCATCTAAGCATCTCTAAAATCCTGATGCCCCCGCCCCCGGTTCATATAATTCTTACTAGAGGCCTGGTGCACAAAATTCATGCACAGGTGCAGCCCCTAGGCCTGGCTGGCAATTGAAGTGTGAGCATCTGGCATGGAAGAGCAGGTCCCAGCTGACCTCTGGGCTCTGGGCAGCACCTGGGTCTCTGCATCCCCGCGTGCCCCCCTCTGCCTGAGTCACGGTGCCTGAGTCCCCACGTGGAGATGCGGTGAGTGCAGCCAGATACTGTGGGCCAGGGCGCAGCATGGGCCTCTGGGCCACCCAGTGGTGCTGCAAGGAAGCCAGGCGGATAGCATGCTCTCTCCCGGTCGGCCTCGCAGACCGGCTCCTGCGTGAACCCACGGGGAGCTGACCGGCCCCTACGTTCCCTGCTGCTGTGGCCCGGCTCACCCAGGAGGCTGTGCAAGTGTGGTGCAGGCTCCTCGCAGGCGCCTGGCATCTGAGTGCCCACTGCCAGTGCCACATCACCAATGCCCGCCATGTTCCACGCCACCCCATGGTAGTCAGCACACATCATAGTGAGCGGTCGAATCCGGTCTCCCGGTTGAACGACCACCCAAGGGGACAATTTGCATATTAGGCTTTTATTATATAGGATTATTAAAAAAGTGAGCTCCTATTCATGTGGAGGAAGCCTAAAAGGCCATTAACTTGGTCTAAACAAGCTTCCAAAGAACATGGCATCCATGAAAGAGAAAAATAAAAGAACAAAAGGAGAGTTGAGTAATGAGGAAGAAATCACTAAGCAACTGTTTAAAAATATAATATGAAATGATATGAAAAAATAGCAAATAAAGTTCAAAACATATGAGAACTGAAATGCATAAATATATGACAATATATATTTATATACTGTATATGAGGCCCCTAGAACCATAAGAAATGCAAAAAGTAACTGTTAATAACTTATTCTTGAATTGCCCCCCTTAAAAATCAAATGCCCCCCTGTGCAATTTGGGTGTGTGCCTCACATTGGGAATCACTGCTCTAGCCCCTCCCCCTTTATAATCCTGTCCCCTGCACCTTGTGTAAGACAGGATGTGAATGCCTGTAAGCACCCTGTTTTCTTGGTTGGCTGGCCTTCTCAATAAATGCCTTATATGATTCAACCCTGCCTTCGTTATTGGACATAGTGACAGGCAGCCCGAGCCCAATAGGGGGTTACCAGTAACACCACTATTTCTTAAAGACTAAGTGCCAAGGAGTTTAAACATTTAACCTCATTTTGATCTACATAACAGCCCTGTGACAGTAGCAGTATTATTGCTAGCATGTGAGGAAACTGAGACTGAATGAGGTGAAGCAGCTTGCCCAGTCCTCACAATGTTAGCGCTGGGGCTGGGGTTCAAACCTGGACTTACCAATTGCCTACACTGTTCTTCCCAATGTGCTATCCCATCACCCAGCGAAAGCTAAAAAATCAAACTACTCACTAGGCTTCCTTTTGCTGGACATCTCTTGAAGCCAACTTTCTTCTGTTTGGACTGATATTGGGATTCCTGGATATAAACCATAATAACTCGTCCTGAAATTTAGACAAAACATTATTTTTGAATATACCTATATAGTCGTTATCAGTTCTAAATATAGTACATTTAATAGGCAAATAACAAGTGTACATAGAAGATCCTGAATTCTATTTTCTTTGAAATATTTTCTTCCATTTTTATATCTCCAGTAAAGTCAGGTGCAGTGTGTTTGCATGGTATCTGTTCTTTAGCAAGTACTCCTTTCTAAATCTTGGAGGCTCCCAATGCCATATTACCTCCCTCAGGGACTAAATTACTACCATTCTGTGAGTGTGTGCTGCTAGTGGTGATGGTAGTGATGGTGAATGTGCTTGAATTTAAATGAGAACTCTTTTTAGAAGGCTGAAGCTAAATGCATTGTAATTTAAAAATCTGCATTCTTTCTACAAGTAGTTTAATCAGCTACTTGAGTTATCATTGACATGATAGAAAGGCAGGAATTTATTGACTTTTACTAGTTAAAATGACTGTTACTGGTAACAAGCACATGATAACTTGTTTTTCAAGTTCCTTTGCATCTTTGAATTTCATTTTCTTGTAATAATTTCGGGCATCTTCCAAAATTATCAAACAAATTTTTTCCAAAAATTTAGTCAATTTCAGAACTGTGCCTTTTTCCATGTTTCTCTGTTTTCCTGTGTCTCCACCTTCCTGTTTTGATGCTTTATTTATTGAACATTGTAGCAGTGGGGTGTTTTGTTTTAATTCTGAAATGACTGCACCTTGCAATGGGCGAAGAACTCCTCTGCCGAAGCTACCTGTGCAAGTCTGTTTATCTAACCTCCTAGAGAAACAAGTTATAGGGACCAAGAGTACAGGCACAATGAAGAGCAATCCCTAGACAACATTTAAAGTTTGGATTCCTCTCTCCCCGTCCCCCCCCCCTCACTTAATGGTTAACAAAAGCAGTGTATTATTTATTTAGGTCTCTTTGTTTTCCTTTAAACCAACACCAAAGATTGTTTCTGAAATCCTGTGTCAAGATGGCAGATGACCAAGGATAATAACAAAATCAACATTTTCTGAGAACTTACTATGTAGCAGTACATACATAGTATTTGCTTTCTCACATTATTTATCTTTGCAAAAAACAATCAAGGCAGGTGCTAGTATCCCTTTCTACAGGCAAGGCAATTGAGGCTATAGGAAACCTCTCAGAAATTATGTATGGCAGAGGCAGGTGGGGGCCCAGACCTGTCTGTTTCCCAAACCTGTGTTACTCTACATTTACTTGCTCCCAAAGTTTGCCTCATTTTCAACCTGAATAGTAATAGGGCCACTGAACATAGAACCTGAGCCAATATCGGTGGCATTTTTATGGCGTTTTAGGCCAGATTTCCTTAAAAACACACTTCACCAAATTCACCAGAGAATGCTTTGAAATATGAAAGAAGCATTTTCTCAGGAAGATTTATGAGAGGAAATTAAGACTTGATCTGGGAAAGAGCTTCCCGTGTAGAGAGTCCAGGTCAAGAGGGCATCTGAGCACACGTTTTTTGCCCTTCTTTTCTGAGATACCAAACACTTAAGAACAAACAAGAAACAGCCCTGGAAAACAAGAAAGCTGTCCTCAGTAGATAATATTGAAGAAGTTCTTATACAAAAGAAAGTAAGTGGCCTCAGGTTGATGGAAAAGCAGAACAGGAAACACCACAGCTCAAGACAAGAGAGTTTTCCAAGGAGGAAATTTCCAAGGAGGTCCCAGATCAGACTCAACAAAATGCAGACATGGGGCTGGAGCCTGTCATTCAAGTTCAAGGAGTGAACTTAGAAGAGCTTCCAGACAGATTCCTTCTCTCCCTTTGTACAGAGCATTTGACAGGAGTTGCTTTTATTCCAGATGAAGCCCAAAGAACTGCTTTCTAGAAAATATGAGCAGCCTGCCTGAGGGATTTAGGCTTGAAAGAGAAGCAGAGCGCAGTAAGAGATTCTTGAGGATCTGCTCAGCAGGCCTTGGTGAAGGGAAGGCACATTCTATCTAGAGAGAACTGCAGCCACACAGTCAAGCGTCCTCATCCTAACGCTAGCCTAGCAATAGTAGGGTTGCCCACCTTGCCTGCTCCCTGCTGATACTCCCTGGAAGTTGGCTCTGACATACATCACCCACCTACCTAGGACACACAGTCAAACTCCCCTCTGCATACCCTGTCAGAAAAGAGAACTACTCAGGCCCTGGCAGGGTAACTCAGTTGGTTGGAGCATTGCCCAGATGTGCCAGGCTTGTAGGTTTGATCCCTGGTCAGAGCATGTATAGGAATCAGCCAATGAATGCACAAATAGGTGGAACTGCAAATCGATGATTCTCTTTCTTTCTCTAAAAATCTCTTTACATAAAAGCATAATATGCAAATAGACCAGACGGCAGAATGACGAGTCGCTATGACATGCACTGACCACCAGGGGGCAGACACTCAATGCAGGAGCTGTCCCCAGCCCGCAGGCCCCAATCAGGGCCTGCCAGCCAACCTCTCGGTCCCTCCCCCTGGCCAGCAGGCTCTGATCACCCGATGGGGAACGGGGAACCAGGGGTGGGTGGCAGCGGATGTGGGCGGCGTCAGGCCAAGGTGGGTGCCAGCGAGTGGGGCCCCGATCACCCTGCTGGTCACCCCACACATAGAGGGCCACCAGTGGTAGGGGCAGGGCCGGTGAGCTGGTGGGAACAGCCAACCTCTTGGTCCTTCCCCGCTGGCCAGCAGGCTCTGATCGCCCGATGGGGAACGGGAACCTGGGGTGGGTGGCGGTGGGCAGTGCCAGGCGAAGGCGGGTGCGAGCAAGTGGGGTCCCGATCTCGCCAGTTGCCCCACACACAGAGGGCGACCAGCTTTGGCGGCAGGGTGGGGGGGGGGGGGCAAGGGCAGGGCCAACTGCCGGCAGCTGGGGAAGATAAGCCCTGATCGCAGGCCAGGCCTAAGGACCCTACCCATGCATGAATTTCATGTGCCGGGCCTCTAGTCAATGAATAAAAAATTAAAACACACACACACACACACACACACACACACACACACACACACACACAGAACTACTCAGCTGTAGGACTCCATTTTAGCTAACAGTCATTAGGTAACCAAGGATTATCAGCCACTTAAGGACAATCAGTAGCATGGAAGAGGAAGGACCAAGATAAACAAACCAGAACAACTGATCCTGAAAGAAAAAAAGAAGCAATACAAAGAATAAAGAACTTCAGTATGTTGTAAGAATACCCCCCAAAGACATTCAAAAAGACCCCACACAACTATTTGAACAGCAGCAGAGAACAAGAACTGGTTCTTAGAAGCTACAAACATGAATCCTGAAATAAAATCTGTACAAGGGCTGCACAGTAGCATGTAAACACCTAAAATCTTAGATATCCAGAGGCCCAATAGCCATCCTTCAGATACCTGCAGGATGGAAAGAACAGAGGCAGTGAAGGGAGGAAATAAGCAAGTATCAGAAGGGTTTGAGAGTCACTGATCAGCAATACCAGATACTAGAATGCAATAAAGCAATCAATGTATTCAGAGCACAAGGGGAAGTGATTTTAAATCTATTGTTTTATGCCAGGTTATATGATTAATAAAGTATGAAGTAAAATGAAGAAATTTCAAGACAAGGACTCAGAAATTCCCCTGAGATCTATATGGAATAATTACCTGAGGAGTTTCTGCAGCAAAAAGAAAAAGAATAAAAGCAAGCAAGCAATATGGGAATCAAGAAAGTGTGGCCATTGAGCACAACTCAGAAAAATTTAAGACAACTAAAAACAACTGAGAGTTGAAAGTTCATCTTTTAGGAGTTAAGCTTTGTGAACATAGGATTTTATTTTCCTGTGCATAAACCAAGTAACATTATTGGGTGTCAGCATGAAATTTTGAGTATTGTTGATTGGTTTTTAATTTTTAGAATCAACTTGTACCCAAAGTACTAGAGTTAATTATAATTACAAAATATAATACAAACATAATAATTTTGGCAAAGTAATATGACTTTATATATATGTGTATATATATATCTATATCATATATGTATGTTTTAATATAGTTTGTTATATAATTTGTTAACTGGGAAAGGAAGGGTGAGAGAAGAGATAGAAGGGAGTAGAAGTATATTAATGTGTAATTTTTCATAAGTTAATAGCTGCTAAAGTTGACAAGTCAAGAAGTACAGGTTTAGCCCTGGCTGGTGCTGCTCAATGGTTAAAGCACTGGCCCTAGCACAGAAGGGTCTCAGGTTTGATTCCTGGTCAAGGACAGGCAGCTTGTTTGCATGTTTGATCCCCAGCTCTAGAGATCAAGTTATGTCCTCTCCACAGGTAGGTGAATGCAGGAGGCAACCAATCTATGTGTCTCTCTCACATCTATGTTTCTCTCTCTCTCCCTTCCTCCCTCCCTTCCATTCTCTCTCTATATAAAAAAAGTAGTGATTTAAATATATTAATGTCCTAAAAGTTAGAAAAACTAAAAATAATGTCACTACCAAAAATGGAGAGGAGGGAAGTAGTATAAGTTACATTTGTTATCTTTCATGGTGGGAAGTCATTAGTTATGTCACCAACTGATAAGTCAAGAAATGAAAATATGCTACTTAAAATTGTACTGCCAGGACTGACCAGCAGACCCTGATCGACAGATGAATGGATTACTCTGATACACGTTTCTGTGAAAGAGAGGGCCAAGGGGCTGCTTGACTATTGGAACCAAACAGCCCCATTCCCCTGCCTCCTCAGGCTTTTATTGTAACAATAGCTTGAATTAAAATTAAGTATTAGATACTATCAGTAGGGTAAGCATCCTTGAAAAGACATATGTCTGTAGTGTCCTTTAAGCAAGGATGTCTAAAGACTAAACATAAAGATTACAGTACAACACCCGGGAGCTCAAACTTGTTTGGAAAAGTCAAGGCAGGGTCTGCCACCTTTGGCAAGGTCCCCTTAGAGGCGCCTGCCCCCCCCCCCCACGCCTCCCCCCCCCCCCCCCGCCAACCTTTCAGAGAATCCTCCTTACCTACTTTCTGACCAAGTCCCGTGCTTCCCCACAGTTAACAGTATGTTAATTCTGATGAGTGGGAGTGGGGTGGAGGTGAAGAAGAGTATGAAGATTTAAAATTTGCCCGGCTGGTCTGGCTCGGTAGTTAAGCGCCGACCCATGAACCAGGAGGTCATGGTTTGATTCCAGGTTAGGGCACATGCCGGGGTTGTGGGCTCGGTCCCCAGTGGGGGGCGTGCAGGAGGTAGCTGATCAATGATTCTCTCTCTCTCTCTCCCTTCCTCTCTGAAATTAATAAAAGTTTATTAAAAAATAAAATGTTATACCATTGTATACTTTAATATTTTAACCATGTACATATATTATCTTTTATTAAAATGTTGAAAGAAGAGGATACATAGAAACATGTAAGTGGAACAGAACTATTCTCCTTATGCTTAATAATTTAGAAGTTGCTTGTAAAAGCAAAACTTAGGTGAATAGTAATTCAAGGTTGTAGTCTCAGGTTTGGCGTAGATTTCAGGGAAGATTTATAAAGAAATTTCAAAAGGGATTTCTTTGGTATCTTCTTATTACAAAGTACTCAAAGGCTAATAGCAACAACAGGAAGAAGAAAAAGAGAAGAAAAGGATCATAATTTCCACTCTCCTCCACAAGTGTCCTTGATCACTCTTGAATTTAGCCAATAGAGACTTATGTCCTAAATGTTCATAGCGCTTACACATGCATACAGTTGTTATTGAGTTACATTAAGTGCACATGTCCTCTCTACAGGTAGGTGACGAGTTGGAAATGGGCAGGGACCGTGTCTCTATCTCTTCCAAATTGTTTAACAGTGTAGATTTGTAAAAAACCCAAAACTTTAAAAAATTAATTAGTTGTAAATGTCCTGGGTTATTTTACTCCACTTCCTGACATGTTTATCCAAAAAGCAAATGTAATCAGCTTCAAAAATAACATGAAAACATTCTCTTACCTATCTAAATTTACTTCAGACATGCCTTTCCTAAATGTCTGAAATACCGTAGGTAAACCTGTTGAATGAAACATTAAAAATTTTAGCCATTGCCTCTAAATCAGAGGTTCTCAAGAAGACAATTTTGTCATCCAGGAAGCATTTGGCAACATCTGAAGACATTTTTGATTGTCATAAAGTGGGGTAGGAGCTAATGGCATAGCCAGGGCTAGAGGCTAGGGATGCTGCTAAACATCCTATAGTGCAGAGGACAGCCTGCCCCTCCTTCTGCCCCAACAAGAATTATCCTGACAAAACATTTCTAAGAAAATGACTGGAGTGGTTTCAGCAGAGGAAAAGAGGAAATTTAACAGAAAGGGGAGTTGCCTTTTGCAGGACTGTTTTTAGTTACACAGCACCCTTAAGGCACTACTTCTCCAAGAGTGGAGAGAGACGGAAGAGAGACATGGGGGGTGGGGGGCAGAGAGAGGGGAGAAAGACAGGGGAGAGAAAGGTGAGAGGGGAGACAGGGGGGAGAGGGGGGAGAGAGGGGGGAGAGGGGGGAGAGAGGGGGGAGAGAAAGGGGAGAGGGGGAGAGGGTGGAAAGAGGGGAGAGACCCCTGTGTGCTGGGTGTTCACCTATATCCTGAATTGTGAACCATCACACCTGCTCAGCCAGGATTTCAATGCCTTTTACAGAAGGGACTGAGATAGAGGCGTGTCTGGTGGTGGTGGTGGTGGTGCCCATATTTAGAAATCAGACACCCAGGTGGACGAAGGCTGGAGCCTTCGGTCAGCTGCCCCCTAGGGCCCGAAGCTTCCAGGGAAGGGCGGGCAGGGGCAGTACTTTTCTGGGAGGAGGCGCTGGAGGGCGAGCTGGAGCTGACGCCCCTGGGGCTCACGGGCTGGCTGAACGTCAGAGTCGCGCTGGGCGTCGAGCTCAGGCTGGGGCTCACGACGCTGGCTAAGCGGGGGCGTGCGTCTGGCAGGTCTTCCTCGTTGCTCTCGTCGTCGATGTCCATGTCCATAATTTTCCAGAAGTACTCATCGTCCAACATCCCGTGGACCTCCGCCCTCTTCTGCTCTTCTGCCTCCGCCTTCTCCATTTCTGCCTTCTCCGCTTCTACCTCCTCTTCCTCCTCTCCTCCCATCTCCTCCTCCTCCTCCTCCTCCTCCTCTTCCTGGCCCTCCTCCTCCGGCTTCCTGAAGCTGCCACGCCGCTGCAAGCTAGCCATGGCGGAAGCGGGATGCGGTTGGTCCCCCGGCCCCGGCGCGCCCTGTGGTTTGTCCGTCTCCCTGGCCAACCGCCAGCCGCGTGCAACTCAGGGCATTTAAAGCCCCAGAGCCCAGGGGCGGGTGGCTCCGTTGATTTGGATTCCCCGTCAGGGCACAAACAGAAGGAAACGATGGATGTTTCTCTCTCAAATCAATAAACATATCCTCAGGTGAGGATTATTTAAAAAATATTAAAAATAAATAAAGAGCCCTAACCAGTTTGGCTCAGTGGCTAAGCATCAGCCTGTGGACTGAAAGGTTCCAGGTTCGATTCCGGTCAAGGGCATGTTCCTTGGTTGGGGCACATCCCCAGTAGGAGGTGTGCAGGAGGCAGCTGATGGATGTTTCTCATCGATGTTTCTAACTCTCTATCCCTCTCCCTTCCTCTCTGTAAAAAAAATCAATAAAATATATTAAAAGTAAATAAATAAAGCCCCCGGACCCCCTTAGCTGGGTGGAATGGTGGACAGAGATAGAGAGGTGGTGAGGGCCAGGAGCTGCTGGGGGGAGCTGGGCCACTGCAAACTTCTTTCCCACAAGCTCTCCGTGGTCTCAGAGATACTCTGGCAACCTGCGGCCAGATGATCCCGTTCTTCTATCAGCTCCTTTGGACAAGTCTTTTTTTGAATCGGGTAGGGGTAGGGGCTACTAGCAATGGAGATCCATAGGCCACTTGTTATTGCAGATGCTGGAGTGTGTGTAGTGTGTATAGACAGATGTTTGTTGGAACTTATGATAAAACTTTATAAAACTATAAAAACTTGGGTCCTAGTTTGCTGGTTTGACTTTCTGTTGTGTATAAACCACCCAGTTTATGGTACTTTGTTCTAGCAGCCCAAGTAGAATAAGACAAAGGTTACTCTGAAACCATGATCAAAAGAAACAAAGCAAGGCCAGGTCATAATTTTGTCTTAGTGTTGCAGAAGACCAAAGAAATACCAAGCATGCTTCCTAGAGAAAGGGAGGGACCCCATTTATTAACAGTAGTGGACTCCTGGAATAATTTCCAAATCAGAGTGAAGAAACACGCAGAGGGCTTCACTTTTTATAACCTTCTGGGGTCTTTGTCTTGCCGATATGGTTCCGCCCTTTTTCTTGGGCTTACAGGAAGGCCCTCAGGCGTTGGGGGTCCCCAGGCCATATCCCATGATCTGTCCTGGGGCCAGCAATAACGACCTTCTCCCCGCCCCCCCCCCCTCCCCAGAGCAGTGCATTGTTCACAGTTTTTATAGCCTGACATGCCTTGCAAGACCAGTTTCCTCCTCATTCCCGCCCCTCCCCTCCCCCCCCCCCCCCCCCCCCCCGCCTGCCCTGTCCCACAAGCTTCTTTTAGCCCTGTGGAGCAACGACCACGGGATGTTATAGTGAACAGGGTTGACGACCGCTCTTAGCTACTTCCTGCTGGAAAGGGACAATGACCAAGGGGTTAGCATCCTGCTTCTTCCTCTCAGAGGGGTTTGTAGGGAGTTCTTCTGGTTTGTAGGACCATCTGAAGTTTAAAGGCAGCCCTGACCGTTTGGCTCAGCGGATAGAGCGTCAGCCTGTGGACCGAAGGGTCCCAGGTTCGATTCCAGTCAAGGGCATGTACCTTGGTTGCGGGCACATCCCCAGTAGGGGGTGTGCAAGAGGCAGCTGATCGATGTTTCTCTCTCATCGATGTTTCTAACTCTCTATCCCTCTCTCTTCCTCTCTGTAAAAAATCAATAAAATATATTTTTAAAAAAATAAATAAAGGCATTCCCGTCCAGTTTGCAGGCAGGCAGAGGTAAGCAGTGGTCCCATTCTACACGTGTAGAATGTTCCTGCAGTGGGCACCATGGTTAGGTGGTGTTTTCAGCCTTGGGGGTAGAGTTGCATAGTTCATCTGGGAGGTGACCTGTTGGACGTTGGCCCTGCATACTGCTGAAACAAATAGGAGCAACATTAGTTAGATGCACATTGGCTGTGACAGGTCCTATTATTATTTTTTTCCGTCCAATATAATCTCCCCCACCACCACCACTACATGCATTTGGTAGTAGAGTCATAACATGCCACAGGCTGATAAGTATAGCTAACAAAAATCTGGCTTGATTGGGGTTTCTCGTGGACTACCTGGTCTAGCATATTTGGGTAGCGAGTTTCTAAGCAAGGAGCAAAGGATGGCATGACAAGGTGTAATCCAACAATTTATGATAAGGCCTTTGTTTCTTTGCTGTGTGGGGAGCAGTAATTTTATGGTGCTTCTGTGTCTCAGCAAGAGCAGATGAGTTCTCCTCCTGGTACTAGTCTCAGATTCCGCTGGCACTCATAAAAAGACAAAATAAGAATTATTAGATAAAACCAGTGATTATCCAGAAATACTAGAGCATGTTACGTTAGGGGAGAATTCAGCAGGGTGTTATCAGAATTCCTTGGAGCAGGTTGCTCGGCCAGGTCTGCTGTCTTCTTGAAGGTGATCCGCAGGGGGTGTTTCTGGTCAGAGGTCACCTTCCACTCAGACTGGATGTCACTCGGCTGGTGGGCTGCCTTCACCCAGGAGTGGTGGATCCAGGTGTTTAGTCCTGCAACCTTAAGAGCTGTGGGGGTGGTTAATATGACTGGATAGGGTCCCTTCCAGGTAGGCTTGAGGGACTCTTTTTTCCAATCCTTTACCCAAACCTGGTCTCCAGGTTTATAAGGATGTACAGCTGTTCCTAGAGAGATGGGTAGTCGGTCAATAACCCACCTGTGGACCTCAAAGACAGTTTTTCCAAGTCTTTGTAGTTGTTTCTGGATTTCTAAGTTCCTTATTTCCCCCAAATCTCCCTTTGGCTGAATTAAGGGAGGGAGTGTACCGTATATAATTTCAAAGGGAGAGAAACCTACCCTGGCCCTTGGGGCACAGTGTACCCACAGGAGTACAAGAGGCAAGATATCTGTCCAGGGTAGGGTTGTCTCTTGGCACAGCTTAGCCATAGCCTGCTTTAGAGTCCGGTTCATGCGCTCTACTTTCCCTAAACTCTGAGGCCTGTAAGCTGTATGTAGGTTCCATCTAATTCCTAAAGCCTTGGCTACCTGTTGTACTATTTCTGCTACAAAGGCTGGGCCATTATTGGACCCTATGGTCAGAGGCATTCCATACCGTGGAATTATATCCTTCAGCAATGCCTTAGTGACTTCTCTTGCCTTTTCAGTGTGAGTGGGATATGCCTCGACACAACCTGAAAAGGTGCAAACAAAGACTAGCAGGTATTTATTCCCTCTGTTAGGCCCTATTTCTGTAAAATCTACTTCTAAGTCCTCAAAAGGAGCTTGCCCACAGCATTGAACTCCTATCGGTCCCACAGGACCCTGTTTAGCATTGTTCTGAGCACAGAGGCGACAACGTTGAGAGACTGGGGCACACAAGGAGGGTAGACGGGCAATCAGGTAGTACCTGCCTATCAAAGCTTCTAGGGCAGCCTTTCCTAAATGAGTGAGTTCATGCTGCTGGAGGACTACTTTATGGGCTAACTGTTCTGGGACATAAACCCTATGATTTGGGAGTATCCACCAGCCTTCCATTGCTCTCTTGCCCCCTTCTTTCTGGGCCCATTTCTCTTCCTGAGGAGTGTATTTTGGAGGTTCAGGTAATTTGGGGGCCAACATGATTTGTGCTCATGCTTCTTGTTTTTTAGCAGCCAGCTTGGCTGTGGCATCAGCATGCTGGTTTCCTTCTGATACTGAGTCTTTCCCTTCCTGGTGACCTTTGAATGGATGACGTCTATTTTCTTAGGCTCCCAGACTGCTTCTAGTAACTTTAAAATCTCATTCTGATTTTTGATTCCTTTTCCTCCTGCTGTCAAAAGCCCCCTTTCCTTATATATGGCCCCATGGACATGCAGGGTAGCAAAGGCATAGCGCGAGTCAGTGTAGATGTTGGCACACTTATTCTTACTGAGTTCTAGGGCTTTTACCAGGGCCCAAAGTTCTGCCCTCTGTGCTGACCATCCTTCAGGCAGGGCCTGTGCTACAATTGTCTCAAAGTTTGATACCACTGCATATCTGGCTCGTCTTTTTCCTTCATTGAAGAAGCTGCTGCCGACTGTGAACAATACCAAGTCCGTGTTTTGCAGGGACCTATCCCTTAGGTCTGGCCGGCTGGAATAAATCTCCTCTAGGACTTCCAGGCAATTGTGCTCAGGGGCTCCCTCAGCGATGGGTAGAAAGGTGGCAGGATTAAGTGTTTTCACTGCTTCTAATTGTACCTGTGGATTCTCACATAGCAGCCCTTGATACTGAGTCATTCGAGCAGGAGTCAGCCAGTGCTGCCCCCTTGATTCCATCAGGGTGACAACAGCATGAGGTACTTTTACATTTAAGTTTTGTCCTAAGGTAAGCTTATCCACTTCCTTGACTAATAATGCCGTGGCTGCAAGGGCCCTGAGGCATGGGGGCCACCCGGAGGCAACTGGGTCAATCCACTTGGAGAGATAGGCTACTGGTCTTTGCCAGGGTCCAAACTCCTGGGTTAGAACTCCTAGGGCTACCCCGCTGTTCTTGTGAACAAAAAGATTAAAGTCTCGCATCCCATCTGGTAGCCCTAGTGCTGGGGCCTCAGTGAGCTTTGCCTTTATGGTGATGAAGGCTTTCTCCTGTTCAGGACTCCAGTCGATGGGTGCCTTCTCTTCTCCTCTTAAAGCTTCATAGAGAGGCTTGGCCGGGTCTGAAAACCCTGGGATCCAAATTCGACAGAATCCTGCTGCTCCCAGGAATTCCCGAATCTGCTGCCAGGTGCTAGGGACTGGGATGGCACATACTGCCTGCTTCCTTTCAGTCCCCAGCCTTCGTTTCCCTTGGGCAATCTGGAAGCCTAGATACTTGACTTCTTTCTGACAAATCTGTGCCTTTTTCTTAGACACCCGATAACCTGTTTCAGTTAGTAGTCTCAGAAGGGCTTGTGTTCCCTCCCAGTACTGAGCTCATGTGGAGCTGGCCTGTAGGAGGTCATCTACATACTGGAGTAGAACACACCCCAAGTCCTGTCCTGGGAACTTAGACAGATCAGATGCTAGTGCTCCACTAAAAAAAGTAGGGGAGTTATTGAACCCTTGTGGCAGTCTGGTCCAGGTGAACTGCTCCTTGGCCCCTGTAGTTGGGTTTTCCCATTTGAAAACAAAGAGAGGCTGACTGGAAGGCACTAATCGAAGGCAGAAAAAAGCATCTTTCAGATCAAGGCATGTAAACCATTCCGCCTCTGATGGGATGAGTCCCAGAAGAGTGTAGGGGTTCGGCAGTGCTGAATGCAGGGTTATAACAACCTCATTAACAGTCCGTAGATCCTGCACTTGGCGGTAGTCATTAGTCCCAGGCTTTTTGACAGACAAGAGAGGCGTGGTCCATGGAGACCTGCATCGTTTAACAAGTCCCCACTGAAGCAGCCGGCCTAAGTGGACCTGGATTCCTAGGTGTGCTTCCCTTGGAATTGGATATTGGTAGATTTTAACAGGCTGTGCCCCAGGCTTTAACTCAATTAGCACCGGGGCATGGTCCTTAGCCAGGCCTGGAGGATTCCCTTCTGCCCAGACCAGTGGGAATCCCTTCTCTAATTCAGGTTCTAATGGTGAGGCCTTTGTCTGGGGGGTATAAAGTCTCCATTCTTCTTCTCTCGGCACTGCTAAGGATAGGATCATTGGGGAGGTGAAGCTGTGCTGAGCCATCTGGAGCAAAACTGATTTCTGCCCCCATTTTGGCTAAAAGGTCTCTACCCATTAGAGGCACTGGACAGTCTGGCAAGTACAGGAATTCATGAATTACTTGATGACTGCCAAGTTGGCATCAGCGAGGGTGACAGAATGGTCTACGGGTCTGGACCCCAGTAGCTCCAATAATGGTGACCTCCTTTCCTGAGAGAGGCGCTACTTTCTGAGTGACTACTGAGTGCTCAGCTCCCGTATCAACCATAAAGTCCACAGTCTGGCCCCCAATTTTCATTCTGACCATGGGCTCTTGGGGGCCTAGCTGAAGTGAGCCTGGTCTGTCCTAGTTGGAATCAGCCATTGCTAGCCCAATGAGATCTGCTTTGAGTGGCTCTGGTTGATAGCGACTGGGCGGAAAAGGGGGTCCAGTTTTCTTACTTTGCCATTTGGGACATTCATTCTTCCAGTGTCCTGTTTCCTTATAATAGCACACTAGTCTTGTCTCAGGCTCATTCTTCCTTTTCCCCCTGGTCTGTATCCTTGCTGATCTGTCTGGGAGCCTGAGCCTCTAAAAGCCGCTGCTATTATATTGGCCTTTCTTTGTATTCTCTTTTCTTTCTCCTTCCTTGCTGCACTGTCTCGATTGATGAAAACCTTGTTGGCTATCTCTAGCAGTTCAGTAGCATTCTTTCCTGCAAACCCTTCCAGTTTCTGTAATTTTCTCCTGATGTCAGGCTGGGCTTGGCCTACAAAAATGGCATTTACCATGGTTTGATTTTCTGGGGTCTCAGGTCTAAAGGGGGTGTAGATCCAGTATGCCTCACATAGTCTCTCATAGAAAGCTGCTGGACTTTCATTAGGTTTCTGGAAAACCTCAGAGATTTTAGCCATGTTGATGGGATTCTTGGCTCCAGCCCTGACCCCCTGGAGGAAGGCCAGCCAATATCCTTCTAGCCCGGTCCTTCCATCTTCTGAGTTCAGGTTCCAATCAGGTTCCTCATCTGGGAAGGCCTTCTGGCCCATCTGTCTGTATCTAATATTCCTGCCGGGGCCTGGGTCTGGAGCCACTTCCGAGCCTCTGTTACTACTCTCATGCACTCCTCAGTGTTAATGAATGTGAAAAGGAGCTGCTTGCAGCCCTGCCCCTGAAAGTCCCAGGTGGGCTTCTGGGTCTGGAAGATCGTTTCTAGGAAGTCTATCATGGCCTGAGGTTTTTCAGAATAAGCTGGGGTGTGATGTTTCCAATTCAAGATGTCACTGGTGGTAAAGGGCTGATAATAATAGACTGGCCCTCCCTCCTGCAAGGTCCCATCTTCGCCAACTACTTTGGCACCCCGAATCTCCCTTAGAGGCATCTGACATGCTGGTTGTGGCCTGGGCCCTTGATCGGCTGAATGCAAGCACTGCCCAACTGGCTCTGGAGAGCCTGGTTGAGGAGAAACGGAAGGGGGCGGTGTTTCTGGACCTTTCAGACCAGCTGGGGAAGCACTTGGTGCTGCCTGTGGCACATATGGAGATGGTAAAACTAGCGGGACTTCCTCAGGGGATCCTGGCAGAACAAGGGGTTGGATTCCCTTCTGAGAGACCTGTTTCTTTTCTCCTACTACTAAAACCTTACAGAACCGGACCCAAGGTGGCAAGGTTTGAGCAATTCCTAACCAGCTGTCTATGTAAGGGAACTGATCTGGGTGTCCGGGTTCTGCCGTGATTACTTCCAGACCGCCCTGACCAGTTCTACATCTAAAGAGCCTTCTGGGGGCCAGCCGACCCCAAAGGCTGGCCATTCTAATTCACAGAATTTCCTCAGTGTTGTGGGGTTCATTTTAATACCATAGTCCTCAATAAAACCCTTTTCAAAATTTTCCAACATGCAATTGAGAACAGTGGGTTTACATTGTCTCAATCCCATGATGATCGGTGGCGAGAGACAGACAAGGGTGCAGGGAAATTTACTAAAAGCCTGGAGGGTCTCCTTAAAGAAAAGATCCTTAGTCAGCACAGGCAGGGGTAGGGCAGGTAAAATCTCTCTGCCCAGCGGAGCTGTGAGCCCTGCCCCTGAAAGTCCCAGCCAGCCAAAAGAGACAAGAAAAGCTGCAAATACCTTTAAATCTACCCCAGAATTCCAAAATTTCAACCTAACACAGCAAAATCACAGAGCAAACCAAAGCCCCTGGTACACAAACATAGACAGAAATTTTTATCAACTATCCCTCCGTGATAGAGAGCAAACATCTCTGAGAAAACTAACTCACCAGTGCTGCTTGAGACTTTTGCAGACCATCACGGGTTCAGCCTTCAGTAAATCAAACATTTTAACCAGATGAGCAAACAAAAAATCAAAGTAGCTTTCGCTTTCACACAGACCAGTTAATCAGCAGATAATTATGCCAAGACAGACAAACATCTGTACTCACACTCTCTCAGTAGACTTGCCCAGACTGGAGCTGAGCAGATAATGCCCAACTCCCCAGATGGGTGTGGGGGCCACTCCTGGCACCCACGCCCCAGAACATAATTCTTGACCAATGTCTTGGTGAGAACCTACCAGAGGAGTTAAGACTGCGTCCAGACCCCCTTCTAGGGAGCAAATTGGCTAGTCCCACACACAAACAAACAGAAGAGTGAACCCATAATTCCTTAATCAGATCTGAATTTACTCACCTCCGGAGTCCTGATTCCTGATTTACCTGACGAAGTCCTATGACTTCCCGGGAGGTGATCAAGCTCCCCCTTCCACTCACTTGGAGTGGGCCTAACTGACTGGGGCCCCTACCTTACCAATTCTGTTGACAGGTCCAGAGGTGTCTGTCCACTTTCTCCAGATGCCGGCTGGGTCCTGGGTTGAGGTCTGGGAGCACCTGGAGTCCCCCCACTGGTTCAATTCTGCTAAAATCAGAAGTGTGCACCTTCCAGAGGCCTGTCCCATGCCCCCAGGCCCCAAACCCCGTCTACTCACCAGAGGCAAGAGCCAAACACGATTAGCTTCCCAGTCAGGGAACCAAATGTTGCAGAAGACCAAAGAAATACCAAGCATGCTTCCTAGAGAAAGGGAGGGACCCCGTTTATTAACACTAGTGGACTCCTGGAATAATTTCCAAATCAGAGTGAAGAAACACGCAGAGGGCTTCACTTTTTATAACCTTCTGGGGTCTTTGTCTTGCAGATATGGTTCCACCCCCTTTCATGGGCTTATAGGAAGGCCCCCAGGTGTTGCCGGTCCCCAGGCCATATCTGATGATCTGTCCTGGGGCCAGCACTAACAACCCTCCCCCCCCCACCTGCCGCCCCAGAGCAGTGCATTGTTCACAGTTTTCATTTTTTAAAAATATATTTTTATTGATTTTTTACAGAGAGGAAGGGGGAGGGATAGAGAGTTAGAAACATCAATGAGAGAGAAGCATCGATCAGTTGCCTCCTGCACACCCCCCACTGGGGATATGCCCACAACCAAGGTACATGCCTTTGATCAGAATCGAATCCGAGACCCTTCAGTCCCCAGGCTGATGCTCTATCCACTGAGCCAAACCGGCTAGGGCTGTTCACAGTTTTTATGGCCTGACACGCCTTGCAAGACCACACAGATATAAATAAGGTGACTGTGCTACCACAAAACAACCCCATCATAGAATTGTCCCCACTTTCTAATAGCATCCAATTGGGAGCAAAACCTCGCTTCCTTAGTCCCTCTCCCAAATCATCTAACTAAAGCCTAAATCCTATAGGTTCTTTCTAACATCCTCTTACTAAGACATTTTACTGCTATGCGTAATAAACCAACTTATTTAACTGTATCCTGTTCCTAATCGTCTTTGGCTGAAATGCATTGTCAATTGTAGGCAGTTATTTCACATTCATTGATATGTTAATGTAAGAAACATTCAAACCTGTAAGGAATTTTTGTGAGTTTATTTTAACTGAACTGTTGACAAATGCTGGGAAGCAGAATCTTAATGCATTGAGACAATGTTCTAGGGAACGGTGTTTTTTCACCTATTTTCATAAAATAGGAGATGTAAGTGGGTTACATAAAACCTATTGATGATAGATTAAGGAGGGGGAAAAAGCAAAGGGGGAGACCTCTGGGATTGGATAAAAAGTAAAATGATAGACACATGCTTCTTTTACATAGGATAGTTAACAGTTAACAATTAACATGATAATAATAACAATGAGGGAATTTGTGGTATCAGCCCTGGCATGCTGACACGTAGGTTGTGCCCTGAGGGGGTCCTAAAAAGGGGATGTTACAAGTTACCCTGACATTCCAAAGGTATGTTACCTAAATGCAAAAAGAAAATAGGCTCTGTTAAGATCAAAATTGATCTTTGTTAAGGAAGATACCGGCCTAGGACATGACTAATCACTATAGACTGCTTTTTAATTAAAAAGTTTTAATTTTAGACCATCTTTTGTGGTTACTTTAGGTCTCTGAGTTTGCAAGGCCACCATGCAGGCCTTCCCTGAGTTAGTCAGGTTAGCATGTGGCCCCTTTTTGGCCACAGATATCTGTTAGTGGCTGCTTTGAGAATGGGCATCAGGAGTCAGATCAGACCTAGGTTTAGCAACCTTGATACTTGGATTCTGGCTAAGAAATAATTCAGAGCCAGGGCTCAAACTATAAGAGAACATTTATTAGAAAACTAGAGGCCCAGTGCATGAATTCGTGCACCAGTGGGGTCCCTCGGCCTGGCTTGCAGGATCAGGCGGAAACTGGCTCTCTGACATCCCCCGAGGGGTCCCAGATTGCAAGAGGGTGCAGGCCCGGTTGAGGGACCCCACTGGTGCACAATCCAGGCCAGGGAGATATGTGGGAGGTTGGCCAGCCAGAGAGGGACCACGGGAGGGCTCTAGGGCATGTCTGGCCCGTCTTGCTCAGTCCTGATTGGCTGGACCCCAGCAGCAAGCTAACCTACCGGTTGGAGCTTCTGCCCCCTGGTGGTCAGTGCACATCATAGTGACTGGTTGACCAGTTGACTGTCTGCCCCCTGGTGGTCAGTACACATCATAGTGAGCAGTTGAGTGGCCTTAGCATATCATTAGCATATTATGCTTTGATTGGTTGAACAGCTGACGGGCTGACTGGACACTTAGCATATTAGGCTTTTATTATATACTAGAGGCTCGATGCACAAAATCCATGCAAGAGTAGGCCTTTGCAGCTGTGGTGGCTGCCTGGATCCCTCCCTCACAGCCAGGCATCTGCCTGGATCCCTTGCAGCCACGATGGCTTCCTCAATCCCATGGCTGCAGCCCTGGCTTTGTCTGGAAGGTCATCTGGAAGGTCATCCGGAAGGATGTCCGATCTAATTAGCATATTATGCTTTTATTATTACAGAGGATCACAGAGGTGGAAGAAATGAGTGGTAGAAGAAATGGCTCAGGAAATAAGTTACAGAGACAAAAGAAGGGCCCTTGGAGCTTGTGAGTGAGGAAGGTAAAAGTAATGTGCCTGGGGGGAATAAGAGGGCAAGGAGGAAGGGAAAGGGATGGGCCTGGGTCCTCTATGCTAAGGGTTTTAAGGGTGTAGTTTTCAGGAGAGGTCCAGGGTAAGATCTCAGTAGAATATTCAGCAGCTTTCCAGGTGTGTCCTTTCAGGGTCTATGTCTCCAGTTATTGATTGATCGGTGCCAGGGTCAGGAGTCATTAGGCAATGCAGCTGGTCCTGAGAGAAGCTGGGGCATCACTTGTCTGGTTTTGCTGCTTTTCTGGGCCTGGAGCTGAAGTAAAACTGAGGCCTAGATGTTATCTCTAGGGATGAAAGGTCACCCTGGAGATGAGGTCCTACCCTACAGGTGTCCATTGCTAGGCACCTGGGCTTTCCACCATGGTAACCTTCTGTACCTGACCCATCATCCTTGCTCTGCTCAAGTTTAACTGCCTACCACACATCCACAAACATCTTAGGGGTAAGTCATATTATTTCCAATTTATACTGTTCCTCCCTTTGGGGACACAGCTTTAGATGTGAATCCCATTTCCTTTACTTGCTGCAATAAATAAAACTACCTTGGACTAACCATGTCTTGTTCTTGAATACAACACCCAAGTGGCAAACCCCTTCAGTTGGGTAACAATCTATACTAGTATATAGAAAAGCCTAAGCGATCGACTGACCAGCCAGTAGCTATGATGTGCACTGATCACCAGGGGGCACATGCTCAATGCAGGATCTGCTGAGCTGTGGTGACTTGGAAGCTGTGGTTCTTGGGTGATGCACCCGGAACCAGAGAGGAGGGAGCACGATTCCGGGGTGTGTCACCTGAGAACTGCCCTCTCCCAATCCAGGACCCATTGGGGGATGTCAGAGAGCTGGTTTCAGCCCGATCCCTGAAGGCCAGGCCAAGGGACCCCACCAGTGCACAAATCCATGCACCGGGCCTCTAGTTATATAATAAGGACAGAGCCCTTATGAATGGGTTTAGTACTCTTATAAAAGAGACCCCAGAGAATTCCTTGGCTCCTTCTGCCATGTGCACAGCCAAAAAACAGAGGTCTATGAACCAGGAAGTGGGCTCTCACCATGTCCTAGCCTCCAGAACTATGATTTTTTAAAACATTGCCTTAAATATTATTTATCTTGGTTAGTGAGTCTGAGGCCTATTTGTTGCTTTTTTCGTGCATTCATTCAGGAGGTGGAAAAGGCTTGAGGCATCTGGCCACTTAGACACCACCTGCATCTTTTTGGGGCTTTGTTTTCATTTCATTGTTCTTACTAAAATTTTTGTAAAAAATTTATGTACACACAAATAGATATACAGCTATAATGGACACCTGTCTACCTAATACCCAGACTGGAGCATATACCTTCACTGAAGAGTTCAGCTTCCTTTTAAAAGCTTCTCAAGACAAATGTTCCTGGTGGGAGGGATTTTGTGAGAGCAGAACATCTATTGATTGCCTCCCACACATGCCTGGACTGGGGATTGAACCTGCAATCTAGGCATGTACCCTGACTGGGAATCAAACCCACCACCTACTGCACCTACTGGTGTAGGGGATGATGCTCAACCAACTGAGCCACACCAGCCAGGGAAAACTAATATTCTTTGTACCTATTTTATGGGCTGGTCATGAGTGTTCAATGAGTTAATCTATACTAATAAAAGGGTAATATGCTAATTAGACTGGACATCTTCCGGATGTCCTTCTGGACAAAGCTACGGTGGCAGGGGCCGAGGCAGAGGTGGTTAGGGGTGATCAGGCCAGCAGGGGAGGGCAGTTAGGGGCGATCAGGCTGGCAGGGGAGCAGTTAGGGGGTGATCAGGAGAGGAGGCAGAGGTGGTTAGGAGCCAGCGGTCCCGGATTGTGAGAGGGATGTCCCTGGATTGGAGAGGGTGCAGGCTAGGCTGAGGGAACCCACCCCCCCGCCATGCACAAATTTTGTGCACTGGGCCTCTAGTATGTTATATAATGACTTGACACATTATAACTATTGCATTATCTATTTACACTTTTGTTTTGTTAATCCTCACCTGAGGATATTTTTTCCCATTGGTTTTTTTAGAGAGAGTGGAAAGGAGGGAGTGAGAGAAAGAGAGAGAGAGAAAGAGAGAGAGAGAGAGACATTGATTGGTTGCCTCCTGCACACACCCCAACCTGGCCTGAGGGAACAAACCTGCAACCCAGGTACATGCCCTGTACCAGGAATTGAACCCACTGGCCAGGGCTATTTATACTTTTGATTGTCCATTACCTTATAATTAGAATGTACTAAAAGTTTGTGAATGGAGGCAGCCATGGAGATACTCCTTTCAAATCTTGTCAGTAACCCAAAAAATAAGTGAAATGGTTAAGAGAGATGGCTGCAAAGGAAGTGACAGTTTGATTGAACTCTCCTGTGCTTGTTAGCTCCCTACTGTCCCAGCAGTTTTGTAGCAAATAAGCAACTTAATAAATGACAATTGGCTCTACATAAATGTGTGTGGGAAAACTATACAGGCACATTGATGAGATGGGGAAAAAAGCACTGGTTTTCTTTCTACGCTATTTTCTGGATTATGGTTTTATTCCACCCTTTGACTCAAGTAATCTGTGTATATATAAAAGACTAAGTGACTGTTACAACCAAACAACCAGAATGATTGGTCAACCAGTCGCTATGATGCACACTGACCACCAGGGGGCAGACACTCAACAAAGGAGCTGCCCCCTGGTGTTCAGTGCACTCCCACAGCCAACCTTCCGTGGCCCCTCCCCCTGGCAAGCCGGCCCCCATCAGCCCCTGGTGATAAACCATTCATAGAGACCTGCCTGCTTCTGGGTCAGGGTTTTCTATGTAGCAGAGCAGCTTCTTCACTGCAATATATTGAAAGTCAGCCCTCGACACAAGGGTTTGTCTCATTCCTGTCCTCTCCCTTCCCCAGGGCCTGCCCACCTTCCATGGTGGCAAAGCGCTGATGGTGGTGTCAGTGTCCAGTGTCTGTTCCTTCTGCACCTTGCCCAGTGACCATCGCCTCTTCTGCCGACCCTGCTGAGGTCTTTGGGCCTGGGCTGGGACAGGGAACCGAGGGTGGGTGGCAGCAGACGCGGCCCCTTTCCCAGGGGGGCCAAAGGCTGGCTCCCTCCTCAGGGCCAGCAGCCAACCTCCCATAGTCCCTTCCCTCCACCCCCCCCCCATGAATTTGTGCACTGGGCCTCTAGTTATTAATAATGCACCAGCCTCAGACATGCAAGAGCAGCTTGCCATGGGGTTAAAAATATGGCTTTATTTCCTAGCATGGTTTTAATGAGGAGAGTAGGGCACATGGCCTGTTAGTATAAGAGAGGCCTTTTGAGTGTGTTTCAGGAGCCTGATGGTGTTTACATGTTTGCCCTGCCTCATTAATAATTCCTTTTGGTGAACTGGTCAGCCAGGGTTCAGGTGTAAGTCATTTCATAAGCTATTGGCCTCCACTTCTCCAGCTGTGTCTTGAAAGACTTACCACCCCTGGGTCCAGGTCAATCTTGGAGCTGGCAGCCAACCTTGGATAGGGAAGTCAGCCTTAGAATGTGGTCCATTCTCATTCAAGAATTGCCTATTAACATGGAAAGATTAACAAACTTGTTTCTTGTGATATTATGTTAAAAAAACACACACAAACAAACAAACAAAAAAACCCTTGTTGCCCTAACAATGGAGTCCCGCCCCAGCCCCCATTGCCTACTTCCCATGACTGTAATCCTTACGTCCCCATATAATCTTTGTCTTACCCAATATAAGCAGCTGGGTTATGGGGGGTTTCAGAGCAGATTTTTTGTGGATGACCTGCTGCTCTCCCATACTGCTGGCAGTATTGGAATAGACACTCATATATGATTCAACCCTGTCTCTTAATCGGCCCTGTCTTGGCTTAATTGGCCTAGACCCATTGGTTGTCTGGTTTCAACAACAGCACAAAAATTCCATGTCCTTGGCACTATTGAAAGGAATTAGAAGCAGGATTAGGCAGACAGGATAAGGGGTGAAAGGAAGGAGGAAGTGTGGATATGACAGTTGGAGCCAGCTAAAACCACAGGAATGCTGGTCTTGCAGAAAAACAGGATGCCATAGGACAAGAATGCTTATCTTGCACACGCAGAAGGTTACAAGAGATGGGGAGAGAGAGGAAAAAGAGGAGGGGGAGCACCATGTGGATTTTAAAATTGTTGTTGGACAAAGAAGGTAGAAGGAGCCAATCAGAGAGTGACATGGGAGACAAAGAACAGGCTTTTGGTAGATATAAACCCCTAGATGAGTGAGTTTTGGTGGCAACCCATTCTTGGGCCCGCTCTCCATGAGGGGAATTTGTATCTGCTTATTATAAACTAGAGGCCCGGTGCACAAAATTCGTGCACGGGAGAGGGGGTGGTTGTCCCTCAGCCCAGCCTGTACCCTCTTCAATCTGGGACCCCTTGAGGAATGTCCTAAACGGGCCTAAATGGGCAGTTGGACATCCCTCTCACAATCCAGGACTACTGGCTCCCAACTGCTCGCCTGCCTGCCTTCCTGATTGCCCCTAACTACTTCTGCCTGCCAGCCTGATCACCCCCTAACCACTCCCCTGCCAGCCTGATTGATGTCTAACTGCTCCCCTGCCAGCCTGTTTGCCCCTAACTGCCCTCCCCTGCAGGCCTGGTCACCCCTAACTGCCCTCCCCTGCAGGCCTGGTCCCCACAACTGCTCTCCCCTGCAGGCCTGGGTCCTCCCCAACTGCCCTTCCCTGCAGGCCTGGTCGCCCCCAACTTCCCTCCTCTGCCAGACTGGTTATCCCTAACTGCCCTCCCCTGCAGGCTTGATCGCCCCCAACTGCCCTCCCTTGCAGGCTTGGTCCCTCCCAACTGCCCTCTGCTGCTGGCCTGATCTCCCACAACCGCCCTCCTTTGCAGAACTGGTCCCTCCCCTGCTGGCCATCTTGTGTGTTGGAGTGACAGTCAATTTGCATATTACTCTTTTATTAGATAGGATAGAGGCCTGGTGCATGGGTGGGGGCCGGCTGGTTTGCCCTGAAGGGTGTCCCGGATCAGAGTGGGGGTTCCCTTGGTGTCAGTGCCAGCCTGACAGGTGAACCGGACTGAGGTAGGGAGGTGGGAATTAAGAAAAGAAAGACATAAAAGTGGGATCGGGAGGACTGCAAGCCATTGACAGACTGCAGCAGCTTTATTAACTGCGCAATACCTTTTATACACAAACACTGACTGGGAGGTCAGTTCAAAAGGAACGTACTCTCCATTCCTCTTAATCTCTAAGGGAGATAAAGCAGGAAGCCAAATTCTCAGTACAGCAAACCTCAGTAAATAGTTACAAACTTCCGGTAAGCCATGAAAGGTTGCTCTCATTCTGCTGACAATTGGAAATTGCCATCCAAATAAGTCAGGGGACACTGTGTGGGTGGGGGACTGAATCTTATCAGTCCCTTTGGGTGCAAGGACTCTGTCAGCTTACATCCGGTCTCCAACACCTTGGGGCGTGGGGTGGCCTGGGCGAGGGGCCTGTGGTGGTTTGCAGGCCAGCTATGCCTCCCAGCAACCCAAGCAGAGGCCCTGGTATCTGGGATTTATTTATCTTCTATAATTGAAACTTTGTAGCCTTGAGCGGAGCCAAGCCTCCTGCTTGCTCCGTGGCCACAGCCATTTTTGTTGAGATTTATTTAACTTCTATAATTGAAACTTTGTAGCAGAGGCCAAGGCAGGCCAGGCCTGTGGGAGCTTGGCTTCCTCCATCACCAGGGGCAACCCAAGCCTCCTGCTCTCTCCAGCTCCATGGCTGCTGCCATTTTTGTTGGGATTTATTTATCTTCTATAATTGAAACTTTGTAGCCTTGAGTGGAAGCCTGGGCCTGCCAGGGTGTGCGGAAAGCTTGGCTTCCTCCATTGCCAGGGAAACCCAAGCCTCCTGCTGGCTTCGTGGCCGCAGCCATCTTGGTTGGGTTAATTTGCATGCTCGCTCCTGATTGGCTGGTGGGCGTGACTTGTGGGTGTAGCAGAGTGATGGTTAATTTGCATATTACTCTTTTATTAGATAAGATGTCCATGATTTTGCTCCAATCTTCTGGTCCATGATTTTACTCTTCAAGTTTGTGAGACGGGCTTCTGTGCAAACCAATGGGAAGCCCAACCAGCCCCTGTGGTTCTTGCGGCTGAGGCCTAGCTCACCGTGAAGAAGCCATGTGGGTGCAGGGTGGGCTCCTCGTGGGTGCCTGGCACCTGAGCACAGGGGCTTTCCTGGTGCAGGACCCCTGGCGTCCTGGGGGAGAGTAGCAGGGGAAGTTAAAGTGAGCTCGGCAGACATGCGGAATTCTCACTGCACCTCTGTCCCCGCCACCCTCACCACCAGAAAGCTGGCGAGAGGTTGCAGAATGTCGCTGATGCCCTCCATGGTCTGCACAGCCCCCTAGTGGTCATCGCACATCATAGTGAGTGGTTGAACTCCTGGTCTCCCAGTGGACCTCCCTGTCAAATGACTGCCCAAGGGAAGAATTTGCATATTAGGCTTTTATTATATAGGAAGTCTGTAAAGTGGATTTGGAGCTGTTATAATGTCTTTTGCTTTGTTGAAAGTGTACTTTGAAACTAAGTATGTTCTAACCCTAGCTGGTTTGGCTCAGTGGATAGAGTGTCAGTCTTCGGACTGAAGGGTCTCAGGTTTGATTCTGGTCAAGGGCACCTGCCGAGGTTGCGGGCTCAGTTCCCCAGTGGAGGGTGTGCAGGGGAATGATTCTCTCTCATCATTGATGATTCTCTCTCTCTCCCTCTCTCTTCCTCTCTGAGAAAAAAAAAAGATCTCTTCTTATATGCAAGATTTCATATTGTTAATCTATTTAGAAAGAAAAAATATGGGAAATAAAATCTTCTAAACCCCCCAAGTATTTTTTCTAGGTAGGACCAGATCCTCCAGCAGGCTATAGAAATAGCATTGGGGCCACTCCCATTTTGTAAGGAAAAAGAAAAGAAAATAGTACTTTCACATTAAAATTACTGAAGGCCTGTTAGTTATCCCTGTTACAAAATTTGCCAAGAAAATGCCTTAGGTAGTAATAATTGGCTTTAAAATCTCAAAGTTGTTGCCGAAACCAGTTTGGCTCAGTGGATAGAGCGTCGGCCTGCGGACTGAAGGGTACCGGGTTCGATTCCGGTCAAGGGCATGTACCTTGGTTGCGGGCACATCCCCAGTAGGGGGTGTGCAAGAGGCAGCTGATCGATGTTTCTCTCTCATCAATGTTTCTAACTCTCTATCCCTCTCCCTTCCTCTCTGTAAAGAATCAATAAAATATATTTTTTAAAAAAAATGTCAAAGTTGTTAAGGCAAAATAAATATAACCAAAGTAAAGGGTATATGATAAAGCATTTTCAGTGATAATTATATATGCCTAAACATAGTTTTCCAAAGTCTTTGGTAACTTAAAACTTTGGAGTTTACTGAATTAAATAATAAGAATTATTAAATGTCTGGGTATTTTGAAATAACAGGATACCGAAATATTAACTAATCTGAGTTTGCCTCATATAGAGAATCTAGAGCAGGGGTCCTCACACTACGGCCCGCAGAGGACATTTATCCGGCCCACTGGGTGCCGCTGCCTGTCCTGCTTAGCAGCCGACTAGTCCCAGGCCTGCCGTGCGCATAGGAATTTGTTCATAGTTTTTTTTTAAATTATAGTCCGGCCCTCCAACGGTCTGAGGGACAGTGAACTGGCCCCCTGTTTAAAAAGTTTGAGGACCCCTGATCTACAGGATGGATTTGAATTTGTTAATGAATAAGTCTTGTATTGTATTTGAAATATCTCTTAAAATGTGAATGTATTGTTAATCTGAGGAATGTTAATTACTTACATGTCACCTAAAAATTAAGGTTTTTAAGAGTTAAGAATTCTAATTAATTGGAAAGAAATAATGGTTTTAGTGTAATAGAAGGCATGAGGCATGGAAATGCATTTTGAAGGGAAAAGAAAGGAAGTTATATAAATGATACAGGCCATTAAACCAGGACAAGTAGAATGGAGAAATTGACATGGTTAAACAGCAATTTGAAGCCATCTAGTAAATCCTATTTCCCTAAACCAAGGACACTTAAGAGTAAATGATTTGCATTTTGCCTCCCTAACCAGAGGGTAAATAGCTTATATCAACCTACGCAGGAAGACAGATAGCAGAAATCCATTTGCTGACCACACCCAAGGACAAGTGAAGTTAGAGAATAAACCTTATTTTAGTTAATCCTTTCCTAGTTCTATAAATTATTAAAATGGTTATATGTTATATTAATCAGATATTTTTAATGCCATCTTTTAATCATGGGAACTGAAGTTTACTGGCCTATGTTTGTGTTCAATACACTTGATATATTATCTTTTGGTAAAATAAATTTAACAATCCTTCCAGAGTTTGAATTTTAAGAAACTTTTTCTTGACATAGAATTGGCTTTAGATCATTCCAATAGGTTCTGGAATGCCTTAAAGTGTTTGTTTTCTCTCTCATGAAGGAAAATTTTTGGTTTAAGGTACATGGGAAGTTTTGTCAAATAATAACTATATTATGCTTTCATTTATAGCTCTAATTGTTATTCTGGAATACTGTGTTTTGCAGAAAGGACAAGATTCTATGTCGTTTACATTACTCTATAAAGTATCTGGATTTATAGAAGTTCTGGCAGGAAAAATCAGGAGAAACAAAAATTTGATTATGGGGCTGAATGAATGGAAAATAATTATATAATTTTTGTGACTTTTGTTGAAAGTATTGCTGATTCTTAAACTTTTTTTCTAATAAATCTTTATTGTTCAGATTATTACAGTTGTTCCTCTTTTTCCCCCATAGCTCCCCTCCACCCAGTTCCCATCCCCCCCTCTGCCATTACACCTCCCCTCCCACTGTCCTCATCCATAGGTGTACAATTTTTGTCCAGTTTCTTCCCACACCCCCCCACACCCTTTTTCCCCCGAGAATTGTCAGTCCACTCCCTTTCTATGCTCCTGATCCTATTATATTCACCAGTTTATTCTGTTCATCAGACTTTTTACTAACTTGATTTTTAGATTCACTTGTTAATAGATATGTATTTGTTGTCACTTTGTTGTTCATAATTTTTGTTTTTACCTTTTTCTTCTTCTTCCTCTTCTTAAAGAATACCCTTCAGCATTTCGTATAATACTGGTTTGGTGGTGACGAATTCCTTTAGCTTTTTCTTACCTGTGAAGCTCTTTATCTGACCTTCAATTCTAAATGAGAGCTTTGCTGGATAGAGTAGTCTTGGTTGTAGGTTCTTGCTATTCATCACTTTGAATATTTCTTGCCACTCCCTTCTGGCCTGCATAGTTCTGTTGAGAAATCATCTGACAGTCTTATGGGTACTCCCTTGTAGGTAACTAACTGTTTTTCTCTTGCTGCTTTTAATATTCTCTCTTTGTCTTTTGCTCTTGGCATTTTAATTATGATGTGTCGTGGTGTGGTCCTCTTTGGATTCCTTTTGTTTGGGGTTCTGTGCGCTTCCTGGACTTGTAAGTCTATTTCTTTCACCAGGTAGGGAAAGTTTTCTGTCATTATTCCTTCAAATAGGTTTTCAATATATTGCTCTCTCTCTTCTTCTGGCACCCCCATAATTTGGATGTTGGTACGCTTGAAGTTGTCCCAGAGGCTCCTTACACTATCTTCATATTTTTGGATTCTTTTTTCTTTTTGCTTTTCTGGTTGGGTGTTTTTTGCTTCTTCGTATTTCAAATCTTTGACTTGATTCTTGGGATCCTCTAGTCTGCTGTTGGATCTCTGTATATTATTCTTTATTTCAGTCAGTGTATGCTTAATTTCTAGTTGGTCCTTTTTCATATCCTTAAGGGTCTCACTAAATTTATCGGAGGTTTCTAGAAGATTCTTGAGTAACCTTATAACCGTGGTTTTGACCTCTATATCCAGTCGTTTGCTTTCCTCCATTTCTTTCATTTGTGACCTGTTAGTTTGTCTCCGCATTTTGGCTGCTTCCCTGAGTTGATAGAGTGGCTTTGTGTGCTAGGTGTCCTATAGGGCCCAGTGTCTCAGCCTCCCTAACTACCTGAGGTGGACACTCTTGGTGAACCCCTTTGTCGGCTGTGTGCACAGTCTTGTTGTAATTAAGCCTTGATTGTTGTTGGTGTCACTGGGAGGAATTGACCTCCAGGCCAATTGGCTGTGAGGATCAGTTGTGTCTATGATGGGAGAACTTCTGTGCTGGAGACACCCTTATGGGGCAAGACTTGCTTCAGTGGGGCTTTGGCACTCACCGAGTCTTCCTCCTGAGTGTGTCTCTTATGGATCTGAAGAATTGTAGTCTGGATGGTTTCTCTCTGACCACTGGGTACATTGGCTCTTGGATCTCCAAGGAGAGAGGCCACCCAGCAAGAGCTACAGAGAGATCTGCAGATTCCTTCTCTTTGTTTGGGGTTTGGAGGTGCCCAGATGAGGCCTAGCTATGAAGCAATGCAAGCTGCTGTGGAGCCTTGGGCCTTCTTTTGGAAGCTCTGGGGCTCTCTGACCCAGCTGCTGTATGTTAGGTTTCAGATTGCAAAGGGCCAGGCCATTCATATGCAAAAGCCTCTGCACACAGCTTGGGTGGGGTTGTAAATTGGGTGGGGTGGGGTCTCAGGAAATCACCAGGGTGGAGCAAACAGCAATGGCTGCTCATCAGCCCTGCCTGGAAGAGGTCCCATGTCTCTGTGTCCCGCAGCACCATGCAGGAACAATGATCGCTGTAAGCACCTCTGAGAGAAAGCTGCCCTCGAGTTCTGCCTGATGCCAGACAGTCCAGTTTCTCTCTGTATGAGTCTAGGTTGCCAGAGTCTCACCCAGAACTGGAGTTCAGAACAGTTGGAAGTTTGTATCCCCTCCTGATTGAAAAAGACAACAGCATACTCAGTTGCCAGCCCTTCCCGCGCGCGTGCCTCCGTACTTCTGCACTTCACTTCTGCACCTCCTCTGAGTCTCAGTGTGCTTTTCTCTTTCCTTTTAGTTGAATAATTTCCACTCAGCCAGCCTTCCCGTCGTTCTGGATGATACCCATTTTGTCTTTTAGTTGTAGTTTTGAAGTGGTTGTGTGAGGCAGCAAGTTCAGGTGTTTACCTATGCCGCCATCTTGGTTTCTCTTTGTTGATTCTTAAACTTTTTATTTTTTTTAGATATAAGGAAGCATTTTAAAAGCAGTTTGGTAAATTATATATTTTTCTCCCTACCTGTTCCTCCAGTATTTGGCAGTTCTTAATAAGTGACAATATGTTTATTTACATGAATTTAATAAGACCTGTTTCCAACTGTAGCTATATTAATCAAGATAAAAAATTATAGTAGGTCTGCTTATAGGAGCCAGGGCTTCGCTGCCTTTTGTAGTACTTGTTCCATCCAGCATTCCATGGGAATTCCTTACAATCCACAAGGGCAGGCCATTGTTGAATGTGCCCATGCTACCCTGAAGATTATGCCAGTAAAACAAGAAAGGGGGATTATGGGACTGAAGGACCCTGCTATGATTATATCCAAAGCACTCTTTACCCTTAATTTTTTGAATCTGAGTTATCATTTTCAATCCTCTGTAGAATGGCACTCTACCTCAATAACCCCACCTCAGAAACCACAAGTCTTGTGGTGATATATGGACACTAATAACTGAATGGGACCCAATGAATTATTAACATGGAGGAGAGGATAGGCGTGTGTTTCTATCCCCACAGGGCTACTGTGGATTCCAGCTTGCCAGATTAAACCCTGCCTTGGCATGACATGGGACCAATCCTCTTCCAGAAAAGAATTTGGGCCTGGGAACTCTGCAGCCCCAAATGATGTGCCTTCCCTGGACCCAGATGGCTTCTGGAATAACCTGGGGAATGATGAAGAAGCTGACAGCAGAGGCTGAGCAATTTTTGAAGCATACTCACACTCCACGCATTCCAGATAACTAACCATCGCTCTTTTTGTTTTTCTTATAGTCTGTAAAATCGGAACTCAAGCAATGAATATGCTTCATAGAACCCGACATTCGCAGTTCACTGCAGCCCTCTGTCTTCTAGACCTGGCAAAACCAAAACGGGGGAGATGTTGGGGAGCACAGGAGACTTGGTTGGAAAGTTTGTAAGGAGGAAATTCTGACCTAGGGGAGTTGGCTGAATGTGGCCTGCCCCTGCTTATCAGAATTCCAACTTAGGGAAGTTGGCTGAAGGCAGCCACCCCTAATTGTTCCTTGACCTTTCCAAACAAGTCTGCACATGCAGACCCTTGGGTGTTTACCGGAATCTTTATGCTTAATCCTTAGGTGTCCTTACTCAAAGGACATGCAGACACATGAGTCCTCCCAAGATTACTTACCCTACTGATTGTATCTAATGGATAAACTTTATCCCAAACTGCTGTTACAATAAAAGCCTGAAGAGGCAGGCAATCTAGGCTTTCTGGTTCCTTTAGCCAGGCAATTCCTTAGCCCTCTCTTTCACAGCAATCCTGTGTCAGAGTAATCATTCATCCATTGCTCAGGGTCTCGGATCAGTCCTGACAAGTTCTAAAGCTAGTTATTTCTGGAAGTTAAAAGATTTGTGATGAAATGTTTGTGAAAGTTATAGAAGGCTAGTAAGGAAAAATGTTAAAAGGAAGTTAAAACAAAGGGCAAACAGTGTGGGCAATTAATAGTCAGCTTGTAATTAACAAACCATTATCTTCCCCAGCCAAGGACAAAGGTCAAATAGTTAATAAACAAAAACAAAAACAAAAACAAAAAACAAAACCTTCCTGATTAGAGAATGCAGAAATGGAGATGGGGGAAAAAAGGGCCTATTTGCTCTCTAAGCAGATAAGCTAGCAGTCTCAAGGCTTGGCAAATGCTTGTCATGATTTCTGGGAAGGCCACAACAAAGTAACAGGGAACCTTAAAAATTAATCTATACCAGAATATTCAATGGAGAAATTTTAAGACCTATGGACAGCAGGGTGTATGATGCCTCAGATCCCCACGCCACCTGCTCTTTGGATTGTCTGGGGGCCTATCTGTACTTCATAAGCCAGGTTTACTTGCTTTGCTTTTCATAATATAGGCAAGATCTCTCACATACATTCATTATTATGAAAAGTCAAAATTCAATATTGGAAACAGCCTAGAACATTCAACAGTCTGTAGCAATCTATAAAATCCTATCTTCCATAAAACAAGGGCACTTAAGAATAAATGGTTTGCATTATTCCTCCCCAGCCAAAGGATAAATAGATTAAATCAATCTACTCAGGAAGACAAATAGCAAAAATCCAATTAATGCCATTTACTGACCACACCAAAGACAAGGATTTGTTTTCTCTTACAAAGGAGAATTTTATACTTAAGATACAGGGGAAACTTTGTCAAATAAAGAAACAATAACTACCTTATTCTTTCATTTATAACTCTAATTGTTATTCTAGAATATTGTGTTTTGCAAAAAGGACTCTGACATTTTCAGATCATCCCCTTTGAATTGAATGAAAACTCTATAAAGTATTTAGATTTATAGAAGTACTAACAGAAAAAATCAGGAAAAACAAAAAACTGAATATTGGGATTGAATGAACTAAAAATAATTACATAGTTTTTGTAACTTTTATTGAAAATATTGCTGATTTTTAATCTTTGTTTTTCAAATACAAAGAAACAAATAAATTTGGTAAATTATATATATTTCTCCCTACCTTATCCCTCCAGAGTTTGGCAACTCTTAATGAGTAAATCATGGCAACATATTTCTTTGCATGACTTCAATAAGACCGGCTTCCAATAGTGGTTTTGTTAACCAAGACTTTGACTGGAGTGTCATGTCTGAGAGATACATGCCTAGACTCTGGATGTCACCAAAAGACTTGAAGCCAATGTGAGTACCTTGGAGAAAATCCTGGTACCTTGCTTGGCCATGTGGTTCATGGCAGTCTTTCCAGGTAAGTAATGAAGGTTGTTTTCCTGAGTGATAATAAGGAAGGAACCTCAAGACATCATTGGGAACCTCAACTTGAGGAATTCACCCAAGTCTACAGGTATTGCAGGCAAGCCTGATAGCAGCTAGCTTCTTTGCCCTGAGGTGCTCATTAAAGATCAATCATGAGATTCCAGCAAAACAGATTTAAAAAGAGCCCATACAGTCAATTACTATCCTTATTGAGTTCATTCAAACAATCAGGCCAAGTTAAAACTATACTTAATGCAATAAACAAGTTGGTCTTAATTTAGTCTTTAATAAAAATAAGAATTTTTGGGGGGAGAAAAATTGTATTTCAATAGACTCTAGGATACACAATTATGAGTAGACTTCAATAAATTTTTTCCTAGTTTTTTTATTTCAAGAAAAACTATTTTAAATATAATAATGTTACATGCAATAAACATTAATATCTCAAGAAAAAAGATTTTAAATATGATGTTACATGAAATAAACACCAATTATTCAAGAAAAGTGATCTTACATGCAATAAATATTAATATTTCAATAATAAAAGGATTTTAAGTATAATAATATTACCAAAACTATACTAATGTAGTATGATATCACAAAAGTTGTAGGAAATATTAAAAATCTGCAAATAACACCATTACTTCTATTATATTCTAGAATATTTTCCCCCCTCTGGCTCTATTTTTGTTCATCAGTTTATGTTGTTTATTATATTCCACAAATGAGTGAGATCATGATATTTATCTTTCTTCAAATTGCTTATTTCACTTAGCATAATGCATTTAAAACCTATTTTGTCAGATATGAGTATTGCTACTCCAGCTTTTTTTTTCTTTTCCATTTGCATGGAAAATTTTTTTCCAACCCTTCACTTTCATCCTGTGTTTCTTTTGTTTTGAGGTGGGTCTCGTGTAGACAGCATACAGTTGGGCCATGTTTTTGTATCCATTCAGCTAACCCTACACCTTGTGATTGGAGCATTTAATTCATTTACATTTAGGGTTATTATTGAAAGGTACTTATTTATAGCCATTTTAATTCTGTGTGGCTAGGTTTCTCTCTCTGTTTCTTCTCAGCAATCCCTTCCAGCAATCCCTTTAGCATTTCTTGTAATGCTGGCTTGGTGGTGAGGAACTCTTGGGATGTGTGCCTTATGAGCTTTTTTTTTTTTTTTTTTGTCTGGGAAGCTCTTTATTTGATCATCTATTTTAAATGATACCCTTGCTGGATATAGTAATCTTGGTCTCAGATCCTTGCTTTCCATTACCTTGAGGACTTCATGCCATTCCCTTCTGGCCTGTAGCGTTTCTGATGAGAAATCAGGTGTCAACCATTTGGGAATTCCTTTGTAGGTAAGAGTTTTCTTTTCTCTTGCTGCTTTTAAGATTCTCTCTTTGTCTTTAATTTTTGGCATTTAAATTATGATGTGTCTGGGTGTGGGCCTGTTTGGGTTCTTTTTGTTTGGGGTTCTCTGTGCCTCCTGAACTTGTGTGACTTTTTCCTTTATTAGGTTGGGGAAGTTTTCTACCATTATTTCGTCAAACACCTTCTCCATTCCTTCCTTTCTGCCTCTTCTGGCATACCTACTATTCTAATATTGCTACGTTTCACATTGTCCCACAGCTCTCTTAGGCTGTTCTCCTGTTTTTTTAATTTTATTTTTTTCTTTTTGGCTCTCTGATTGAGTGATATTTTCAACTCTGTCTTCTAATTCACAGATTCAATCCTCAGCTTCCCCTAATCTGCTGTGTATTCCTTCCAATGTGTTCTTTATTTGTGTTATGTCATTCTTTATCTCAGTCTGTTCTTTTTTCATAGTTATTATATATTTTTTCATACTGTTGAGCATTTTTAACATAATTACTCTGAACTCTGTTTCAGATAAATTTCTTATCTCTGCTTCTTTTATCTCTTCTTCTGGAGAATTCACTAGTTCTTTCATTTGGGGGTTGTTTCTTTGTCTCCTCATTTTGGTTGTCTGTTTGGGTTTGTGACTATGTTTTAGGTAGATCCTCTATACCTCTCAATCTCTAGTGCAGGACAGTGTTAAAGGCTGTTTCTGACTAATTGGATAAGGCAAAGACTCAAAGCCTCCAGAGACCACCTCTATCTACATACTAATAGGATTCCGACTTGAATTGCCCCCAGGCAATGGTCTTCAAGTGTGGCAAGAGTTTTTCAATAGGGTGGGGCAGTTTCTTCTACCTGGAGGCTAATTGTTACTTTTAATCTCTTAAGTAGTCTCAGGGCAAGGTGTTTTCCAATGGGGTGTGTTGGCTGTCTTCCTCCCAGGCCAGGCAGATGTCTATGTGGGAAAGATGTCCTCAGTTGTGTGAGGGAATGACTCAGCCCAGGAAACTTGGGATGTGTGCCTTATGAGCTCTATCCCCTGAGTCCCAAGTCCTGGCTTCCACCCTCACCACTCCAGTCCACTTCACCCTCCCTCTGCCAGAGCACGAGGTGGGTGGCTCCACAGGGAATTTTTGTTCATTGGCCCTTCAAGAGAGTGCCCAAACTTTCAGCTGCCACTCCCTGGCAGACAGCACCCCACTGCTTTTCACAGCTAGATGTTATGTGGGTACCCTCCTCAGTTTTGGTGCACTTTACGGGGGAGCCCAGCTTCGGGATTAGATCCCAGAGTTCTCAGTGGCACTCTCCACCCCCCCCCCCGCCAGCTGAGATAGCTCTCTGGGACTTCAGTTGCTGTCTGTGGGTGCCTGGCCAGCCCTTTCATGCCTCCACCCCTCCTACCAGTCTCTATGCGGTCTCCACCTTCGGTCCTTGGGTATCAGGGTTCTCTCCTGTGAGTTTTCCATTGATTATTCAGGAAGCCTTTTCGTATTTCAGTTGTAATTCCAGCTTGTTCCTGGGAGCATGTCCATGCAGCATCCTCCTACTCTGCTGCCATTTTTAATCTCCAATTAATTGTTTTGAAGTTTTATTTTTCACCTATGAATTGAACTGAATCCTAAATTTGTCTAGTTTTCTTGGATGTTTAGTTACAACTCTCCAGACTAATACTTACTTTTTAACCATCCTTAGCCTTGGAATCAATGAGTAGTAAAATGCTTTTCCTTCCTCTGGGCCATCTATATATATAAAAGCCTAATATGCAAATTTTCCCCTCAAGAGTTTGGCTGGGAGACTGGGAGTTCGATTGCTTTCTTTGATGTGCACTGACCACCAGGGGGTGGTGCCGAATGAAGGAAGGCCCCGGCTGGCAGCCAGAAGGCTCCAATTGGCCCTGAATGCTGACCAGGCCTAGAGACCCTACCCGTGCACAAATTTCATGCACTGGGCCTCTAGTTTGTTATAATTCTTGTTCAGTTTGTCTCCACCAGGTTACAAGCCATACTTGCACACAGGGAATACCACCCCTAGACACCATTGCCACCCCCTTCTGTGCCCAGGTCTCATCGTCTCTCTGACAGAGAGCAAGGATTTCTTGGTTCTAAAGAAAACCATTACCCACTTTAATATAAGATTTTTTAGTCCTTTTCTGGTCTGTTAAAAAGAAAATTTTTATCTTTTATATATAATCTTTTGGCCAAATAAGTTTGACAACTTTCCCAGGATTTGAATTTTAGGAAACTAGCCTTAGACTTATGGAGGTTGGATGGGGATCCTAGTCCTTACTAGGATTGTAGGAAAACCTAGGGGGGATTGCCCCTGTGCCAGAGGCACAGCATGCTTCTGGTGCCTACACCTCCCCATGTGCTGGAGGGCATATGGGCCCTGGAGTAGAGGACTCTTTTCTTTAGTGTGAAAACCAGATAGAACAGAGAACTGGGAAGAGGAGGGCCAAAAGGGACAAAAGCAAGCCCTCCAACATTATCTGCAGTGCCCCTCCATGTTCCCAGGTAGATCATATACCTAAACACCTATATTATCAAGAAAATTATCCTACCAATGGGTTTAGAGTCCTAGTCTTGGCTAAAGTAGGGTTCCACCCTTTTTACATAAGTCTCTCATTACTGACAGACTGGGGAGACCAGGGTGAAAAAGATAAATCTTTTTTTTTTAAATATTGCATTGGTACCTGCAGTTTATTTCTAATTATTTCACTAATTTATAGATCATTAAAATTTAACAAAAGTAACCCAAAGAAGACAAAATGGACACTAACATCTCATTGAAGCCTATATGAAAAACCTTATACTTAACTTGCAGCTGGCAGGCTGGACACTGCAGAGCCCTTTGCCCCTGACAGGACAAATGAAACAAATCTGGGTGTGTTCAGACTAAATGACTAAGGCAGCATTGCTGTCCTTTTCCATCTCTATGAGTGTGCAATTTCTCTTACATGGCATCATTTCCTTCAGCATTGGGATGCTGAGCCATAACCTCTCACATTCTCCTCTCTTTTAGGTATCTTCATTTTGGGTTTCTGTGGTTTAGGCACATCCAAAATTTCTTCATAGTCTGCACTCATCCCCTTTGCACAGCGACCAACTGTAACCATTTGATCTGAATTCTTTTTTTTTTTTTTTTAATTATATAGTCTTTTATTTTCAGGTTGAAAAAAAAAAACCAAACCCTTAAATTACCAGGAAAATATTTACAAGATTAATTCCGTTTTAAGCTGGGAGACTGGCTGTGAAGGTGCTCAGTGTCCCGGCTGGGCCGGTGGGGCGGTGATGACAGGCCACGGGACCCGCGGAGTCCAGGAGCGGGCCAGCTCCTGCCTGCGGGTCTGACGGGGGGGGGGGGGGGGGGGGGAGGGGAGCTAGCCAGAGCGCCAGGGCCACTTGCTAACAACGATGACAGGCCTTTTTAGTGTTTAAGAGACACCATTTTGGGGGGATATCTCTGTAGAATCATTCTAGAAAATCATATGATTAGAAAATTCTTAAAGAAAAAAATAAACGTGTCTTCCCCAACAAGGCCCACTTGTACCCCCAGGCCCGATGGCCCTGTCTGCAGTGGGGACTTGGAGTCCTGGGCTTGGGAAGTCCTGACAGGAACAGGTGAGCGTGCTGGCTCCGGTCTGCTCCCGCAGGCTGGGCCGACAGCGCTTCGGTTCAAAGTGTAGGGAGAGCGTCCTCTGCTTTGGAGAGCGTCCTCAGCTCCTGCTCTGAAGATGAGACTTCGGACACCGAGTCCCAGGCATCGTCCTCTGCCGGGCTGTCCTGGTCCAGGACCTCCAGGATGTGCTGAGCCGGGTCCTTTAAATACTCCTCTATCTGCACGGGGGATGCCCGGCGGGGAGTGGAACCAATACTTGATCAGGCGCCAGAACCTCAGGATCAGGAAGATGCAGGCGCCCAACAGCCCCGCCAGCGACAGGAAGGTGGCCATGGCGATCAGGACGACTCGCTGCAGCTTGGTTGAGGCGTCTGCTGCTAACTCGTGACAAGAGATGTTGCTTGAAAGCCCGGGTCTGGTGAGGTCCTGGGATTCCCAGGGCAGGTGCGCCTGGACCTGGAGGCAGTATTCTCTGAAGGGCTGTAGGTCCCGCAGCACAATGGAGCTGTCCCTGAAGGGGCCCTTCACCTGTGGGTTTCGGCCTTTTCCCAGTAATGGACGTAATACAGAAACGTGACCATGGAGGGATCCGCGATGTTGAAGGGCGGGGACAGCTTGATGACCAGGGAGTCTTCTCCTGGGGTCACCTAGACGTGTCCTGGAGGCCCGATGGTCACGTTCCGTTAGTGCTGAAACCAGGGCGCCGAGGCCCAGGCGGAGACGCGCCCCGGCAGCCCCGGCAGCTCAGCCTGGTCGCGCAGGGAGACGTTGAAATAGCGCAGGAAACCCCGGGACAGGCCGGTGGGGGTGAAGTCACACTCGGTCACCCAGATCTTCGAACAGTTCACCCCGACGCTGCTTACAGTGACGTCGGACCACTCGCGCTGCTGGGGTATTTGAACTGCACCTGGTACACCACCAGCGCAGCCTCATTGCTCAGCGACCCCGGCTCCCAGCTCAGGACCTGCTCCGTGTTGTACAGGCGAATCTTCGGGTTCTGAGGAGCAGGCAGCTGGGAGGGAGAGTCTGCTGAGGCCGCCGTGGCGGCGCAGAAGCCACAGCAGCGGCGTCTGCATGGCCTGGGCTCTCGGCGGCGCAGGCTCGGCGGTGGCTCAGGGTGCTGCCCGGCCGGCACGCTCTGATCTGAATTCTTACTTTGAGGGCAACCCTTATTAAAGTGTCCCACAGAGCCACAAAGTCTGCAGCAGCCACCATCAGCATAGACTCCTTTGGGATTATCAGGGCAATATCTGGACAGGTGCCCCACAAACAAAACATTTTGCAAAAGGAAATTCACCGAGAGCTGGATCTACTTTAGCCTTGCACTTGGTTACTTTGTGCTCTGTAGATTCACACTGATAACATATTCCAATGCCCATATCTTGATTCTCAAGGGTGGCCTAGCAATCTGCAATCCCATGGCCAGGTTTTCTACAATGAAAACATGCCATTGCATTTTTCTTTGCTGCTTGTCTTTTTAATTTTCTTCCTTCTCTGTGACTATCTTTCTTTAAAGCAACTGCAATTTCTTCCCATACTTCTTGACTGTCTGTTGCTATCTTTTCCCCATTGTGAACCATCTGTGAGTTTTGTGCATGAATCCATTCACATCTTCACTTAAGTAGTCCTTTTTTTTGTTCTTATTGTGTTTTGCTTGGTGTGGGTCATTTTTAATGCTCAGCCTATTGGCTTCAAGTTGTTTACTCTTTGGTAGGCTTTGGCTTTTTTCCTCAGAGGACCCCTTCTTCATATCCTCCCATGATGTTGCAGGCAGGGTCTTTTGTTATGTGTGGTAGTGACTCGTGCCCACCTGGTCATGGTTTCATCAGAGGTACTATATCAATCTTGCAGCCTGTGCCTCAGTGTTCCTGCCAAGTCCCAGGAACTACGGAGTGCACTCTACCACTTTCTAGGGGTGTCCCGGGGCCCCATCTCATTCCCCCGAGCACATCTACCATGCGTGAATACTTCAGAGCAGTGAAGTTAAAAAGACAAATCTTTTGATAGTGAGGGTGGACGTAAGATAGAGCCCAAGCCATCTGTACTCTCCCCAGAGCTCCAGGTACTGGCCAAACTCTCTGAGCCCTCTGCCTGGAGTAACTATTTTTTTTTTTAAATCTCCTTTGGAAGGCTCAGTGGGTGCTTCAGAAACACTGGAATCACCTTAGGCATTTCCAGGCAGGAACACAGGTCAGGTTGTGGCAGGCTTCCCTGCATGAGGAGGACGGGCACCTGGTCTGGGCACTCTTGGTCTCCTGGTAAGCGTGACTAGCCCAGCTGACCCTCATTTGAGGTCGCACACAAGGAGGCATTTGTTCACTTTTAGAATCAGCTAAAAGTGTGTTTCTCACATCCCTTTACCTGGGAGGGAGATGCCCCAAATAGAAAGGGAGGGTCACAAAAGCCTGGTTGCCCCTAACTGCCCTCCCCTGCTGGCCAGGTTGCCCCTAACTGCCCTCCCCTGCTGGCCTGGCCACCCCTAACTGCCCTCCCCTGCAGGTCTGGTCACCCCTAACTGCCCTCCCCTGCTGGCCTGATCGCCCACAACGGCCCTCTTCTGCCGGCCATCTTGTGGTGGCCATCTTGTGACCACATGGGGGTGGCCATCTTGTGTGAGGGCATATCACCTGTTTATTATATAGGATTTACAATATTCCCTGAGCCATTTAAAAATTAACTTTTATTTAACATAAATACATCATGCTGAGGCATTTCCTTTATATCCCCAATATGTGGCCTGGAGGATAAGTCCCCTCCCTCACAACCACAGGAGGTATGAGAAAATCCCTTTTCTATGCCTCACAATGGTGGGTCTCGCAGCATCCTGGAAAGCTCTCAGCCCCCTTTCCCACTTTTGTCATTGGTGGGTGTGGGGCGAGTGGTGCGTGTGGATGGTTGAGAAGGTGGGGGAGAAAGGGATAGAGGAGAAGGAAGTAGAAATGTTCTCACTGTTTCCAGAGGCGAAGAAGTAACCTCGGGTCTTTGCGGGGCAGAGCCCAGGGACTCATCTGGCCTGTTCCATCAACCCACGTTCTGACCCAGAAGCTCTTTTCATAGATGACTTAGTGAAAAAGTGTGTGGAAGTTTAAGTCTCAAGGGCTGAACAGAACAGTTGTAAACCATAGGGTCTGGGATTCCCAGGGGGAAAAATAAAGCAGGGAGCTGAGGAGGAAAAGAACATTGCTGAGCACAGGAAAATCTAGGCAGCTAAAGGTTTATACTAGGGATGAGTTGTTTGTTTTAAAATATGTTTTTATTGATTTCAGAGAGAGGGAGGATGAGGGAGAGAGAGAGATAAAAACATCAATGATGAGAGAATCACTGATCAGTTGCCTCCTGCACACCCTCTACTGGGGATTGAGTCAGCAACCCCGGCATCTGTCCTGACTGGGAATTGAACCAGGACTCCTAGCTCATAGGTCAACCAATGACCCACACCTGCCAGGCTGGATGAGTTTTATTTGGAAACTTTCTGAAAGTTTATGTTTCTCCTTAAATTTTATTAGCTATCCATTCTCTCTGTTACCAGTACAGCAGATTCTTGGATAATGTCATTTCGTTCATGTTGTTTCCTTGTAACGTTAATGAGGAAAAAAAACAATCAATTCCTGTGTCAGTGGAGTTTACATCTCCTCCCCAGGTCTGCCTGGGTTTTCTCCAGGGACTCCAGTTTCCTCCCACATCCCAAAGCTGTGCACAGGAGGTGAATGGGGGTGTCTACATTGTCCCATCTGAGTGAGTGTGTTGTGGGTGTGAATGTGCCCTGTGATGGAAGGGCATCCTGTCCAAGTGGGTCCCACCTGGTGCCCTGAGCACCTGGGAGAGGGTTTGGTCACCCACCACCCTGAATTGGAATACGCGGGCTGAAAAATAATGATCTTACTTGTTTTTAACTCATCTCACTTAAATGTATGTATTGCTCACATTTATTTTAAGATTTAATATTAAACGTGTTTGGGGTGTTTATTTAGAAGTTTGGAGATCGTTTTATGACCAGGAATATGCCATGGGAACTTAACTCCTGTTTACATCAATTAACCTAGGGTGAAATTGGTTTCATTAGACATCGTTTTTTGCTTAAAGTCGAAGTTTCCAAGAACCTGTGGACAAGGTTAAGTAAGGACTTACTGTAGTTATGAAGCCCTCTGGTGGACAGTGATTATTCTTGGTGGTCCAGCGTTTCTCTCCACTACTTTTTTGTGAAGAAACCTTGGGATTTAGATAAAGGTTTCTCAAAACTTTTTTCCATAATCAGGAGTCAGAACATGGTTCCCTAATTCTAGGAAATTTTTAATTCTATTAGGAAATTCTAGAACTCTAGAAATTTTAGAAGAAAAAAAATCTGCTGTCCTTTTTTATGTTTTCAAATCCCCTGTTGAAATTCAATCTCATTTTTTTTAAAATCTCTTTTAACGTTGTAAGCATAGTTATTTTTAAGTCAGTGTCAGATATCTTCAATGTCCAGAACCTTCTAGGTCTATTGTTTCTTTTTCTGCTCATTTTGTTATTGTTATTGTTCATGTAATCTTCTCTCTTTAAACACGTGTGTGTGTGTGTGTGTGTGTGTGTGTGTGTGTGTGTTAAATCATGCACTAGACATTGTTACTTGAAAAAACTGTAGAAACCATTTGAGGTTTATGGTTATGTAATCTTTCTCTGGAGAGGAATTGCATTTGCTTTAAGCAGGAATTTAGGAGCTGTCCTAATCCAGGACCACCGTAATCCAATGTCAGTGATTCATGACTCAAAGCTACAGGGTGTGCCTTCAAGGGTTACTCTACTTCCACTTCGCCCTGTGCTTGGAATGCAGCCTGCAGTGTCCCAATCTCAAGTGTGGGGGTGGGCAGCACCTCTCTCCCATCCATGGTGAGCTTTGACTCTCATTTAAAAAAATTCAAAAAAAAAAAAAATTCCCTTAGCCCTTCCATGTCTGTCAACAATCTTGCTCAGCCTCTCAGTGGCCTCTTCTAGAATTGGCAAATGCCCAGGGAAAAAGCAAGTCCAAATGTACCTCATGGGTTTCCCTCTTTTCCATGATCTTAGGTTAGTTTTTCTTTAACTGCCTTGCTACCTCTTCAATGCCTTTAAGTAGTTTTTTAAAAAATTAAGAACACTGCATTTGTCTGGCTTTTGTAGAGGCCCTCAGTAGGAAAGCTGGTCCAAGTTATCTGGCCCATTGTTACTGGAAGTAGAAGTCCTTGCAAATATATACAAAAGGTGCATTTATAGGAGCGAGTGCCAGACATCTCAGCTTTAGGGATGAAAGTAGGATTGAAGCTCCAGAGCTCTGCCCCCTGGAGAGGTGTTCCTCCTGAGGAGCAATGAGCAGTCTTTACCAGGGACTCTGGTTAAGAAAGACAGAGGATGGCATCTCATACCCAGGATGGGCTAGTAGGACAAGGAGAGACACCAACATGACTACACACAACATGACTTCTTATCCCCATATAGACTAGATAAACTCCTTGACACAGATAAGCATAACCACTTTGCTTTTGACTTCCTAATACCCAGTTTCTCCCTCCTTGCTAATTCCAGTACAGTATCAGGAAAGCCATTTAAAGCTTTTCCCTTGAATCATCTCATAAACAGATTTCACTGTGTTTACTTTATAGATATATGCAGCGTATTATTTTTATAGTCTCCTAATTTATATTTTAGTGAGAATTTAATGAATATAGGTCTTGGTTCTTCAGGGCAAAATGGATCACAATTTTAGTTGCTTTCTTCCAATTTAAAAAAAAATTAGGAAAGAGATTAAATTTACTAAGTGAGATTACTGAATTTTCATATAGAATAGAATTGAAAATAAGGACAGATCATTTTTTTAAAAACATGTTTTTATTGATGTCAGAGAGGAAGGGAGAGGGAGAGAGAGATATCAATGATGAGAGAGAATTGTTGATCGGCTGCCTCCCACATGCCCCCACTGGGGATTAAGCCCACAACCCAGGCATGTGCCTTGACCAGAATCAAACCTGGGACCCTTCAGTCTGCAGGCCGATGCTCTATCCATTGAGCCAATCTGGCTAGGGCAGGACAGATCAATTTTTGAAAATAATTTTTTCAAATGATCAATTTAGATGGAATCTATTTATAGGTTTCATTTTTTTATTATTGATATCTACAATTTAGCTAACTTTGAGTTATTTCCAAATCCAAGTGGCATTTAGTGGGCAGGTGGGGAAAAGAGAGAGAGAGATCTTTAACCCTGCAGTATCACAGTTGGCCAGAATGGGACAGTAGGGGACATAACTGGGAAAACAGGCAGGAGCTCAAGTATGAAGAGAACAAGAAATGTGGGACAAGCAGGGACAGAAGCAAGGCCCCAAGAGGAGGCCACCACTTGGGTCAAGTCCAGGCAGTATGTAGCTTATGAGGGCAAATCACAGGGAATCAAATACAGGGGGACAAGCTGAGGGTACAGTTTCAAAGCCAATGGTGAAGGTCTTGATATCAGGTTCAGAGACTGGGTTATGCAATCATTCAGTCAGAAATCCAGGTGAAGACTCTGAATGGAGAGAAAAGTAAGGCCGAGAGACCCAGGAAAGAGAAGGCCAGGTTGGCCTGTGGCTGCCACTCAGCACTGAAGCATTCAGGGAGCTAGGCATCAGATGAGGAGTACCTGCTGTTTTCTGGGCAAGCATGCTGTAGAGAGGGTCAGGGCAGCTTCTGGCCACTAGATGTTGTTGCTAGTAAGTAGGCGACACTGCCTGGGCTGGCGAAGTGACTGTCCTAGGGCTGAGGGTTTGGACACCCAGGATGAGCCAGGGTGATGCTCTTCTTAAAGCTGTCCATCCAGAATGTCCTGCGTAAATGGAATACCTCAAATCCTAGGAAGACATGACTCCTCTGGAAGGCGGTGCCGCTTAAATACCTTTGATAGAATCTGGTAATTGCCTTTGTAGGAAAAATGCAAAAACCTGTTGCTGCTTTGCTTTTCAGAATGTATGTATATCGCACTGACCTAATAAAGGAACTTCAATCTGAGAGAGGGCTGTGGAGAGTATCAAGCAGTATTTTACCCAATATGTCCTTCATTGAATTTTTAAAAAATCAAAATACTGTTAACCCTTGAACAATGTGGTGGTTAGGGGGTGCTGAGCCCCCTTCCCTGCAGATAAAAATCTGCATATAACTTTTGACTCCCCAACATATAACTACTAATAGCCTACTGTTGACAAGAACCTTTACTGATGACATAAAGAGTTGATTAACACATATTTTGTATGTTATATGTATTATACTGTATTCTTATAATAAAGTAAACTAGAGAAAACAATGTTATTAAGAAAACCAAAAGGAAGAGAAAATATAGTTATAATATTTGTTGGAAAAAAATACCTCATATGTAAGTGAAACCACACAGTTCAAATGCATGTTGTTAAAGTCAGCTGTATTTTATTTTTTAACTAGAGGCCTGATGCATGAAATTCGTGCAAGAGTAGGACTTCCTTCTCCTGGCTGCCGGCACCAGCTTCCCTCTGGCACCTGGGACCCGGGCTTCCCTCCGGCTGCCGGCAGGTACCTCGAACCCAGGCTTCCCTTTTAGCACCAGCTTTGTCCGGAAGGATGGAAGGACATCCAGTCTAATTAGCATATTATACTTTTATTATTATAGATCCTCACCTAAGGATTTTTTTCATTGATTTTTTTAAAGAGAGTGGAAGGGATGGAGGAGGGAGGGGACAGGTGTGGAGGGGAGGGAGAAAGAGCAAGAGAAAGAGAAACATCTATGTGAGAGACATATTGATAGGTTGGTTGCCGCCCGCATGCACCCCCACCAGGGTCCAGGATCAAACCACAACCAAGGTACGTGCCCATGACTGGGAACTGAACCCACGACCCTTTGGTCTGAGGGCCAGCGCTCTAATCACTGAACAAATGGGCCAGGGCAAGGGTCAATTATATATATAAGCTGACTCCTGGGAAACTGCCCTCTTGTCCATCCTTCCCTCACTTCCATCCACTCCCCATCTCCAAGGGGAATCCCTGTCCTCACCTCTAAGGGTATTGATTAATTTTGTCTATTGTCTTTTTTTTTAAATGTATTTTTATTGATTTCAGAGAGGAATGGAGAGGGAGAGAGAATAGAAACATCAATGATGAGAGAATCATTGATTGGCTACCTCCTGCACGCCCTCTACTGGGGATTGAGCCTGCAGCCCAGGCATGTGCCCTTGACTGGAATCCAACCTGGGACCCTTCAGTCTGCAGGCTGATGCTCTATCCACTGAGCCAAACCGGCTAAGGCTGTCTGTTGTCTTTTGTATGAATGGAATCATATAGCATGTGCTCTTTTGTATCTGGCTGCTTTGGGCTTTATTGCTGTATGAAGTTGTGATCATGAATTTTTGTTTCGACATAGTATTCATTGTCTAAATATACCAGTTCATTTGTTGATTTTTCTGTTGATGAGTATTTGGGTAGCTTCCAATTTGGGACAATTGTAAGTCATGCTGCTGTGCACATTCTAGTTTATGACCTTTGGTAAGTATATGTGCACATTTTGTTTGTACTTTAGTTTTAATAGCATGTATGTATGTATTTATCTTTATTGTTGAAAGTATTACAGAAGTCCCCTCCCCCCCCCCCATTGACACCTTCTAGACTGCCCTTGCCCCCTGCCCAAGGCCTTCAGTATTCTATTGTCTGTGTCCAAGGGTTAAGCATATATGTATCCAAGGTCTTGATCTCTTCCTTCCACCCAACCATCCACCCATGCCTTCCCTCTGAGATTCTACAATCTGTTCCATGCTTCTATGAACCTGGATCTATTTTGTTCAACAGTTTATTTTGTTCATTAGATTCCACATGAGTGAGATCAAGTGAAACTTGTCTTTGTCTGACTGGCTTATTTCTCTTAGCATAGTAGTTTCCAGGCCCCTCCATGCTGTCGCAAAGGGTAAGAGGTCCTTCCCTTTTTTTTTTTTGGTCATCTATTGGAATCAGTTTTTATTTTGGTGTAAAAATATTTTAATTTTTAATATTTAAACAGCTTAACTCTTTTTTTGTTGTTGTTGTTTAAAGTATTAGCTATGTCTCCTTTTTCCTCCATCAACCCCTCCCCAACCACTTCCATCCCCTCCCCAGCCACTCCCCCACTGCCCTAGTGTCTGTGTCCATTGGTTATGCTAATATGCATGCATAAAGTCCTTTGGTTGAACTGTTACACCCACCCAACCCCACCCTCCCCAGCCTTCCCTCTGAGGTTTGAAAGTCTGTTCAGTGTTTCTTTGTCTCTGGATCTATTTTTGTTCATCAGTTTATGTTCATTATATTTCATAAATGAGTGAGATCATGTGATATTTATCTTTCTCTGACTGGCTTATTTCACTTAGCATAATGCTCTCCAGGTCCATCCTTCTTTTTACAGCAGCGTAGTATTCCATTGTGTAGATGTACCACAGTTTTCCAATCCACTCATCTGCAGATGGGCACTTAGGCTGTTTCCAAATCTTAGCTATTGTAAATTGTGCTACTATAAATATAGGGGTGCATATATCCTTTCTGATGGGTGTTTCTGATTTCTTGGGATATAGTCCTAGGAGTGAGATTATTGGGTCAAATGGGATTCCCATTTTTAACTTTTTGAGGGAACTTCATACTGTTTTCCACAATGGCTGCACCAGTCTGCATTCCCACCAGTGGTGCATCATGGTTCCTTTTTCTCCACATCCTCACCAGCACTTGTCCTTTGTTGATTTGTTGATGATAGCCATTCTGACAGATGTGAGATGGTACCTCATTGTTGTTTTGATTTGCATCTCTTGGATGATTAGTGACTTTGAGCATGTTTTCATGCGTCTCTTGGCCTTCTGTATGTCCTTTTTTGAAAGGTGTCTATTTAGGTCCTTTGCCCATTTTTTTTATTGGATCATTTATCTTCCTTTTGTTAAGTTGTATGAGTTCCCTGTAAATTTTGGAGATTAAACCCTTATCAGAGATAACATTGACAAATATGTTCTGTAGGGAGTGGCTATAGGGTTAAGCCTCAGACTTACCTGTGGCAGGGCCACAAACAAATCCAAGCTTGGAGGGCAGAGCCCTCTTAGCATTATTAAGCTTGACCTTATAGTTCTCCCTAGTTCCTTCCTAGGTAGCTAATGGGCTGTGCTGCCAAAAAAGGTGAAACTTACAAGAACATTGTAAACATGTTGACCACTACCCTTGTTTTGCTTTGTGTGCTCTGACTATAAAATAAAGACTCAGCTTGTAGACCATGGCTCTGTCTCTCCATCAGAGAAGCAGTGTCCCGCCAAGCCCCAGCTGTATTCTCTTGTCTGTCTTCTTTAATCCTTCACCGCCCCTCCTCAGGCTCACCGAACTTGCCCGTGCTGGACGCGGCACATGTGGCACCCAGTGTGGGGCCTGAGTACGGGAGAACTACAATTGCAAGATGAAAGGATGCTCCAGTGAAGCACGTGCAGAAAGCAAAAAGTAAGGTAAGGAGCACAGTTTAGTAATAGCTTGGATGTAAAACATGGGAAATTTAGGATCGCAGGAAAGGAACTTATGTATCTATGCTCCAAGCACAGGGCTGTTCTGTGAGGCGTCAACAGCTTCTCGATTTGTTGGATTTTGTAAATAAAACTTGCCCATGGTTTCCTGAGAAAGGAAAGGTAAATGTAGAGACATGGGAGAAGGTAGGAAAGCAACTTAGAGATTGTTATATAGCTGAAGGTCCAGGGAAAATTCCTCTCTCTACTTTCAGTCTGTGGTCTCTGATTCAGGACTGCCTAGAGCCCACTCCCAAAAGGGAATGGATGAATGTGGCAGGGGAACTAAGACACATAGTGGAAGGTTACCAGAGGCTTAATACTGTCGCAAAGGCTTGTCTCTCACCTGGCGATTACTTATTATGGAAGTATTTTATCCATGTTTGTGCTGATATTAGACCAGACTACGTTAGGGAGTGGTATTAGCTGACACATTAAAGGAGATGTTACTCTCTGGTCAGCAGAAAAAGAAAGAGGGATTGTTATCTGTAGTAAACTAGGGCATTTTGCTAAAGATTGTAATGCTAGAAATGGAAGTCAAAAGGCTACAGGGAGTATAAACAAGCAACCTAGACTATGTCCAAGATGCAGGAGAGGAAAGCATTGGGTAAATGAATGCCACTCCAAGACTAATGTTGATGATAATCCAATGCCCCCTAGACAGGGAAACTTCAAGCGGGGCCAGCCCCGGCCCCACCAAACAGTAGGAGCCTTATCCTTGACCCCACTGCAGCCTTTCCAGCTGACTCAATCCCAAAATGTTCAGAACATTTACTGTGCCACCCCAGAAGCGCAGGATTGGACCTCTGTCCCACCTCTGATATGTGCCACAGGAGTGTATGGTCCCCTTTTTGTGGGCATGATGGGACTAATTTTAGGGAGGAGCAGTTTAACATAGAAAGGGTTTCAAGTTCTCCCTGGGGTGATAGATCAGGACTATACTGGAGAAATTAAAGTAATGGCACAAACAATTAATACTTTAAATCACATATTACCAGAAACAATGGCCAGCCGAGCCTACCTATAAGTAACAAACCATTATTTTCCCCACCTGAGGCAAAGCAGGAGGGGAAGGAAACAATTTAAACTGGATATATTTGACAGTTTTTTCAAATGTAATATTTTAAGAATTTAACTGAGAGAAAGCTTTGTGACATCTCAAGGGCCCTGAGGTGACACAAAGATCTACTCTCTTCAAAAACAAAAAGGGGGAGAAGGATGTTATGTGTTAAATTTTTGAATTACGATGCAGAGGGTTGTACAGCGACTGAAAGGCATTGGACCTCCAGTGCAATAGCCTCCACTGAGTTAGCCTGGTGGAAGGATGCACAAACCGGACAATGGTTTAGACCAGATCCAGTAATGATGTAGGGCAGAGGTTATGTTTGTATCTTTCTAGAGGAAGCAGCACAGCCAATTTGGGTGCCAGAGCGTTACATGTGTCACCACAATGGACCCAGAGAAGCTCCTTGTCACTCCATTCAAAAGACTGAGAGTTGCCCCGATGATAGTGATGCAAAAGAAGAAAACAAAGGCTATGCAAGGGGCTGAGGTGCCAACATGGGGTCAACTGAAGAAGTTAACAACTAAAACCCAGCAGATGGTAGAGAAGCAAGAAGTGGAAGCTACTCCCTCAACCATGTTTCTGGCCACGCTGGCATTGGTTAGCTGACAGTCTTCTGTAACATCTTGTGCAACCAAGTCTGAGGACTCTGAGTAAATATACACCAGCAGCAAAAGAAACTTTCATTTGTAGCTAAAAATGTTAACGTGTCTGTAGTTTGAGTTCTCTCTTATTGCTGTGTTGCATTGGCATTGTTTTATTATTGTTTTAAAAGCCAGAGTTTTGTTTTTGATGTTCAAGTTTTAAAATGTTAACATGTCTGTAGTTTGTTTGTTACATTGGCATTGTTTTGTTATTGTTTTAATAGCCAGAGTTTTGTTCTTGATGTTCAAATTTTACTTTTATTGTAGTAGCTTAAAAACAAAAAAAAAGGGGGAGTGTAGGGAGCAGATATAGGGTTAGGCCTCGGACTGACCTGTGTTAGGGCCACAAACAAGTCCCAGCTTGGAGGGCAGAGCCCTCCTAGCATAATTAAGCTTGACTTTATAGTCCTCCCTAGTCCCTTCCTAGGTAGCTAATGGGCTGTGGGAGGTGCAGCAAGTGCTGCCAAAACAAGGTGAAACTCACAAGAACATTGTAAACATGTTGACCACTACCCTTGTTTTGCTTTGTGTCCTCTGACTATAAAATAAAGACTAGGTTTGCAGGCCATGGCTCTGTCTCTCCATCAGAGAAGCAGTGTCCCACCGAGCCCCAGCTGTATTCCCTTGTCTGTCTTCTTTAATCCTTCACCGACCCTCCTCAGGCTCACTGAACCTGCCCATGTTGGACGTGGCACAATGTTCTCCCATGCAGTGGGCTTTCTTGTTGTTTTGTTGATAGTTTCCTTTGCTGTGCAGAAGCTTTTTATTTTGATGTAGTCCCATTTGTTTATTTTCTCCTTACTTTCCATTGCCCAAGGAGCTGTATCAGTACAGATATTGCTACAATATACATCTGATATTTTGCTGCCTATGGATTTTTCTAAGATTTTTATTATTTCCTGCCTTACATTTAAGTCCTTTATCCATTTTGAGCTTATTTTTTGAATGCTGGAAGTTGGTGGTCTAGTTTCATTTTTTTTGCATGTATCTGTCCAATTTTTCCAACACCATTTATTGAAGAGACTGTCTTGACTCCATTGTATGCTCTTGCCTCCTTTGTCAAATTTTAATTGAGCATAAAGGCTTCAGTGAATTTCTGGGTTCGGTTCCATTGGTCTACATGTCTGTTCTTGTGCCAGTACCAGGCAGTTTTGAGAATAGTGGCTTTGTAATATAGCTTGATATCTGGTATTATGATCCCTCCAACTTTGTTCTTCTTTCTCAAGATTGCTGCAGCTATTTGGGGTCTTTTTAAATTCCATATGAATTTTTGGAGTGTTTGTTCTAGGTCTCTGAGATATGTCGTTGGTAAAGAATGCAGTTGGGGGTAACCAGGCCGGCAGTGGAGGGCAGTTGGGGGCAATCAGGCCGGCAGGGAAGCAGTTTGGCATCAATCAGGCTGGCTGGGGAGTGGTTAGGGGGTGATCAGGCTGGCAGGCAGAAGCAGTTGGGGGCAATCAGGCAGGCAGGCAGGTGAGCGGTTGGGAGCCAGCAGCCCTGGATTGTGAGAGGGATCTCTGACTGCCCGTTTAGGCCCTCAAGTGGTCCCAGATTGGAGAGGGTACAGAACTTATATAATCAACTGGCAGTGGGATGTTTTTTCATGTCTGTCAGGTGGGCCACCTGCAGGAACCAGCTCCTCCAGCAGACGGAAATGATGCTGAGTCATGTGTGCAGTGCTGGCTAGGTGCTGGGGCGATTACTGGAGAAAATGCTGTGTGTGGTGAATATTTATGTTACACCTGTCAGAGAGAAGAAGTTAAAGGCACCATGGGGTTGGGGTCAGGGAGGAGGCCAGGCCTAGACCAGGCTCCTCCCCAGCCCCTCTCTTTGGTCAACCCAGTTTGTGCCCAACCCCAGCCTCCCTGCTCTCACTGTCTCATGACAAGACCCCTAAGGAGTTGGTTCCTGTTGTCCAGATGAGCACATTGAGGCTGTAAGTTCAAAAAGCCAGTGGCCATTAGGAAGGCCTGAATTTGGCCCAGGTGACTGTCTTCAGAGCCTGGGTCCTTCATCACTGAGTGGGGCTTCCAAAAGCATCATCCTTGCAGGCCACAATCAGAAATTTTGCCACTTCTATGTACTGGGTGAGGCAAAAGCAAGTTTGCAGTTGTTTATATGGAAAATAATACAATAATCTATAATAATAAAAGCATAATATGCTAATTAGACCGGACAGCTGAACGACCTTCCAGATGTCCTTCTGGACGACCTTCTGGATGAAGCTGGGGCTGCAGGGGCTGAGCCCTTCACACGAATTTCATGCATCGGGCCTCTAGTTAATAAATAATAATACTAGAATAAACTGTTTCACATACTCACAACTGTAAACCTACTTTTGCCCCACCTGTATTAACATTTACTTAATATTATTTTTAAAATCTGACTTTTTTGTGGTTGTTAATCCTTACCCGAGGATATTTTTTCCATTTATTTTTAGAAAGAGTGGATGGAATGGATGGAGGGAGGGAGGAAGAGTGAGGAAAGAAGAGAGAGAGAGAGAGAGAGAGAGAGAGAGAGAGAGAGAGAGAGAGAGAGAAACAGAGAGAAACATTGATGTGAGAAAGTCACATCAATTGGTTTCTGGTTGCCTTCCCCAACCCCTCATGCACCCTGACTGGTATCAGGGATTGAACCTGCAATCCAGGTATGTGCTCTTGACTGGGAATCAAACCAGTGACCCTTCTGTCTGAGGGCCACACTCTAACCACTGAGCACACCAGCCAGCACAAGTATATAATCTGCCCTTAAAGCTCTTCTCTCTCTCTCTCTCTCTCTCTCTCTCTCTCTCTCTCTCTCTCTCTCTCTCTCAAAGCTCTTGTCTTTATGAGGATTTTTTCCCCTGCCATCACTGCATCTTTTCCCAGCATCATCCCTTTCTCTTTTCTTCTGGATCAGTCCTATTTGTAAAATACTATGCTCATGGCTCCAACTTTAAAAACAAAATAACCTGTCACTTGACTCCACTATTATGCCAAAGCAACTGCTTCGTTTTCTCTGCCCCTTCTCAGCATGACTCCTTGAAAGTGTTGTCTGTGACTCCCACCATGTCTCCTCACTCCCCCATCGGGTCCTCCCCCTGCCCTTCTCTGCTCTAGGTCTGTCCGCTCCCCTCCACTGAACAGCTCCCGTCAACTCACCATGTCTTCCTTAGTCTTATCAGCAGGAGTCAACAACCTACTGCCCTGTTGTACTTGAACCTGACCTTTTCCCTGAGGAATGCTAGATAACATCTAGCACTCCTGAGGAATGGTAGACAACCTCTAGCATTCCTCCCACCCCCCTTGACAGCCACTCATAAAAGTCTAATTTCCTGGCTCTAGTTCCTCATGTGACCTCTAAAATGTTGGCAGTCCTGGGACATGGTCCTATCCCCCACCCTCTTCTCTGTCCTCATTATCCCCCCAGGTCTTCTCATGGTATTTCACAGCCTGAATACCACACATATGGTGACAGCCCCCTAATGTCACTCCAGGCTGGCCTCTCCTCCGAACTCCAGACTCATAAAACAATTGTTTGGTTGCTGCCTTCAACCTTGTGTCTCTCAGGATTTCTCCCCTAAACTGACTGGCTCTCTAGTCTCTTTCATCTCCAAAATGGAACTTACCTAGATACTGAGGGTAAAAACCTAGGAGTGGGCACCTTTGGCTTTTCTCTTTTTCTTATTCCTGTAATCACCACTCCACCCTGCTTCCCCATCCAGTCCTTTAGCAATCCCTGGCAAGTGTATTTTTAAACACTAGCCCAAATCTGCCCACATCTCTTTAGCTCTACCTCTACCCATCCTTTGCCACACCTTACTCATCTTCCACCTGGACTCATGCAATAGCTTCCTAAATGTTGCCATGCTGTCCACTGCCATCATTTTTCTTTACTGAACAGCTAGAGCTAGTTTTAAAAATCTAAATCAGATTATTTAGGGTCCTTCTTAAAAGTCCAGTGGCTTCCCATTGCACCTAAGAAGAAACCTAGACCCCTGGCCTCATAGGGCAAGAATCTAGCTCCTTCATGACCTCCCCTCAAGCCATTTCCCCATGTGCTATGGGCTATGGCTATGATGACTGCTTCTGCCTCAGGCCTTCTGCACTTGCCAGGTGGATTTTACATTGATTTGCATTCCTCAGGCTTCTCTGGCCACTCAACCTAAAGTAGCCACCTGGTCACCTCTAGACCATCACCCCATTTATGGTCTCTGCAGAGCACCTCTTACTCTGATATTTTTTTGTCTATTATTTGTGTCCTCCACTTGAATATATGTTCTATGAGAACTGGCACCTTGCCTGTTTTCATGCATCGCTTTATCCTCGAGACCTAGTATAAGACCTGATACACAGGTGCTGCCAGGTCTGGAATTTTATTCTACCCCACTCACAAGCTATGAGTTAGCCTTTACTATAACTTGGGTGCTGGTAGGAGACATGATACTCCAGGGTCGGAAACAAAGGACTTTATCACTCCCAGAACAGCAGGCAGTGAGCTCAGCATGTTTGTGTCAGGTGTCCCTTGCCTCTGGTTCTCACGTTGGAGACATGATTTGGGTCAGATGGAAACTGGTGGTGCAGGTGAAGAACACTGAATCTGGGGAATCCATGACTTTTATAGGAAGCAGTAAGTAAGTCTGCCTTTTGTCCTCATGGGAGACTTTATCTCACCTCTCAAGGTTCCTTACTGACAACACAACCCTGAGAAATGGCCCAGGTAAAGAGCAGTCAGGCTGTGTATCCACAACTTACCCAGCAAGGTGGGTGAGAGTCTTATGGAGGGGTATCTCCCAAGAGGTATGTGGTAAATATTTGTTGAATGAATGAATGAATGAATGAATGAATGGAGATCTCATCTAGTGACTAGGTACCTGGTATTGGTGCCTGTGGATGAGCTCACCTGAGGTCAACAGCTGCCTGGATCCCTGCCTATCACTTACTCTTGGATTCCCTTTGACTATTGCTCTTCTCAGTCCTTATGAAGCCTCACTCCCACCTGCAGCAACTGAGGCTGAATGGTTGTGGAAACTGGTAGCATCTTCTGTTACTGTTTGAGCCACATACCATCCTCTGTGTGCTGGATGGGGTTTTCCCCTGGTGTCTGTGGCTGGGTATGTCTCCTCAGAATCTGCTGCCCCACCACCACATTGCACTGCTGTTAAATGGCCCAAGATTGAATATGCCCCAAACACAACATGAGGAGTGTTAACGATGGTGTTAATGAGGGCATTTTCTGGTACATATTGGATGTGTAGGACCAGGGGGTCTCCTGCAGTCCTGCCACTCCCCATCCTAGAACATACTCCATGAAATGCATTAACTTGACCTTTGACATAATACAGAGTCCAAACTTAAGAATTTGAAAGTTCAAGTTGACAGTGTCCTGATTGACATAATTTGATGATGCTGACTGACTGAAGAAATATTTGGAAACTAATTAATTTAATTAGCAGAAAGGTCCACACGGTCAAATAGTTAGGACATTTATAATAGTCTACCCGGCTCATTCTGACCCTGTAAGCAAACTACATGGGAAGCTGAATTGTATTCAGAAGTTGTTTGGCAGGCACAGAATGAAACCCCAGTACCAGGAGCTGACTAGCTAGTAGGGAGGGTTAATGGCATTACACTTTGAAAGCCTGATGTACCCATCTTCACATTAGAAGTGCACCTGTTGGCTTGAGCCTTATCCTCTACCCTAAGGACTTCTTGGTTATGAATCAATCTTTGTGTCTTGCATTCTCCTTTCTCAGTGTTACCAGGTTTGACAATTTTCCCATTTTGATCAATGCATTCTTTTTCCGTGTTTTACTTACAATTCTTTTCTATTCTTTTACAATACAAGTAATATGTGAACACATTTTGTTGTTAAAGGTTCAAACAATACATACATATACAGAAAAAACATAGAAGTTTTCTGTCCCATCTCTCTGCCACCCTCTCTGCTGTTCCAGTTTCAAAGGGACACGTGAAAGCAAACGTGCTGGCATGTGGAAAGCATTGGATGAGACCTCATAATCTATCAGTGACTGCTTCTGTGAGAGGAGTTTGTAAGTGATTTTTACTTTTTACTTTACATTTTCCTGCATTAATTTTTAATAATAATAACTCATATATTCTGTAAGAAATTTTTTTCTTGGAGAAAAAAGAAGCATTGCCTTGGAGTCCTGCGGACATGGTGTGAAGCTGCAGTCCTTCCTCTCTCAGGGCTGTGCACATGCTACTTTCCTCCCCAAGCCTCCGTTTCCTCATCCTCCTCATCCGTTAAGAATGTAACACCTCCTCCCTCCCTTTCAGGGTTGTCATGAATAAAGTGTGGAGGCACCTGACACATAATTATCACTCACCAAATAAATTTCCCCCCAGTGAGAGGAAAATGCATGTTGCCTTGGGACCCCTTTTAAGATTGTTTCTAAATTTTAGATAGTTTCTAAATTTAAATGTGAAACATTTCTGAACCACAAAATCATGAAGATACTGCATTCACATACATGTGGGCGTATGCCAGAAGAAAAGAAAGGAAGTATAAGAATAAAACTGTTAAACAGATGCACAACTATGTAAATGTATTTAATACCAATGAACTGTACACTTAAAATGGTTAAAATAGTCATTTGTGTTAAGTATATTTTACCACACACACACACACACAAAAAAAAAGTTAAAAAAAATCAGCTAAAAGGAAAGTGAGAAAACCTTTCTTTCTCACCTTTTAAGCCCTGGACTCTCTAAGGTAAATATGCAAAGTCACATTTTGTGTTTTACAGTGTGTCAGTCATAGTAAAGGTATTTATCCAAAGGGGCTAATTCTGCCTGTGTTAATTTTGCTGTTCTAGTCAATACAGGTCAAAATGCAGTATAGAAAGTATTTTTGTTCATATGTTTTAAAAATATGAACTCAGTGATTATACACTTTCAATCATTGGTACAAGCTGGTTCTACAGACAGGGTACCAAGGTGGAGCAAAGTGAAGTAGAGGGGGTCTAGGGGAATAGACTTGGGGGGCAGGGGGAACAGAGGGGTGGGGAGTAGGGGAGAGCAATTGGATAGAAGGCCCCCTGGATAGTTAAGCCTTGATTGTTGTTGGTATCACTGGGAGGAATATAAAGACTTCCTTCCCTGTGGAGATTGATTTCAACCACCGTTTCCCCACATCTTTTTAAAAAAATTCTGTATTGTTTTAGGTATTACATAAAGTATTACATATGTCTTCTTCCCCCTCCCCGCATTGACCTTTCTCTGGCCATCCACAACCCTCAGCACATGCCCTCACCCCCCTAGTGTCTGTGTCCATTGGTTATGCTTATATGCATGCATTGGTTGACCTCTTACCTCCCCTCCACTGCCTTCCCTCTGAAGTTTTATGGTCTGTTCGATGCTTCTCTGTCTCTGGATCTATTTTTGTTCATCAGTTTATGTTCAGTATATTACACAAATGAGTGAGATCATGTGATATTTATCTTTCTCTGACTAGCTTATTTTGCTCAGAACAATGCTCTCCATGACCTGAAAATGCATGGCTATGCTGTTACGAATGGTAAGAGTTCTTTCTTTTTAATGGCAGCGTAGTATTCCATTGTGTAGATGTACAACAGTTTTCTAATCCACTCATCTGCTGATGGGCAATTAGGCTGTTTCCAAATCTTAGCTATTGTAAATTGTGCTGCTATGAACATAGGGTTGCATATGTCCTTTCTGACTGGTGTTTCTAATTTCTCGAGATATATTCCTAGAAGTGGGATTACTAGGTCAAATGGGAGTTCCACTTTTAATTTTTTGAGGAAACTCCATACTGTTTTCCACAGTGGCTGCACCAGTCTGCATTCCCACCAGCAGTGCAAGAGGGTTCCTTTTTCTCCACATCCTCACCAGCACTTGTTTGTCGATTTGTTGATGATAGCCATTCTGACAGGTGTGAGATGGTACCTGAAAGGTTTAGAGTGGCCTGGGGTGTTCATGAGCTTCTGCTGGCTGCAAGCTATTTCTACTGACTATTGCTGACACACAGAGCTTGACTGGCAGGTCATGTCCTTGGTTCCTCCCAGCGCCAGATCTCCAGTGGTTATCTACGCTATGCCAAGCTCAAGGCTGCAAGCTTTCTGCAAGATATCTGCTAAGCACAATAAGTTTCCCCTGCCCCGTTTTATTCTCTTTAACCCTTGCATTCCCATCTTAAAGGGTATATATAAAGGAAAAGAAAGGGGATGAGGTCATCATTTCTCTTTTGCTGCTTCCTGCATGAGAGGGGGTGACCTGGACGCCTAAGTAGTAAATTTAGATTATTTCCTGGGGTATAGGCTGGTAGGGTCCCTTTACCTGGGTAAGGACAAACTGTCCTACTGTCTGGTTAATTTGTAACCTTGTTTGTACAAATTTGGTAACTATCCTGAAAATGCAGGGCCGGAAGAGGAGGAGTAGGAGAAATAGTGTTAGGGGGCCCAAAGTGGTTAAAAGCCGGGTTAATTTGGGCAGAGCTGCTTGTAGGCTGGACAATATAGCTCTATGGTGTCCTGACTGATCTCCTTGAGCCATTGAGTATTCAATAGAATGTGTTGTGTGTTTTTTCTCTATTTGACCTGTAGAGTTTAGATAAAAACAACAGGAGATGTTAGCAACTAAAACAACCTCCCTCTTTGGCTAAAATATAGTCTAGGGCTAGTAGGGGGACCATTTTAGGGACATAAGAGATCTGTAAGATTCAGAAGCACTATGAAGGTAAACAAATAGATGTGATCGGAAGAGAAATCCTATAAATCGCCCTGGAGCCAGAGGTCTGTAATGAGTTTGAAAATACCTTTTTTTAAAAAAGTCTTTATTGTTCAGATTATTACAGTTGTTCCTCTTTTTTTCCCCCCCGATAGCTCCCCTCCACCTGGTTCCCAACCCCCCCACCCCACCCCATGCCCTTACCCCCTGGCACTGTCCTCATCCATAGGTATATGATTTTTGTCCAGTCTCTTCCTGCACCCCCCATATCCCTTTCCCCCTGAGGATTGACAGTCCACTCCTTTTATATGCCCCTGATTCTATTATATTCACCAGTTTATTCTGTTCATCAGATTTTTTATTACTTGATTTTTAGATTCACTTGTTGATAGATATGTATTTGTTCATAATTTTTATCTTTACCTTTTTCTTCTTCCTCTTCTTAAAGAATACCTTTCAGCATTTCATATAATACTGGTTTGGTGGTGATGAACTCCTTTAGCTTTTTCTTATCTGTGAAGCTCTTTATCTGACCTTCAATTCTGAATGATAGCTTTGCTGGGTAGAGTAATCTTGGTTGTAGGTTCTTGCTATTCATCACTTTGAATATTTCTTACCACTCCCGTCTGGCCTGCAAAGTTTCTGTTGAGAAATCAGCTGACAGTCGTATGGGTGCTCCCTTGTAGGTAATTAACTGTTTTTCTCTTGCTGCTTTTAATATTCTCTCTTTGTCTTTTGCTCTTGGCATTTTAATTATGATGTGTCTTGGTGTGGTCCTCTTTGGATTCCTTTTGTTTGGGATTCTCTGCACTTCCTGGACTTGTAAGTCTATTTCTTTCACCAGGTGGGGAAAGTTTTCTGTCATTATTCCTTCAAATAGGTTTTTAATATATTGCTCTCTCTCTTCTTCTGGCACCCCCATAATTTGGATGTTGGTACGCTTGAAGTTGTCCCAGAGGCTCCTTACACTATCTTCATATTTTTGGATTCTTTTTTCTTTCTGCTTTTCTGGTTGGGTGATTTTTGCTTCTTTGTATTTCAAATCTTTGACTTGATTCTTGGGATCCTCTAGTCTGCTTTTGGATCTCTGTATATTATTCTTTATTTCAGTCAGTGTATGCTTAATTTCTAGTTGGTCCTTTTTCATATCTTTGAGGGTCTCACTAAATTTAGTGGCCTTTTCTAGAAAATTATTGAAAAACCTTATAACCATGGTTTTGAACTCTATATCCAGTCGTTTGCTTTCCTCCATTTCTTTCATTTGTGACCTGTTAGTTTGTCTCCGCATTTTGGCTGCTTCCCTGAGTTGATAGAGTGGCTTTGTGTGCTAGGTGTCCTGTAGGGCCCAGTGGCTCAGCCTCCCCAGTTACCTGAGGTGGACACTCTTGGTGCACCCCTTTGTGGGCTGTGTGCACAGTCTTATTGTAGTTAAGCCTTGATTGTTGTTGGTATCACTGGGAGGAATTGACCTCCAGGCCAGTTGGCTGTGAGGATCAGCTGTTTCTACGCTGGGAGAACTTCTGTGCTGGAGACACCGTTATGGGGCAAGACTTGCTTCAGTGGGGCTTTGGTGCTCACTGAGTCTGCCCCCTGAGTGTGTCCTTTATGGATCTGAGGAGTTGTAATCTGGATGGTCCTACTCTGACCCCTGGGTACACTGGCTCTTGGATCTCTAAGGAGGTGCTAATTTAGCCTCTGCCTGAGGCCACCCAGCATGAGCTACAGAGAGATCTGCAGATTCCTCTTATTTGTTTGGATTTTGGAGGTGCCCAGATGAGGCCCAACTGTTAAGGGGCCTTGGGCCTTCTTTTGGATGTTCTGGGTCTCTCTGACTCAGCTACAGTTTGATAGGTAAGTTTAGAATTCAAAGGACCAGGCCATTCATATGCAAAAGCCTCTGCCCACAGCTTGGATGGGGCGGAGTCTCAGGTCAGAGCAAACAGCAATGGCTTCCCGTCAGCCCTGCCCTAAGAGGCTCCTGGGTCACAGTGTCCTGTGGTAATTGCTGCAAGCACCTCTGTGAGAAAGCCGCCTCGAGTTCCGCCGGCTTCCAGACAGTTCAGTTTTTCCCCGTATGAGTCTGGGTCCCCAGAGTCTCGCTTGGAACTGGAGTTTAGAGCAGTCATGAGCTTGTGTCTTCCTCCAGCTTGAAAAAGCCAGCCGCGTACTCAGTTGCCAGCCCTCTCCGCGCGTGCACGCCTCTGTACCTCTGCCTTCTGCACCTCCTCTGACACTCAGTGTGCTTTTCTCTTTCCTTCTAGTTGTAGAATTTCCACTCAGCCAGTCTTCCTGTGGTTCTGGATGATGTCCGTTTTGTCTTTTAGTTGTAGTTTTGAAGTTGTTGTGCAAGGAGGCAAGTTCAGTTGTTTACCTATACTGCCATCTTGGTTTCTGTCTCACCAAGCTGAGTTTGAAAATATCTTGCACTGTTGGGATGGGCTAGTCTGTGCCAGGTGGGGGAATGTTGGCACTAACAATCTGCAGGAATGTGGAAGCCTAGGTATATAATCTATTGGTCATTTGGCTGATATATGAGAGGGGCTAATTTTTCTCTAGGAAGGCTAATGGGAGGGTAGGTTACCCTGAGGTTCTTGTTTTTTCCAGGTTTGTCCCTTGCTAGGCATCTGGAGCTTTCTGCCCTGGTGAGTTTCTACACCTGTATATGGCCCATCGTCCTTGTTCTTGGGGTCAGAGGGACGATGAGGCCTGGGCACAAAAGGAGGTTGTGATGGTATCTAAGGGTGGTATTCCTGAGTATAAGTAGCACTTGTAACCTGGTGGAAACAAACTGTTTTATACATTTTAGTATTACTGGGGAAAAAGCTAGAATAATAAGAGTTATGACAAATGGTCTGGTGAAAAAGAAAGAGACATTAGTTTAGAGGGTTGTAGTATAATATACCAAAATGAGTTTTATTCTCTTAGTTTAATTTGTCCTTGGTTTAGGGAGATAGGATTTACTAGATGGCTGTGGACTTATGTCTTACTATCTCAGTTTCCCTATTCTGCTTATTCTGGCTTACTGGCCTCTGTCATTTATATAACTTCCTTTTAACATTTCTCCCTATAAACCTTTTATAACTTTCACGAACCTTCTTACAACTTTCATAAATATTCTTACAACTTTAACTCACTTTCTTTTTCCTTCAAAATATGTGTCCATGCCTCATGCCTTCTATTAGCAAAACTATACATTCTCTTTCCAATTTAATTAGAATTCTTCACTCTTAGAAACCTCAATTTTCCAATGATAACCAAAATCTAAACAGCCAGCATTTCTTAGATTGACATTTAGGAACATTCTCACCTTTAAGAAATATGTCTTTAACAAAGTATGAGACATTATATTAACAATTCCAAATTTACTTTATAGATTTTCTGTAACAAAAGCTAAAATCAGGTGAACTTAAAACTTATTGAAATATTTAGGTATTTATCATTTAACCCAGCAATGCTCTAAAGCTTTTACATTGCCAAAGACTTTGGAAAATTATTTATAGGCATACGAGGTTGCAGAAAAGGTGAGGGGAGGAGGGCACAGACCCAGCAGCCTGTTCCCAGGCCTCTAGCTGCTTGGATTTAAAACTACCTCATTTTACCTTAGAGATAACATGCTAAGGTTTGGGTGATAATGAGTTCAGCTTCTGATAGTACCTGGACTGTTAAGTAAGCATTTGTAGTTTTGCAGTAAAGAAAGTTGTTCTTTGGGGAAAAAAGGGGCGGGGGGGGGGGGGGTGAGAAGGCGCTGAGGTCAGAGCAGTTTTCAGAGCATTAAAGGGGTGAAAATGCTGGCCTTGGTATCTAAAGGCTCAGTGAGGAGACCCTTTGCCATGTAATGTTATAGAGAAACTTTGCAAGAAGACTGAAGTTGGGAACGCAGAAGCAAGAGTACCCAGTGAGCCCAAGAAAGGAGAGTACTTCTTGTTTAGAGGAGGGGACAGTGATGGAGGAGTAAGGTGTTTACAGTCAAAGGCAAGAATGTCAAACTTGCGGCCCATGGGCTAGATGTGGTGCACAAGGAATATTTTTGCAGCCCAGCCAATATAACCATATGTAAGAAACAGTTTAATAAAAATGTCATAACTTAATTTTACAATATCCTGTTATACATAACTAGAGGCCTGGTGCACGAAATTAGTGCACTCAGGGGCCAGGGGGTCCCTCAGCCCAGCCTGTGCCCTCTCACAGTCCAAGAGCCCTTGGGGGATGTCTGACTGATGGTTTAGGGGAGTGGGCCGAAGCCATCAGTCGGACATCCTTAGCAATGCTGCAGAGGCAAGAGAGGTTCCCGCCACTGCTGCTGCACTCGCCAGCGTGAGCCTGGCTTCTGGCTGAGCAGCGCTCCCCCTGTGGGAGCGCACTGACCACCAGGGGGCAGTTCTTGCATTGAGCGTCTGCCCCCTGGTAGTCAGTGTGTGTCATAGCAACCGGTCGTTCCGCTGTTCGGTCAATTTGCATATTAGCCTTTTATGCCTGTGGGATGAGGCCAAAACTGGCTCTCCAACATCCCCCGAGGGGTCCTGGATTGCGAGAGGGTGCAAGCCAGGCTGAGGGACCCCACTGGTGCATGATTGGGGCTGGGGAGGTACACAGGAAGTTTTCCAGCCAGGGAGGGACCATGGGAGGGCTACAGGGCATGTCTGGCCCATCTCGCTCAATCTCAATCAGCTGGACCTCAGCAGCAAGCTAACCTACCAGTTGGAATGTCTTCCCCCTGGTGGTCAGTGCATGTCATAGCAAGCAGTTGAGCAGCCTTAGCATATCATTAGCATAATACTCTTTGATTGGTTGAATGGCTGACTGGACAACCAGACACTTAGTGTATTAGGCTTTTATTACCTACACTAATAAAAGAGAAATATGTAAATTGACATCACTTCGTGACACCCACCAGCCAATCAGGAGTAAATATGCAAATTAGCAGGGCAAAGATGGGGGCAGCCATGGAGCCAGCCAGAGCGAGTGGGAGGCTTGGGTCACCCCTGGCAACAGAGGAAGCCAAGCTTCCCACCCGCCTGGGCCGGCCGCCAAAGGAGGGGCCTGTGGGCAGCAGCCACAGAGTTAGCCTGGGTGCATGGGAGGCTTGGGTCTCCGTTACCCAGGCCGGCCGCCGAGGGAGGGGTCTGCAAACAACCCTCAGCCCCCTACCCAGGCTGGCCATGCCCCCATGGGATGAGGGTCCCCGATGGGGGGGGTGTGGCCAGCCTGCAAACAGCCATCAGCCCCTCACCCAGGCTGGGAGTGCCACACCTCCCCAGTGGGGACCCTCACCCCATGGGGGCATGGCTGTCCTGCAAACTGCCCAGCCCCTTGCCCAGGCCGGCACCATCCCCAGTGGGGATCCCCCCACCCCAATGGGGCGTGGCCAGCCTGCAAACCATCACAGGCCCCTTGCCCAGGCCGCCCTGCTCCCCAAGGGAACCCCCACCCTGATCCAGGACACCCTTCAGGGCAAACCAGCTGGCTCCCACCCATGCACCAGGCCTCTATCTATACTAATAAAAGGGTAATATGCTAATTAGACTGGGAGACCTTCCAGGAGACCTTCTGGATGTTCTTCTGGACAAAGCCATGGTGGCGGGGCTGAGGTAGAGGCGGTTAGGGGCCAAGAGGGGAGGGCAGTTGTGGGTGATCAGGCCAGGATGGGATGGCAGTTGTGAGTGATCGGCCAGTGGGGGGCGCTGTTGGGGGTGATCAGGCTGGCAGGGGGGGGAAGTTGGGTGCGAGCAGGCCAGCGGGGGGGGGGGGACAGTTGGGTGCAAGCAGGCCAGCGGGGGGGGGACAGTTGGGTGCGAGCAGGCTGGTTGTGGGGGCAGTTGGGTGTGAGCAGGCCAGCAGGCAGAGTGGATACAGGCAATCAGGCAGGCAGGCAGGTGAGTGGTTAGGAGCCAACAGTCCCAGATTGCGAGAGGAATATCCGACTGCCAGTGGGATCGGGCCTAAACCAGCAGTCGGACATCCCTCGAGGGGTCCCAGATTGGAGAGGGTGCAGGCTGGTCTGAGGGACACCCCCACCCCCGCACGAATTTCATGCACTGGGCCACTAATATAGGATAATTAATAATGAACTACATGTTTGCTAATGACTGATTACTATAATCATATTGCATTCATTTCCCTTATGCACTTTACACGCAGATGCACCATTTCTCTCCACTAATACTAGCAGTGAATATTTTAGCAGCTGATTGCCACATCATTAGTCTTGTACTGATTTGTTTGGTGTGCACAACCGGAAATATTTTGCTTTAGGAGAACAAGAAAAATAGGTTTATTTGCATTATGCTTATTAATTTGTGCAGCTATTCAGTGTCTGGTAAGTTCATGTTCAAGAAAAAATATTAATTTTTATTGAAATGTTCTCTTATTTGATGTTAACGATTACTCATTTATTTCAGCCCTTTTGTATTCAGCATATCTCTATCAAAATAAACCTGTTTCTATGAAAATTGAAGCTTTTTTTTTTTTTTTTTGCAGCCCACATAAACTTAAACCTTGTTTATTTGGCCTGTGTTAGCGTTTGAGTTTGACATGCTTGGTATAAGGAATGGTGCGGCTTTGTGGGGTGAGAGTTAAATTGAAGTAGGTGACTGTTGTTTGGGACAACTGGGCTTTATGAGGGGTTGCACATACCGCTCTGGTCAGGCAAGAAGAGTGGATAAGGTGTTATTTAGTAAGATGCAGTGTAGAGGTGAGATGGCTAATGACTGTGAGACTAATCCATCAACCCCCATAATAGAGACTGAGGAGGGGACAAGGGTCCCAGCAAATTCAGAGGGCAGAATAAGTGGCCCCAGTGTCAATTAAAAAGGAGATTGGCTTACCTGCCATCACAATCATTACCCGAGGCTCTGTCCTGGTGCTGTAAGTCTGTGGGGCCTTGTCGGGGCCTGGGCAACTTCAGTCTTCCGTGGCCAGTCCCAGGAGGTCTGGGAGCTCCAAACCAGATCCAGAGGGCGGCCTTGCTGAAGTCCAACCTGGTGGGGCCAGACTACAGTCTGATTTCCAGTGTCCTTCCCTCCTGCACCTTGGGCAGGGCCCAGGTGGGGGTTTTGGGTTTGGGCAGCATTTGATACAGTGTCCTCTCCTGTTGCATTTGAAGCATGGGCCGGGAGAAGGCTTAGCCCCTGACTTACCCTTGGTTGGAGGCCTGGCACTTTGTTTGGGGTTCATGGCAGTGGTGGGTAGGAGCTGAAAGGCCTTCGTCTGGGCCTCAGCCTTGGCCTGATCTTGCTTTTGTTTTTGGATTTGGGTCTCCTCGTCTCCATTATTAAAGATCTTAAAGATCATGTTTAAAAGCTCTCTTTGGGGGGTTTGTCCCTTGTGGGTTTGTGGGATCAAGATTGGTGTATTTTCTCATAGCCTGTGTAAGGCGAGAGAGGAAGACTGCCAGATTTTCATGTCTTTCCTGGTGACCTTTGCTAATTTTTCATAATTAACTGCTTTGTGGGCTGTCTTTCTCAGTCCTTCTAGTAGGCAGAGAACCATTAGGTCTTGAGACCTGTGACCTTCGACCTGCCTGCCCTTCCTGATAGTGCCATTGTGGGTCCCTGTCAGGGACACTATCTGCTCTCTGGGAGGGCAGGGGCCTGCCGGTGGAGGGTATCCATGTGGCCCTGGGCATGAAGCCAGATTCTGCTTTTATCCTCTGGGCTCAGAGTGGAGGAAAGGATAAAGTGGAGATCATTCCAGGTCAGGTCATATGACCGGGTGAGATATCAAATTCCTGGGTATATTTGGTTGGGTCTTCTGTAAAGGAACAGAGTCTTGTTCATCTGAGATAAATCAGAAAGAGAGGATGGGACATGGACACGTACAATGCCCTCAGTGCCAGCAACATCCCGAAGGGGCACTCTAAGGTTAGTGCCAGAGTGGGGGGAGGAAAAGAGCAGAAAACGGCCCCAGAGCGGGTGTGAGATGGGGTAGTAGCAGTGGGACCTGCTGGGTAGGGTGGCGGGCTCTCAGGCTGCTGAGACAGGGGAGCTGTAGGCTGGGGGACCAGGGATGGTTGGTGGGATCAAAAGTGGTGAAGTAGAAGGAGGATTTGAGACCCTCGGGGGACTTAGAGTGAAGAAGGAAAATCTGTGAGGGAAAGCAGTTGTCACAGAGAGAAGGACGTGTCCTGAGTGTGAATAAAGCCTGGATATACGGGACCTCAGACTACTTGCCCTGCCTGCAGCAGAAATTGTCAAGGTCAGTTAGGATTTGGAAATCGAAAGTGCCATTTTACTGAGGCCAGAAGTCCTGTGCAAACCCTAAGGTCTGAAGATTTTTAAGTAGTCAGCCTAGGGGTGTGGTGTGGGAAATGGCCTATGGTGAGAGGCTGGGGCTTAAGGTCTGTCCTCTGAGAAATGTTAAGGTGGAGAAAGGCACCCCTGTTTCCCCAAAACGTTCACCAGAAACAAATGGAGCCCTCCCTCTGTGACAGATGTCCCCCGTCAGGAGAGTGATTGAGGAAACCTGGTTCCTGAAGGACTTGTCCCAACCAGTGCTGGATTTACATAGGGCCGGCTGTACAGTAACAGCCTGGAGTCTTGGCTCCAAACCCTTAAACAGAAATTACAGGACAGTCCAGAATGAGGGAAAACGGACTAAAGCCACTTACCCATGAATCTATGCCCGGTATTGATGGAGGAGGAGGCAAGGTGAGGAGAGGTCCACTATCCAGTCATGGGCACTATCCAGTCATGGGCACGACCCAGATAGGTCCAGGTGAAGGCTAGGGGGTCCTAAGTAAGTGTCGCAGTCAAGCAGAAGTTCAGCTGTGCGGGAGTGTGGCTCAGACACCAGGGGAGCTCACGAGCTGGATGATCATGGTCTCTGAGTGCCAAGTGCCCAGTTTCTGGAACCCTGAGACGACTCTTACAGGACCCCTCACTAGACCTTCCCAGGTTTCAATGCCAGATGAAAGGTTCAGAGTGGGCTGGGGTTGTGCACCTATGACATGAGGCCATAATGTATCAAAAGAACTTTTATTTCAAGCACCTGGGTGCAGGCGGGCTGAGTCCGAAAAAAGGAGTCAGTGGCGACTGAAGGGGAAGGCAGGTTTTTGTTAGCTTCTGCTGGCTGCAAGCTGTTTCTGCTGATGACTGCTGACTCACAGAGCTCAGCCCGGCACCAGATGTCCAGTGGTTATCTAGGCTATGCCCAGCTCCAGGCTGTAAGCTTTTTGCAAGATATCTGCTAAGCACAGTAAGATTCCTGCCCCGTTTTATTCTCTTTAACCTTTTCAGTACCTCATTGTCATTTTGATTTGCAGCTCTCAGATGATTAGTGACTTTGAGCATGTTTTTATATGTCTCTTGGCCTTCACTTAAGAAAAATGTCTATTTAAGTCCTTTGCCCATTTTTTGAGTGGGTTGTTTATCTTCCTTTTATTAAGTTGTATGAGTTCCCTATAAATTTTGGAGAGTAGGCCCTCATCAGATATAACACTGGAAAATATGTTCTCCCATGCAGTAAGCTTTCTTGTTGTTTTGTTGATGGTTTCTTTTGCTGTGCAGAAGCTTTTTATTTTGATGTAGTCCCATTTGTTTATTTCCCCCTTAGTTACCATTGCCCTAGGAGCTGTATCATTACAGATATTGCTATGACATATGTCTGATATTTTGCTGCCTATGGATTCCTGTAAGATTTTTTATGGTTTCCTGCCTTACATTTAAGTCCTTTATCATTCTGAGTTTATTTTTGTGTATGGTGTAAGTTGGTGGCCTAGTTTCATTTTTTTTTGCATGTATCTGTCCAATTTCCCAACACCATTTATTGAAGAGACTGTCTTGACTCCATTGTATGCTCTTGCCTCCTTTGTCAAATATTAATTGAGAATAATGGTTTGAGTCAATTTCTGGGTTCTCTGTTTGGTTCCATTGGTCCATATGTCTATTCTTGTGCCAGTACCAGACAGTTTTGAGAACAGTGGCTTGTAATATAGCTTGATATCTGGTATTGTGATCCCTCCAACTTTGTTCTTCTTTTTCAGGATTGCTGAGACTATTCAGGGTCTTTTTTTGTTCCATATCAATTTTTGGAGAGTTTGTACTAGGTCTGTGAAATATGCTGTTGATATTTTAATGGGGATTGCATTGAATCTATAGATTGCTTTGGGTAGTATGGACATTTTAATGATGTTGATTCTACCAATCAATGAACACGGTATATTCTTCCATTTGTTTATGTCTTCCTCTGTATCTTTTTCCAATGTCCTGTAGTTTTCTGAGTAAAGGCCTTTACAGCCTTAGTTAAGTTTATTCCTAAGTATCTTAATTTTTTTGGTTCAATGGTAAATGAGATTGTTTTTGTTGTTTCTCTTTCTGTGTGTTCATTATTGGTGTATAAAAAAGCCATAGATTTCTGGGTGTTAATTTTGTATCCTGCTACATTGCTGAATTCATTTGTTAAATCTAGTACTTTTTTGATGGAGTCTTTAGGGTTTTCTGTCAACAATATGATGTCTTCTGCAAATAATGACAGGTTTAGTTATTATTTTCCAATTTGGATGCCTTTTACTTCTTCTTCTTGTCTGATTGCTATGGCTAGCACTTCCAGTACTATGTTGAACAGGAGTGGTGAAAGTGAGCATCCCTGTCTTATTTCTGTTCTTAGAGGAAATGGTTTTCGTTTTTGCCCATTGAGTATGATGTTGGCTGTGGGTTTGTCATATATGACTTTTATTATGTTGAGGTATGATTCTTCTATTCCCACCTTGCTGAGAGTTTTTATCAAAAATGGGTGTTGGATTTTGTCAAATGCTTTTTCTGTATCAATTGATATGATTATGTGATTTTTATCTCTCAATTTGTTTATGTGATGTATCACATTTATTGGTATGCGGATATTGTACCATCCTTGCATCCCCAGAATAAAACCCACTTGGTCATGGTGTATGATCTTTCTAATGTAATGCTAGATCTGATTTGCTAGGATTTTGTTGAGAATTTTAGCATCTATGTTCATCAGAGATATTGGCCTGTAATTCTCTTTCTTTGTAGTGTCTTTATCTGGTTTTGGGATTAGGTATTGCTGCTTCATAGAAAGAGCTTGTAAGTATGCCTTCCTCTTGAATTTTTTGAAATAGTCTGAGGAGGATACATTTTAGTTCTTTAAATGTTTGGTAAAACTCCCCTGTGAAGCTGTCTGGCCCCGGGCTTTTGTTTGCTGGGCATTTTTTGATGACTTCTTCAATATCCTCCATAGTTATCAGCCTATTCAAAAATTTTAATGCTTCCTGATTGAGTTTTGGAAGGTCGTATTTTTCTAGGAATATGTCCATTTCTTCTCTGTTGACCAGTTTGTTCGAATAGAGTTGTTCATAGTATTTTTTTTTTATAATCCTTTGTATTTCGGTGGAGTCTGTTGTTATTCTGCCTCTTTCATTTCTGATTTTGCTTATTTGTGTCCTCTCTCTTTGCTTCTTGGTGAGCCTGACTAGAGGTTCATCAATCCTGTTTATCCTTTCAAAGAACTAGTTCTTGGTTTCATTGATCTTTTGTATTGTGTTTTTCTTTTGGTCTCTATGTCATTTATTTCCGTTCTGATCTTTATTTCCTTCCTTCTGCTCACTCTGGGCTCTTCTTCTTGCTCTCTTTCTAATTCTTTAAGTTGTAGAGTTGAATAATTTATTACCAGTTTTTCTTGTTTTTGAGGTAGGCCTGTAATGCTATCAACTTCCCTCTGAGGAGTGCTTTCACCATGTCCCATAGATTTTGGATTGTTGTGTTTTCATTGTCATTTGTTTCCAGGATGTTTTTTCACTTCTTCTTTGATCTCTTTGGTAACGCAATCATTGTTTAATAGCATGCTATTTAGCCTCCAAGTGTTTGAATTTTTTGTATTGTTTTTATTGTAGTTTATTTCTAATATTATGCCATTGTGATCTGAGAAGATGCTTGATATGATTTCAATTTTCTTGAATTTGGAGAGACTTTGCATGTGTCCCAATATGTGGTCTATCTTTGAATGTCCCATGTGCACTTGAGAAGAATATGTTCTGTAACTTTGGGGTGAAATGTTCTGAAGATGTCGATTAAGTCCATCTGATCTAGTAAGTCATTTAGGATAGCTGTTTCTTTGCTGATTTTTTGTCTAGAGGATTTATCCAGTGATGTCAATGGGTTATTAAATTCCCCTACTATGATTGTATTGTTGTTGATCTTTCCCTTGATGTCACCCAGAATTTTTTTTTTTTATGTATTTGGGTATTTCTGCATTGGGTGCATATATGTTTACCAGAGTTATATTCTCTTGTATCGAAGCCTTTAGTATTATGAAGTAGCCTTTCTTGTCTCTTGCTATGGCCTTCACTTTGAGGTCTATTTTGTCAGATGTAAGTATTGCTTACCCAACTTTTTTTTTCATTTCCATTTGCCTGAAAAATATTTTTCCATCCCTTCACTTTCAATCTGTGTGAGTTCCTTGTTCTGAGGTGGGTCTCTTGTAGACAACATATATATGGGTCTTGTTTCTTATCCACTCAGCCACTCTACGTCATTTGATTGGAGCATTTAGTCCATTTACATTTAAGGTTCCTATCGATAGGTACTTGTTTGTAGCCATTTTTATTCTTTATGCCTGTGTTCCTTCTTCCCTTTTTATTTCTTCTTTTTACAGCAGTCCCTTTAGCATGTTTTGCATTGTTGGCTTGGTAGTGATAAACTCCCTTAGCCTTGTTTTGTCTGCGAAGTTCCTGATTTCCTCTTCAATATTGAATGATAGTCTTGCTGGATAGAGTATTGCAGCCTTTAAGATTCTGTCTTTGTCATTTACATTTGCCATTGTAAGTACAAGATGTCTTGGTGTGGATCATTTTGGACATCTTGTTTGGGACTCTCTGTGCTTGTGTGACTTTTTTCCTTCTCCAAATCAGGGAAGTTTTCTGTCATTATTTCTTCAAGTAGGTTTTCTAATCCTTGCTCCTCTTCTTGTCCTTCTGGCACCCCTATTATACGTATGCTACTTTGTTTCATGTTGTCCCAAAGCTCTTTTAGGCTCTCTTCCTGCTTTCTAATTTTTTTCTCCAATTGCTGTTCAGATTAGGTGTGTTTTGCTGCCCTATCTTCTAATCACAAAGTTGGTCCTCTGCTTCTTCTAGTCTAATGTTGAAACCTTCCATTGTGTTTTTTTATTGTAGCTATATCAGTTTTTATTTATTCCTGATTCTTACATAAGTTGTTGATTTTTCTCTTCCATTTGGTTTATGAATTGTATGACCCTTACTCTGAATTCTTTTTCTGACATATTGCATGCCTATGTTTCATTTAGTTACTTTTCTGATGATGCCTCCTTTTCTTTCCTTAGGGGTTTGTTTCTTTGTCTCCCCATTTTTGCTGTCTTTTTCTGGCCCTGGTCACCATGCTTGGGGTTTGAGAGGTTGAAGACCCTATCAGGGCAAGGGTCTGGAAATCATTAGTCCAGAGGCTGGGTCTGCCTTGAGTCTCATGCTTTTATTGTCTCTACTCTGAGCTGTATCCCCTTTTCCCATGGATCTGGTCCCTCAGTTCTTTGCTTCAGATGTCCGGGGTGGTGGGAGCATGTGCACAGTTCCTCTGATGTGTGATTCCTTGTGAGGACCCAGAGCCCTCTTGCATGCAATTTGCTGTGTGGCCCCAGCACCCATGACAGGTGGTATCCTAGGTCCCTCTGGCAGTGTACTTCCAGCATGGTCCTGTGGCCCCTTTTGGGGCCCACTGGCTTGCTTTCAGTATCCCCAGCAGCACTTTCCTGTGGCCCGGAGTGAGGTGTGTGCTGAGTTGCTCCAGGTAGCCCATGTAGTACTTTCCCAAGGGCCAGGAAGAAATGGGTGCAGGTTGCTGTGGGTTGCACAGTCAGAGCTGCTCTGTGGCCTGAGTAGGGTATGTGTTGGGTTACTCCAGGATGCCTCAGCAGCAAGACCCTGGGCTTAGGGTGGAGTGGGTGTGGGTTGCTCTGGGTTACACAGTCCCCATTTTCTTGTAGCCCAGAGTGAGACACTCGCTGGGTTGCTCCAGTTATCCTGTCCTCACTGTGGAGCGGGAGCAGGTTATCACTCAGTCCGTGCTCCCCTGTTGCCTGGGGTGACATGCATGTTGGGTTGCCCTGGATGGCTCCAGCAGGACTTCCCTGGGGTTTGGGGTTGAGCAGGCATGGGTTGCACTGGGTCTCACAGTCAGAGCTCCCCTGTGACCCAGACTGGGCCAAGCTTTGGGTTGCTCCAGGTCACTCCATCAGCTGGCCCCAGGTGGAGCGGGCACTGGGTGACTCTTGGCTAATAGCATGCTTTTGGAGTTCAGGGTGGGGGTGGGGCACAGGGTTCCCCTTAGCTTGCACTCACTGCAGGGTCTTGGAGGCAGATCTAGGACGCAGTGGGCTGGTGAGGAGGCCTGGTGCAGGAGCTCACTCTGGCAGCCTGCGCTCCCTGCAGACCTCTGGGAGCCCATCAGGTGGTATCGTGCCACTTACTGCAGGGGCACAGTGGTGGTTCCACATGGGTTATGGCTGGCAAGTGGCATTCTCTAGGCATCCTCTGCCCTTCCTTATTGAAAATTATCTCCTCAGCTGTGTCTAATTTTTTAATTCAGGGTGGATTTTCTCCAATTTAGTTGCTTTTCTGGCCTGACCCTAGGAGGAGGTAGACAACATTGTTGTCTATTCAGCTGCCATTGTTCTCCCCACATCTTTCATTAGCATTTTAACAAAAGTTATGTCAACTCATTGGCTCCACATGTGTAGAATCTACTGGGATTGGTATTGTGATGCATCAGGCTTTACTCCTCCAACAGCCATCTACTGCCCCAACTGACCTGACTTGGGCAAGTCAGAGTAGCTGCCACTTATCAGGTTCCAACTTGTGCAAATGTTCTGCCTCTGTTTTTTATATGTAACTAGTGGTTCAATGCATGAAATTCATGCACGGGGGTGGGGGGTGAGGGGTGGGGGGGTGTTCCTCAGCCTGGCCTGCACCCTTCCAATCTGGGATCCCTCAAAGGATGTCCTACTGCCGGTTTACAGGGATCGGGCCTAAACCGGCAGTCGGACATCCCTCTCGCAATCAGGGACTGCTGGCTCCTAACTGCTCACCTGCCTGCCTGCCTGCCTGATTGCCCCTAACACCTCTGTCCGCTGGCCTGCAAGCCCCCAACTGCCCCCCACCACCGGCCTGCTCACTCCAAACTGCCCCCCCATCCTGATCACCTCCAACTGACCCCCACTGACGGCCTGCTTGCCCCCAACTGGCCCCCTGCTAGTCTGCTTCCCCCCAACAGCCCCTCCCTCCACCAGCCTGATCACCCACAACTGCCATCCCATCCTGGCCTGATCATCCCCTGGTGACCCAAGCTCCCAGCCCCTCCTTTTTTTCTTTTCTTTTCTTTTTTTTTCAGCACCTCCTTGAACGGAGGCCAGGGCCAGCTGGAAGCAAGTATCTGGGATTTATTTATCTTCTATAATGGAAACTTTGTAGCCTTGAGCGGAGGCCAGGGCCAGCCAGGGCAGGCAGGAAGCTTGGCTTCCTCCATCGCTGGGGGCAACCCAAGCCTCCTACTCACTCCAGCTTCATGGCCACCCCCAACTTGGTTAGGTTAATTTGCACACTCACTCCTGATTGGCTGGTGGGCGTGGCTTGTGGGCATAGCGGAGGTACGGTCAATTTGCATGTTTCTCTTTTATTAGTGTAGATTCTCACAGTGACCCTCTGTTATGCAAAGTGCTGCAGTCCCAGAAAACCTCAACATAATGCTTTTGAATTCCCAAAGCAATAACCCAGAGGACTGGCTGCGAAAGACATGGATTTTTTAAGCCTGCACACTGGTGGAAGCCAAACTGCATAGACTGCCACCAGTGACACTGAATCACTAAGTCCCATCCAGCGGGTGCTATTGTTTCATTGCCACCATAACTTTCTCAACACAAGGTTTTACAGAGTACAGAGAACAGAGAACAGGACATGCAGGGGGAGGAGATGGGCCTGTGTAAGATAAAAACACTAGCAATTTACAATCCAGGTTCCCATCTAGAAGCAGTTTCTCTTTGGCCTTTCTTCTGGCCAAGTTCCTAAGGTTTCACAGTCTGATTACAGATGACTTTCACTAGATTTCCCACAGGGTGGGAGGGGGAGTTGGGAGCATGGGAAGGGGCCCATGTTCCCATTTACCATAGTGGGTGTGATTATCTCCCTTTTATAAATGTGGAAATAGGCCCAGTGAGGCTAGTGATTTGCCTATAGCCTCACTCCTAATAAGTGGCAGAATCAGGATACAGTCTTGATCTGTTTAATCTCTAAAGACAACACTCTTTTCACTATACTTGGTAGGTCACTGCACTTGTGTTCACTGCAGTATAAAAAAAGGGGGAAAAATAAAAGAAAATAAGGCAGCAGGTTGGACTATGTTAATGTAAAAACGTTCAAACCTATAAAGAATTTTTGTGAGTTTATTTAAGTCAAACTGTTGACAATAGCCGGGAAGCAGAATCTCTTTGGATTGGGATAATGCTCTGGAGATTGGCAGTTTTTATACTTGTTTTATATATACAATCAAAGGAGGAGATGTAAGTGGGTTACATGAAATCCATTGGGGATATATTAAGGAGGTGGGAGAAAGCAAAGCAGGGAAGCCTCTGGGATTGGATAAAAAATAAAATGATAGACACATTACTTAGGTGGTACAGGATAGTTAACAGACAACAATTAACATGATAACAATAACAATGAAAGAATTTATGGTTTCCTGTCCTGGCACCCGGGCACATTTGGTTGTGGCCCAGGAATCAGGAAAAAAAAGGCAAGTTACAAGTTACTCTGATGTTTCATAGGCATGTTATCTTAGATGCAAAAAGCCAATAGTCTCAGTTAAGGGAAAATAATGGCTTAAGACATGACTACCCACCATAACTGCTTTTATTTTATTTTATTTTTTTAATAAATCTTTATTGTTCAGATTATTACAGGTGTTCCTCTTTTTTCCCCCAATAGCTCCCCTCCACCTGATTCCCCACCCCACCCCATGCCCTTACCCCCCACCGCTGTCTTCATCCATAGGTGTAAGATTTTTGTCCAATCTCTTCCCGCACCCCTCACACCCCCTTCCCCCTGAGAATTGTCAGTCCACTCCCTTTCTATGTCCCTGATTCTATTATATTCACCAGTCCATTCTGCTCTTCAGATTTTTTATTCACTTGATTTTTAGATTCACTTGTTGGTAGGTATCTATTTCATGTCATTTTGTTGTTCATAATTTTTATCTTTACCTTTTTCTTCTTCTTTCTCTTCTTAAAGAATACCCTTCAGCATTTCACATATTCCTGGTTTGGTGGTGATGAACTCCTTTAGCTTTTTCTTATCTGTGAAGCTCTTTATCTGACCTTCAACTCTGAATGATAGCTTTGCTGGGTAGAGTAATCTTGGTTGTAGGTTCTTGCTGTTCATCACTTTGAATATTTCTTGCCACTCCCTTCTGGCCTGCATAGTTTCTGCCGAGAAATCAGGTAACAGTCGTATGGGTGCTCCCTTGTAGGTAACTAACCATTTTTCTCTTGCTGCTTTCAAGATTCTCTCTTTGTCTTTTGCCCTTGGCATTTTAATTATGATGTGTCTTGGTGTGGTCCTCTTTGGATTCCTCTTGTTTGGGGTTCTGTGCACTTCCTGAACTTGTAAGTCTATTTCTTTCACCAGGTAGGGAAAGTTTCCTGTCATTATTTCTTCTAATAGGTTTTCAATATTTTGCTCTCTCTCTTCTTCTGGCACCCCAAAAATTCGGATGTTGGTACGCTTGAAGTTGTCCCAGAGGCTCCTTACACTATCTTCATATTTTTGGATTTTTTCTTTTTGTTTTTCTGGTTGGGTGTTTTTTGTTTCCTCATATTTCAGATCTTTGGTTTGATTCTTGGGGTACATTGATCTACAGTTGAGTTTCTGCATATTCTTTATTTCAGACAGTGTATGCTTAATTTCTGACTGGTCCTTTTCCATTTTTTTGGCATTCTCATTAAGATCCTTAAAGGTCTCACTAAGTTCCTCAGCGGTTTTTAGAAGATTCTTAAGTAACCTTATAAATATGGTTCTGAACTCTATGTCATCCAGTAGTTTGCTTTCCTCCATTTCTTTCATTTGTGACATGTTTCTTTGTCTCCGCATTTTGCTGCTTCCTTGTGCTGATGGAGTGGCTTTGTGTGGTAGGTGACCTATAGGGGCCAGTAGCTCAGCCTCCCCAATCACCTGAGGTGGATGCCTTTGGTACACCCCTTTGTGGGCTGAGTGCAAAGTCTTGGTGTAGTTAAGCCTTGATTGCTGTTGGTACACTGGGAGGAATTGACCTCCAGGCCAATTGGCTGTGAGGACCTGCTGTGTCTATAATGGAAGAACTGCTGTGCTGGAGACACGCTTATGGTGCAGGACTTGTTTCAGTGGGGCTTTGGTGCTCATTGAGTCTGCCTCTTGAATGTGTCACTTATGGATGTGAGGAGTTGAAATCTGGTGTCTCACACTGACCACTAGGTACACTGGCTTCTGGATCTCCAATGGGGTGCAGGTCAGCTACTGTCTGAGGCCACCCAGCAGGAGCTACAGCGAGAACTACAGTTTTCTCCTCTTTTCTTGGGGTTTGGAGGTTTTGGAGCTGTCTGACCCAGGCTGCAAGTTTGCTATGTTAAGCTGCGATAGGGCAGGCCATTCATATGCTAAAGCTGCTGCTTGGAGCTTGGGTGTGTTTGTAGATTGTGTGGGGTGGGGTCTCAGGGCCTGACTAGACTAGGGCATGGCAAACAGCGATGGCTGCCAGTAAGCCGGCTCTGCGTCTCCAACCCGTCCCAGCGTCCTGCGCCCCAGCACAGTAAACAATTATTCCTGCGCGCAGCCCTGCAAGCAAGCCTCCCTCACTTTCTGACCCCACGGCAGACAGTCCAGCTTCTCCCTGTAGGAGTTTGGGTCCCCCGTGTCTCCCCAGAAACGAGTTCGGAGTAATCGGGAGCTTGTCTCCCTTCAGGTTGAAAAAAGCAGCGCTCCCAGTGACCCATCGCCAGCCCGATTTGCGCACCTCCGTACCTCAGCTTTTCAGCGCTTGTGCACCCCTCAATGCTGTGTTCTCTTTCCTTCTAGTTGTAGAACTTCCACTCAGCCAGCTTTCCCATGGTTCTGGGTGATAGACGTTTTGTCTTTTAGCTGTAGGTTTGAAATTGTTGTGCGAGGCAGCAGTTTAGGTGTTTACCTACGCTGCCATCTTGGATCCTCCTCCATAACTGCTTTTAGTTAAAGTTTTAATTTTAGACCATCCTTTGTGGTTACTTTAGGTCTTTAAGTTTGCAAGTCTGTCATGCAGGCCTCCCCTGAACTTGTCAGGTTAGCATGTGGCCTTTTTTTGTGTCCACAACTAGATCAGCGGTTCTCAACTCCAACTGCATGTTGGACTCTCCTGGAAAGCTTTAAAAAGAACAGAAACTCAGCCCTACTGCCAGGGATTCAAACACCTGGTAGCTTTAAAACTCCCCAGGCATTTCTAAGGGGGTGAGTGGGTTGAGAACTCCTGATCTACACCAGAGCTTCTCAAAATTTGAACTGTATCTAAATTACCTGGGATTGTGTTAAAGTGCAGATTCTGAATCATTAGGGGTGTGGCCTGAGATGCTATATTCTAACAAGCTCCCAGGTGATGCTGCTGGTCCATGGACCACACTGAGTAATGAAGGTCTGGATGATCTCTAGGTTTTTGTCCCCTTCTAATATTTTGTGAAGGTGAAAAAAGCAGTTTTAAAGTATAGTTCTGTTCTGTATCCACCAAGCATCCTGCATCCCTATATCTTGTTCATCCTTATTTGTTTCAAGTAAGTAGGATTTCTGTGATCAAAATATGTGAAAGCCAAACATCAATAATGATGCATCATGTAACGTGGTGAAAGGGCATGCATTCTGCAGTATGTTCATATTTCAATTTGATGGCTTACCAGCTGTGTGAGTTTAGTCAAGTTACTTAATCTCTCTGAGCTTTAATTTTCTCTACTCCAAATTGAGGCTAAAGAACCGAAATCTAATTGGGTGATGGGGAAGATTAAATGGGTTAATACAGACAAAGCACTTTGTAACAATAGGTACCCAAGAAATGGCACCTGCTGTTATCTTGATGGACTTTGCAAGCTGATCTCTTATAACACAGTTCACTGCAGTTCAAAGGAACCTTGACCTGTGCCCCATGTAAGCATCAGCAAACACAGAGCAGAGTCTGCTTTTGATTTGAATGTCAGGTGACACTATGATATAAGCAATTTCAGGGCACAGAGCATTCATGCCAGCGTTTCTGCCAGTGCCTAGAGAATGACCCCGGGCAGAGAAACCCTTTGTTTCCTCCCTTCTCTGGATTATTAGATTATCTCCCCATCTCTGTTCCCTGCCTACCCGCAGCAAATTCCCCAGTGATTTTTGCTATGAAAACTCTAAGTTGTTGACTTCAGTGCTATTATGAGACTAACCAATGCAGTAATTTATTCAATCAGACATTAACTGAGTGCGCAGGTACCAGGGATACAGGGACAAATAAAAATTTCATCATCTCTATTATCCTGGAATTTGTCCAGCAGAGCTAGACACTGAACAAATAAAATATACAATCGCAATTGTGGAGAGTGCTATGAAGGAAAAGAACAGGGCGCTGTGGAAGAAAATATTATTAAGAGCTCTGAACCATACACTTTCACTTAAAAAGAGACTTTGGATTGATTGCCTATGTGTAGAATGGATGTGAGCAGGGCAAGAAGAAAGACAAGCAGCTAGGAGTTCTCCCAGCATGGTGGCAGGAGAGCTGGGAAGTTGGTGCCGTCAAGACTGGGAGCAAATTTCTTTCATTTGCCTTAATTATCATAAAATGCCTGCTTGTAGTTTTAATAGTTTTATATATTTTTTCTTTATTCATTACAGAAGATACTATGTGATCAACACAAAAAATTCTAACCAGTTGTGAGGTTTGGGGCCAGTGGCTTTCCCTTTGTAGGGCATATTAATTCTTAAATTCTGTGGATGAAAAGGGGCCACATGCAAACCCAACTAGCTCAGGGAAGGCCTGCATGGCAGTCTTGCAAACTCAAAGACCTAAAGTAACCACAAAGGATGGTCTGAAATTAAAACTTTAACTAAAAGCAGTTATGGTGGGTAGTCATGTCCTAGGCCAGTATCTTCCCTGACACAGGTCAATATTTACCTTAACTGAGCCTATTGTCTTTTTGCATCTACAATAACATATTGGAATGTCAAATTTTCATTTTTTCTGGACCCCTCAAAGCACAGACACTACTCTGTGGAGACCACAAATCCCCTCATTGTTATTGAGTTAATTGTTGACTGTTAACTATCCTGTACCCACCTAAGTAAAAGAAGTATGTGTCTAGCATTTTACTTTTTATCCAGTCCCAGAGGTTTCCCTGTTTTGCTTTCTCCCACCTCCCTAACCTATCACCAGTGGAGTTCATGTAACCCATTTACATCTCCTCTTTTGATCGTAATGTATAAGACAAGGTAAAAAACTGCTGTCCTCCAGAGCACTATCTCAATACATTGAGATTCTACTTCCCGGCAATTGTCAATAGTTTGGCTCAAATAAACTCACAAAATTCTTTATATGTTTGAATGTTTTCTTATGTTAACAATTCATTCATTCATTCTTTCTTCATTCTGTAAAATAGTGGTATGGTAGCAGGTGTTGGTGTCAACAGGGTCTAACATTTCCCCCTGCCCTGTCGTTTAGGAATTCCAAGACAAATTAAGAGTATTCACAAATACAAACTTTTAAGCTTCAAATCAGTAGCAGAAGCAGATGGTTTAACAATAGAGAGAGCTACAGTTCCTATCCTTTTTTTTTTTTTTACCAATGGAATGGAACATTTAATTGTCTCTAGGATGCTCCTGGGCCGGGGGTTTCAGGGCTTTTGGCAGAGCCCTGGCTAGTGGAATCAACAAAGGTGACCATCAGCCAGTGCCAGGCAGGTTGGCAGCCCCAGGGTCAGGCTGAGACAGCCAGCACTTGGGCTGTTGCTTAAGACAGTTTCTGAGACTACTGGGTAAGGAATGTTGCCTCTGAGTGAGGAAAGGGTCTACAGTTAGAGGAAGGAAAAGGAGAGGCTTGCGTTTCGGGTTGGGGCTCCAAGGTCTGAAGGTTGGGAATAACAGGGAGTAGGTCACAGGTCCTTCGTGCTCACGAGGTTGGGGCTGGGGAAATATGATCGAGTGCCATTGTCGTTGTCCCGGTGGGCTTGGCTCAGGTCTTTCAGGAACTTCCACTGCATGTTTTGTTCCACAGCTTCCCCTAAGGGCATCTAGAGCCCGCAGTACTGATCCCCATTGACAATCTGGGGTGGGGTGACCTTGGGTTGTCCAAGGCTACCATATCATCCCATGGGCCATTGTCCTAGGACAGTGGTCGGCAAACTCATTAGTCAACAGAGCCAAATATCAACAGTACAACGATTGAAATTTCTTTTGAGAGCCAAATTTTTTAAACTTAAACTTCTTCTAATGCCACTTCTTTAAAATAGACTCGCCCAGGCTGTGGTATTTTGTGGAAGAGCCACACTCAAGAGGCCAAAGAGCCGCATGTGGCTCGCGAGCCGCTGTTTGCCGACCACGGTCCTAGGAGATGTACACTAGGTGGTACTAGATGTACTTCCCAGCCAGGACGCAAGTCACCTTGCTCTGCTGGGATTTGATTTCTAGGGACCTGGTGACCCAAGTGCTGTAGATGCGTAGAGTGCTCATGCTGCGGTGGACAAACTGATAGATGAGCCTAGATTTCCTATTCTTTTTAAATTCTCACCCAAGGACATGTTTTGAGAGAGGAAGGGAGAGAGAGCGAGAGCGAGAGCGAGATCAGTGTGAGAAACATTGATCTGTTTCCTTCTGTACATGTCCTGACCCGGGCTCTTTAAGAACTCTTGACTCCCTTTCTTTCCGGCCAGCACAGGTAAATGAAATTATAACCTCACTTCAAGTAAAGATTGAGTCAGGAAGGGTTAAGGCCACAGTTTTCTCAAGCCAGAACTACAAAACAAAACTGGTCTCTGTGCCCAGGCACCATCCTTAACTCTAACCATGGGAATCTGAGAGGCAACTGGAGAGCTGGACTCACCTGCTGACACACTCAAACATGCTAGGTCACAATTATCCCAGAACCACCTCACACAAGGAAGGATTTACATAACTGAACCTAATATATATATATATATATATATATATATATATATATATATATATATATATATATATATATAGTGAATTTCAGAGAGGAAAAGAGAGGGAGAGAGATAGAAACATCAATGATAAGAGAGAATCATTGATCGTCTGACTCCTGCATTCCCCCACACTGGTGATCGAGCCTGCAACCCAGGCATGTGCTCTGACCAGGAATTGAACTGTGATCTTCTGGTTCACAGGTCGATGCTCAACCACTGAGCCATGCTGGCCAGGCCATAAGTGAACTTTTTAAATAGCTCGACTGTCTTACAGATATTAGTAGTATAGTAAAAAAAATTTAGAAAAATAAACCTTCAAATGTTGTAGGTTAGGAAACTTGAAACCAGAGTGGTCAGCTGATAAACCTAAGGTCACACTTGGCAAGTCCCCAAAACCTGCAGTTAGGTAAAAGGACAATTTCTGTGGGGTGAGTAATTTGCAGGATTCTGCTACTGAGACAGACTCAGTCATTGGTTTGAATCTGTTGGTAGTTTCAGGTTCTACTTAGCAGAGTTCCAGAGGTGATGCCTCAGAGACCTCTTCCCTGGTTTCCCATAATTTACATGGGACAGTTCACTTACTCCCTTAAATTGTAAGGATTCAGGGAAACCAAGGCCAGTTCCTCTTCACAGAAAGGTTGGGAACCCTGATCTCAAAGTTGGTTGTTTTTAAAGACTTTAAAAATAGAGAACAATGCAAATACTAATATAATATATTACCAGGTTCCTGTCACCCAGAATTAATGACTATTTTTTCCAAGGTATTTTGAGAAAATTTTTTCCTTAGAATGGCTCGGGCCATCATAAGGCACAAACTGAATCTACCAGTGTGCTTGATCAGCCAGATTTCTATCAAATTAGAATGTAGTGTTACAGAATTTACCAGGCGACTGGAAAATACACAAAGAATAATCAGAGATTCCAGGAGAAACCCTTTATTTGCAGATGTACTCAGGGGAGTCAGTTCTCCAAAGCCTGAGAGAATATGGATGAAGCTTTCCCTTTATACCCTTTAGTTCCTTTGTCCCCCAAATATGGATCAATCTTCTGGACCTTTCACAGGCCTTGCAGCCCCCCATGGGTTGGGATGGGGGAAGTGAGATTACACCCAAAGGCCTGGCCTGATGCCAGGGCTGATAACCCCCTCTGGGGTTTTTGTATGGTTCATGGTTTATGGCCTCTGTACAAGCATTACAGATAAGAGGGATGGGGCTCAATTATACTAGCAAGAATGTGTGGCAGAATACTGGTTCCTGGCACAAATTCAGATTGCTAGCCCACCCCCCCAAAATGTCTTATATTCCTCTTCAGTATAACTGGGGCAGGAATAAAAAAAGTTGTTTTAAGAAAATGTAAAGTGGACCATGTGATGAGTTTGACAAATGTCTGTTGCTATGCTTTATTATTTATTACTTTATTGTTGATAGTATTACAGATATCTCCCATTCCTCTTTATTGCTGTGCTTTAAACTGCATTTGAAATTAGAACTATATAAAGAGACATTTAGTTTACATAATCTATTTTGCTGTTTTCACTTCCTCCTAAAACTGGTGTGGTTTTGTTTGTTTTCTGACAGAAAATGCTTAGTTTTAAAAAATAAGTCTGAGTAAAAATTCAGTTTGCAGATTTCCAGTGACAGAGATTTAAGGGGGCTAAATAACTCTGGAAGTAAAAGTTCAGAGTTTTGTTGCTTAAAACTTTATTTTCATTTGTTACATAAGAAGCATGTTTGAATTTGGAGTCAGGAAGTCTGAATTTTTGACTCAGTGCTGCCACTGGTACACCGTATGGCTGCTGGCCCATGACTTCACCTCGTGGGCTAAAGATCTAACACTTTATGCTTTGGGATACCTTGATTCCACTTTTGATTATAGCTTTACCCTTTGGTACTTATTGACTAATCCAGTCTTGATTTCTTCCATCATATATAACAAGAGTGGTTAGATCCAAACATGATGATGAACTTGGCTAGTTTATGCACAAAACACATTGCCTGGGTGCCATGCCTGCACCGGACAGCCAACCTGGATCAGCTCTGCTCCCAAGGATCCAAATCCACCTGCTCCTGGATCCTACCTACTCTCACCTCTACAGATCCTTCCCGATATTGGCTTGAAATGTGACTGACTTGGTGACAAGAGCTGTTATTTCCTTTCATTTCCCAAACATGTTCTAAGCACCGTTTCTTGTTCAGGGCACTGCTTTTCACTTGTAGTTGAAGACTATCCTGGAAGATAAGTCACTTTGCCAATTCCTTAACTGCCAGAACTCTACCCTGGCTGAAAACTCAACCTTGCATCTCACCTAAAAGAAAGAACAACTCTAAAGCCACCACTCCCACCTGGTACTACTCTAATGCCACTGGAGCAGTCTTCAATTCTCATGGAGCATTCAGGGCTAATATTCTGAATTCTTTTAAGAGTTTAGGGTTGGGACTGAGGGAGTGAGTCACCCTGGCTCAAACCCAGCCCAGTACATCAGCTCTAGCCACGCCTGCTCCTTCTGATTCTGTAAAACATGAGAAATAATACTCTTTTTTCCACAAGCACTGGCACTGTCAGACAAATAACAGCTCCACAGAAGAGTCCTGTAACACCACCAACAGTCCATGTTCAGGGAAGTGAGTTTGGACCCTAATGTGGCCACTGACTTAAACGATGATCTTGGGCAAATGGCTGTTTCCTTCTGTGGAGATGGTGAGAGCTCCAGGCCCAGGTGACAGTGCAGCCTCACTTCCCTGCTCACAGGAGGCACACAATAAATGCCCGTTATTCAATCTAGAAAATGAAGTACAACATTCAGTTTTGGAAAATATTTATTAAAAAACTAGTGAATGTGGCAAAAAAACAAAACAAAAAACCCCAACACATACCTTTAAGTAGCAAGCATATGACATAGGTTATAAAGCTTTTCCCACTCTATTGACCTAGTTTTTCCCACCATCTATGATCAAGGAAGGCCTCTGAAAGAAGCCTCATGTAAACAGCTCCCCTGTGCTAGTGATGAGCAAAAACTAATTATGTGAGGACTATCAGTAGACATAGGACTCACTTTCCTAGATAATCTACCCCAAACACAAGAGAAAGATCAAGTCTTGGGAATGTGTTCCTAGAGACCTATAGTTCTAGTTTTAATTTGCGGGCGGGCTGTTGGGGGATGAAATAGTAGAAAGACAAATAGTATCAGTTGAGGGCAATTGTAAAGCACCTTTAAAATCTGGACCCTTTCCCCACAACTTAACCCAGTAATTCTCAAACGTGACTGCTGAAAAGAATCACCTGATGGGATTGTTAAATTCATAGGCTCTCAAATCTGCTTGTCTAAGAGTACTCCAGGTGACTATGCATACTGATAAGCCTTCCAGTTTGAGAAGCAGAAACAGTTTAAAATGCACTAAAAACAACTCCTACCCCCTAAACACAAGATGAAAGCAATCTTCTGACAGTCACTGTACTTTGTCAATTTGGAGGGACCAATTAGGGAGGGGGCAGGAAGAAGCCTCCAGTTCCTAACCTACTGGTCTGTCTACAGGAGCCCTGAGCAACCAGTCAAGGGCTATTCAGGAAGTAAAATTTAATAATCAAGTTATAGAACCAACAGGCCAACAGCATTCACCCCAGTTTAATGAACTCCATTGGGCTGATGTTCAAACAGAACTCAAGGTAACCAGGGACCTTGACTTGTGAAGACATAGTGAATAAAACATCCATAAAATCCTTTATTAACCATAGAGCACTATGCCCAAATAATTTCACTGCATCATGGACAACATGTTGAAATAGTCACATTGATTCCAAGGTTCCCATTATCTGCAAAAAGATGTGCTATGGCTGTGTCAAAAACCAGGCAGTCGCTGTTCATGATGGCCGCAGCCACGCCATCATGGATGGATCGGGGCGTGGCCTCCCAGGTCAGCCTCCGCCGGTTCCCATTCAGCTCCAGTCTGTAGGCAAAGTTCTCGGCCTGCTTGCGGGTGCCGATAAGCAGTACTATGGCAAAGAACTGCTGGTGGCCTTCGTACTTCTCTTGTTTCTCTAGCACCAGCATGAAGTGATGGCCAAAACATGACTGCATCATCACCCAGTCGACAGCCCCTGGCAGGTTAATGTCTGTAGCTAGAAAGACAATGTCTTCTCCCTGAAGGGTGGTAATGCTCTTGTGGGCGTGCATGAGATGGGACATCACAGCCTCAAGGGACCCCTGCCACTTGCAGGAAGCACCAGGACAGGGACAGGAGTAGGGTCGGTATTCACAGATGTCTTCATGCTCTGGCTTCTCTGTGTGGTGAAGAGTCAGGGAGCAACCTGTGGTGGCATACTGTGAGGACAGAAAGAAACACAATGAGCCATGGGCTTTTTCAAAAGTTCTACTGGGGTGAAAATAAACATACATGGCTGCCAGCAGGATGAGAGTGAGGGAGAAAGTGAGTAAATAAGGGAGTGAGTGGGGAGTGTGTGGACATGTGTGGTGTGTGGTATGTGTGTGAGTGAAGGGCGAGTTAGATCTTGCAGGAGTCTTGGGGCTGGCAGACCAGGCTCCTGGATGGGGAGCCCCTGCTATAGCCACATGCACTCCCCCAGCTGAAAGGCTCTGGCACAGAAACCACACCATCATGAAGGGGAGAGCAGCTGTACCTACCCAGACTGGCTTTGGATACCACCTTGGACCCTGAAGTGAGCCACAGAGTGCATGCCACCCCAGCTAGAGTCATGCCACCCTGGCCGCTGTCTCTGGGACCCCCGCAGTGAGTTGCTGAGTGAGCCCCAACCCAGCCAAAGTTGCGTCACCTCAGCCACAGACATCGGTACCCCTACCTCCCAGCCATGGGCTCCGGGACCCTACGTGTGTCATGTTACACCTCCCGTGAGCTACAGGACCCTACAGTGTGTTGTGCCACTCTGGCAGTGGGCTCCAGGACCGCGAAGTGAGTCCCACATCATGGCCCCGAGCACATGCACAACAGCTTGCATGATGAGGTTGGGTGTGAGTTACATAGTCAGACAACCTGTAAGGAAACTCCACCCATGAATGGGACAATAACATTCAAGATCCAGCTACACCAAATAACTCAAGTAGCGGGCTTTCCTAGAACACCCAACTCAGGAGATCTGAGAGACTGCACCACAGGGTTCCACAAAACACCCATTACATAGGAACACCCCTCAAAAATATGTGTGGCATAGCAGTTTCATCTAAGACATAGAAACAAATACAATGAGACAACAAAAATGGGGAGACAAAGAAACAATCCCCAAAAGGAAAGAAAAGGAGGAATCGCCAGAAAAGGAACTAAATGAAATGGAGGCAAGTAATTTGTCAGAAAAAGAATTCAGAATAATGGTAATAAGAATGCTCAATCATCTGAATGACAAATACATGCAATTAAATGAGAATTATAAGGAGCTGAATGAGATTTTCACCACCATGAATAAGAATCAAGAGGAAATGAAGAATGACATAGCTGCAATAAAGAAAACCATGGAAGGTTTCAATAGAAGACTTGAAGAAGCTGAGGTCCGAATCAGAAAGTTCAAAGACAAGGTAGGAAAAAACACCCAAGCAGAGCAGCAACTAGGGAAAAAAAGTTAAAAAGCAGGAGGAGAGCCTAAGGGAGCTGTGGGACAACATGAAACAAAACAACATCCACATAATAGGGGTGCCAGAAGGAGAGGAAGCTGAGCAAGAAATAGAAAACCTAAAGAAATAATGACAGAAAACTTCCCTGATTCAGGGAAGAAAAACACCATGCAAGTCCAAGAAGCTCACAGAATCCCAGTCAAGATGAACCAAAAAAGACTGACACCAAAACACAATGTAATTAAACTGACAAACATAAAAGATAAAGAAAAAAAAGAATCTTTAAAGTTGCAAGAGAGAGACAGAAAGTTACCTACAAGGGATCTCCCATTAGACTATCACCTGATTTCTCAACAGATACTCATCAGGCCAGAGGGAATGGAATGAAGTATACAAAGTGATGAAAACCAAGGGACTGAATCTAAGAATACTCTATCCAGTGAGGCTATCATTCAAAATTGAAGGGGAAATTAGGAGCTTCACAGACAAAAAAAGGTAAGGGAGTTTATTACCACTAAGCCAGCAATGTAAGAAATGCTAAAGGGACTGCTGTAAAAAGAAGAAATAGAAAGGGAAGAAGGAACACAGGCATAAAGAATAAAAACAAATACCTATCAATAATATCCTTAAATGTAAATGGATTAAATGCTCCAATCAAAAGACATAGGGTAGCCAAATGGATAAGAAAACAGGACCCATATATATGCTGTTTACAAGAGACCTACCTCAGAACAAAGTACTCACACAGACTGAAAGCGAAAGGATGGAAAAAAGTCTTCAGGCAAATAAAAATGAAAAAAAAAAAAAAAAAAAGCTGGGATAGCAATACTTATATCTGACAAAATAGACCTCAAAGTGAAAGTAATAACAAGAGATAATGAAGGCCACTTCATAATACTAAAGGGATCAATACAACTAGAGGACATAACTCTGGTAAACAAATATGCACCCAATACAGGAGCATCCAAATACATTTAAAAAAAAACAACTTCTGGAAGATATCCAAGGAGAGATAGACAGCAATACAATCATAGTAGGGGATTTTAACACCCCATTGATATCATGATAAATCTTCTAGACAAAAGGTCAACAAGGAAACAGAAATCCTAAATGACTCACTAGATCAGATGGGACTAATTGACATCTTCAGAACATTTCACCCCAAAGCTACAGAATATACATTCTTCTCAAGTGCACATGGGACATTTTCAAAGACAGACTACATGTTAGTACACAAAACAAGTCTCTATAAATTCAAGGAGATTGAAATAATATCAACTATCTTTTCAGATCACAATGCCATAAAATTAGAAATTATCTACAATAAAAACACTCAAAAACAATCAAACACATGGAGGCTAAATAGCATGTTATTAAGCAATGAATGGGTTACCAAAGAGATAAAAGAGGAAATAAAAAACATCTCAGAAACAAATGACAATGAAAACACAACAATCCAAAATCTATGGGACACAGTGAAAGCAGTCTTGAGAGGGAAGTTCGTAGCTGTATAGGCTTACCTAAAAAAACACACACAGAAAAACAAAAAACAAAAAGAAAAACAAGAAAAAATAATAATAAGTTATCTAACCCTAAAACTTAATTAGAAAGAGAGCAACAAGAAAAGCCCAGAGTAAGTAGAAGGAAGGAAATAATAAAGATCAGAATAGAAATACATGACACAGAGACCAAAAGTATAATACAAAAGATCAATAAAACCAAGAGCTGGTTCTTTGAAAGGATAAGCAAGACTTATGAACCTATAGCCAGACTCACCAAGAAACAAAGAGAGAGAACCCAAATAAACAAAATCAGAAATGGAAGAGGTGAAGAAACAACTGACCCCATAGAGATACAAAGGATCATAAAAAATAGAGTTGCCACAAATCTATTTCAACAAATTGCACAATCTTGATTGACCAAATGGACATATTCTCAGAAAAATACAATATTCCGAAACTTAATCATGAAGAATCAGAAAACTTGACTAGACCGTTAACTACTGATGAAATTGAAGCAGTGGTAATAATAAAAAAAAAAATCCCAGGTCTGGATGGCTTCACAGGGGAGTTTACCAAACAATCAAAGAAGAACTAACACCTATCCTCTTCAAACTATTCCAAAAAATTCAAGAGGAAGGAATACTTCCAAGCTCTTTCTCTGAGGCCAGCATTACCCTAGTCCCAAAACCAGAAAAAGAAACTACAAAGAAAGAGAATTACAGACCAATATTCCTGTTGAACATAGATGCTAAAATCCTCAACAAAATTCTAGCAAATCAGATTCAGCATTACATTAGGAAGATCATACACCATGACCAAGTGGGATTTATTCCAGGGATGCAAGGCTGGTACAATATCCACAAATCAATAAATGTGATACAGCACATTAACAGATAGCAAGACAAAAACCACATGATCATATCAATTGATGCAGAAAAAGAATTAGAGAAAATCCAATACCCTTACTTGATAAAAACTCTCAGCAAAGTGGGAATAGAGGGATCATACTTCAACATAAGAAAAGCCTTATAGGACATACCTAAAGCCAACATCATACTCATGGGCAAAAACTAAAACCATTTCCCCTAGAAACAAAACAAGACAGGGATGCGCATGCTCACCACTCCTGTTCAACATAGTACTGGAAGGGCTAGCCATAGTGATTAGACAAGAAGAAGAAATAAAAGGCATCCAAATTGGAAAAAAAGAACTAAAACTGTCATTATTTGCAGATGACATGATATTGTACATAGAAAACCCTAAGGACTCCATCAAAAAACCACTCAATTTAATAAATGAACTCGGCAATGTAGCAGTATATAAAATTAACACCCAGAAATCAATGTCATTTTTACACATCAATAATGAACTCTCAGAAAGAGAAACTAAAAAAAAAAAAAAAAAAAAAAAAAAAATCCCATCTACCATTGCAACAAAAAAATTAAGACACTTAGGAATAAACTTAACCAAGAAGGTGAAAAACCTGTACTCTGAAAACTACAGGATTTTGAAAAAAGAGACAGAGGAAGATATACACAAGTAGAAGAATATACAATGTTCATGGATTGGTAGAATCAACATCATTATCATGATCATACTACGGAAAGCAATCTATAGATTCAATGCAATCCTTATTAAAATACTAACAGTATATTTCACAGACCTAGAACAAGTACTCCAAAAATTTATATGGAATCCAAAAAGACCCCAAATAGCTACAGCAATCTTGAGAAAAAACAAAGTTGGAGGGATCACAATACCAGATACCAAGCTATATTACAAAGTCACTGTACTCAAAAGCCACTGTACTCAAAACTGTCTGGTACTGGCACAAGAACAGACATATAGACCAATGGAACAGAACAGAGAACCTAGAAATTGACCCAAGCCATTATGCTCAATTAATATTTGACAAAGCACGCAAGAGCATACATTGGAGCAGAGACAGTCTCTTCAATAAATGGTGTTGGAAAAATTGGACAGATACATGCAAAAAAAAAATGAAACTAGACCACCAACTTACACCATATACAAAAATAAATTCAAAATGGATAAAAGGCTTAAATGTTAGACATGAAACCATAAAAATCCTAGAAAAAACTATTGGCAGCAAAATCTCAGACATCTCTCATACTAATATGTTTATGGATACATCTCCTAGGACAATGGAAACTAAGGAGAAAATAAATGGGACTACATCAAAATAAAAAGCTTCTGCACAGCAAAAGAAACCATCAACAAAACAATAAGAGAGCCCACTGCATGGGAGAACATATTTGCCAATGATACATCTGATAAGGGGTTAATCTCCAAAATTTATAGGGACTCATACAATTTAACAAAAGGAAGATAAGCAATCCAATTTAAAAAATGGGCAAAGGATCTATATAGACACTTTTCCAAAGTGGGCATACAGAAGGCCAAAAGGCATATGAAAAAATGCTCAAAGCCACTAATCCAAGAGATGCAAATAAAAATGACAATGAGGTACCACAAATCAAGAAATGACAAATGTTAGTAAGGATGTGGAAAAAAGGGAACGCTGGTACATTACTGGTGGGAATGCAGACTGGTGTAGCCTCTGTGGAAAATATTATAGGGTTTCCTCAAAAAATTAAAAATGGAACTCCCATTTGACCCAGTGATCCCACTTCTAGGAATATATCCCAAGAAACTAGAAACACTCATCAGAAATCATATATACACTCCTATGTTCATAGCAGCACAATTTGCAGTAGCTAAGATTTGGAAACAGACTATATGGATTAAAAACTGTGGTACATCTACACAATGGAATACTACACAGCTGTAAAAAAGAACTCTTAACCATTTGCAACAGCATGAATGGACCTGGAGAGCATTATGCTAAGTGAAATAAGCCAGTCAGAGAAATGTAAGAATCACATGATCTCACTCACTTGTGGAATATAATGAACAATATAAACTGATGAACAAAAATAGATAAAGAGACACAGAAGCCTCAAAGACTATCAAACCTCAGAGGGAAGGCAGTGGAGGGTGGGGAGGGGTGAAGAGATTAACCAATGAACTTCTATGTGTATATGCATAACCCATGAACACAGGCAATAGGGTGGTGAAGACCTTGGGTGGGGAAGGGGGGCAGGATGGGAGAGGCCATTGGGGGGATCCGGGGACATATGTAATACTTTCAACAGTAAAGATGAAAAAAAAATTCTACTGGCTTCAGCCTCCAAGAGCACCCACTCAGGTTTCCCGGGCGTAACCTGTAGTCTTATTTCAACTATTTTTGCTGGAGATGAGTTGAAGACTTGAGTAAAAGTCTCAGTTCCCATTCACTGTCAGTACTACTCTGCACAAAATCAGAGCAGATCCTGCAGCAGGAATGTGCTGCATTCCAACCCCCCCCCCCCCCCCCCCCCCGTCTAAAATCAAAAACTTATAGCTCAACTACTTTTAGTAGAAACAGCAACAAAATTACTGAGCCTGTCCTAGGAAACCTCATCTTTCCCCTTTTTTTCTGTGAATTTCAAGACCTTTTAAAAGAATTTTAAATTGCTTAGGTGTAGGGTTGGACAAGGAATATGTTATCTCCAGACTGGTTTTCACCTTAAAGACCATTTAGAAAATATTACTCCTCTTTTTTTTTTTTTTTTTTGGTCTCCACTTCTTCCTCGATCAAATTGGTGACTGGCAGGCAGGTTGTGGGGAAGACTGCCCTTTGGCTCCATGCTTTTGCCTGCTGGAGTGATCAGCCTGGGGCTGAAGAAGGCTGGAGACCACTCACATAATAGAAATACTACCTCACCTCCTTTATCTTTTAAATCTTCCCCTGAGGGGCTCTGAATGTACCTCTTGGGTGAGAGGAAATCATGTTCCACAGCTGCTTAACTAACTTGGGAGACTGCTGGTCGGTTTGGGTCCAGGCAGTGGAGGTTAAAATGAGAAGGGCCTCACTTCTCCTCTCAAAGCCCTCTGAGCTTTCCTGAGACCACTTCCTCAAGTCCAATTGCACATCTCCTATGACCAAGTATGTCAGGTCCTCGACAGGCCCAGGAGAAAGGGGAACTAAAGTGGGTCCTGGAGTGGATGCTGTCCTAGAGGAGTTTTCTGACTTGGCCAGTCCACCCCTTAAACTACCGCATTAATAGGGTACAAATAAAACCTTTTTCTCCCTTAAGCTCAGGATGACATCCCTGATGGGTAAATCACACCTATCACAGGAAAAGACCACATGGAAAGGAATCAGATATTTGTTCCCAACTTTCACAAAAATGACAATGTTCATTCCTAGCTAACAGATGGAGACAGCCACAAGTAGACACTTGCTCAGAGTACTATGCAGTTGTCTTGTAAAGGATGAGGAAGCCTGGACACCTTTTTGGGTGAAGCTAGAAGTATGTCTCAGCACGCTCGAGCAGCAGTGGCAGGTAAGGTGTGTCTGGCTTACCCACTTGGACTCCCCAACCCCCTTTTGAAACAAGACACCAAATGAAGGCAGGGCCAGGCCATTTTCCAAGATGCTGTGTCCAACTGCTAAAAAAACACACAAAACAACAAAATCCCACAGCTGTTTTTGCTTCTCTCTACCCTGCCTTAGGGATTCAACCCCTTATAAACTTTAAGTAGGTCAACTTCGAATTTTTACAGCTGAATTTATCATTAGCAGCAAACAGGCATTAGCACCTTCTCTATACAAGACCCCAAGCTATAGTCACTGAGGATACAGAAGCAATGAAGCCAGTCTACACACCCCTAATAAAGGAGAGTCGCTTAGAGAAAGAAATTCAGCTCATTCCTCCCAGACCTAAAGTGGATGATGATAATCTTCAATAGAAATTGGCAGAAATTTCACTGTTATTTACTTTGCCCATAGGAACTGTTTATTCATATTTTTAACATGGACTAATTTCAAAAGCATAGGTGTAAAAAATTTAATCAGAAGAGAAACACAAGTTTATTTACCCATGTATGTTAATATTTGGTGTTCCTAACAAATATAAGGCCCTAATAAGCAAATTCCTATGAACTGTGTTTTAAATCTAGGGTGCAGCTAGGAATAGAGAGTCTTCTGAGGTTCTGTGAGTGATGAGTGAGTCATTTTTGCCCAGAGTGTAAAATACATACGCAAGAATTAACCCAGAGCCTGGCAGATTCTCTGGTTGGAATACTTGGATCTGAAAGCATTTCAGAATGGGCTGTTTACCACAGCTGCCCAGTACTAATTCCAGGAGCGAGAAGAACTTTGGCAGAGTGTACAGAAAAGTGCCACCTGTACATCTTCCTCAACTAAAAGCCCCAAACCACTCCACATCCACCAACTCAATGCGCAGCAAATACTCATCACCTAGCAGTCATTTTAGAACTTTTTCTTGTGTAACTCAAGTAGAAATATTTATATTCTGAATTATTTGGTTTGCCTTACAAGTCACACACTATCCTTCAACCCAAATATAGAGAACAGGGAACCTCCCCAAATTATGCAAATAGAAAAGGCATTACTTAGCATTTGTGCAGACAACTACCTTATGAAGAAAGGTCTTGCCTTCCATGACCTTAAGTATTTTTTAAGTGTTAGGTGCTTACTCCATGCTTTTTCTAAACAAGCTGAACTTTAATGCTAAACTATTCCTTCTCTTTTCCATCACGGGTGAGGGGCTTCTTCATGATCCCTGGTGTCACTTTTATGATGTTTGGATTAGAGATTATTCTAAAAAGAAAACATCTAAACTTTAGCCCTGGCCCGGAAGCCCTGTTACAGGATTCCAGGGTAGGAGGAATAGGGAAACTGAGACAGGAAAGTTAAAACAAGTCCAAACAGTGTGAGCAATTTACATTCAGCTTTTAACTAACAAACTATTATCTTCCCCAACCAAGGACACCAGAGCAAATGGTTAAAAAACCTCCCTAATGAGAGAATGCAGAAAGGGAGCGGGGTAAGGGGGAGAAAAAAAGGGCCGTTTTACTCCCTAAACAGAGAAGCCAGCAGTCTCAAGACTTAAGGTAAAGTTGCCAGGTACTTTTCATGAATTTTGGGAAGGCCACAACAAGTAAAAAAAGGAACCTTGAGAATTAATCTGTACCAAAATATTCAGCAGAGGAATTTAATGCCTATTGACAGGAGGGTATATAACGCCCCAGACCCCCACCCAGCTTGCTCTTTAGATTAGCTAAGAACCCATCTGTGCTCCATAAGCCAGATGTATGTTTGCTTGTTTGCTTTAATAGATTGGCCTTTCACAAAGCAGTCAAGGTCTCTTGTATAAATTCATTTATACGAGAATACAAGGATGGAGGTTGGGGTCAGCCCTCTCCCACTGATTCAGAGGGCTGTCCTAAGAACACTTCCCTAGTGTTGATGAGGGGTGGCCTTTAACAGCTCAGTTGGTTAGAACGTAGTCCCTATATGCCAAGGTTTCAGGTTGGATGCCTGGTCAGGGCACATAAAATAATCAACCAATGAATGCATAAATAAATGGAACAACAAATCAGTGTTGCTCTCTCTCTCTCTTCCTCTTTCCCTCCCTCTCTTGCTCCTCTTTTCCTCTCTAAAATCAATCAATAAATAAAAATTTTTAAAAAACTTTAAACACTCACACACACACACTCCACAGTCAAACTTCATGCCTATAATAGTCTCAGCATTGTTCTGGAAAACACTATTGTGTTATTGCTACCTACATTAGGGGCTCGAATCCAGGGTTAAGAAGGAGGGTTTCAGGGTCTGTGAATTCCGGAAACTGCATGGAAAACTGTCTGGGTGCCTCTGAGCAGCAAACCCAAATTGCACTGGCCCCTGGGCTGTGCTTCCTGACAAGCTCCAAGGGTTCTAAAGGCCGTGAACCTCTATCCTGGAGCCCATCCTGCCCTGTGATGTTTCCTGTGGAGAGGGGCCATCCCCTGCAACAATAAACAGCTCAAGCACAGCAGAAATACAGACAACAGTGCAGAGGAAGACCAGGGGGCAACTCTAAAAGTGAGGCCGGGATGAGGAGGTGGTAAGTAGACAAAGGGACTGTGGATGGAGTGGTTCCAGCACAGGATGGTGGAGCAAACAGTGGGGATAAAACCTAAATGAGAAGCAGGGACTTGACTGACTACTTAGTTTATTTTTGTTTTTTGTTCAGTGGCACTATCAACATTTTAGACCAATACTTCTTTGTGACGGGGCTGTTCTGCACATTGTGGGATTTTAGCAGTATCCCTGGCTTCTGCACATTAGATGCGAATAGCAACTGTTCCCCAATCCCCATAAATTATGACAACCAGAACTGTCACCAGGCATGGCCAAATGTCTCCTGGGGGGCAAAATCGTCCCAGTTGAGAGGCGCTAATTTAAATCAATGACAAAACATGGCTGGGCAGCCACAATCAGAGCTGGTGGCCACACGGAGCAGAGCTTTCCATCCTGTGCTTAGAAGTCAAACAATATGAGAAACTAATTTACATTTGCCTTGATTCCCCAGCACCCAAACCCACAAGCACAAAAACCAGAGTGGAGAGATCCACTGCTTTTACAAGCAGGTTCTAAAATTAACTTCTTTGGTTTGCACAGGAGAAAAACAGCTCCGAAAGGCCTCTCCCTAAGGAAGGCGCAGCACACCTACAAATAAGGAACCAGTAATTAGGCCCTCCCAGCCTTCTCTGGCATCTTGCAAGAGGTTTCACTTTTCCCACTCTGGCTAGAGCTTGCCCCACCAACTGGTGAATTCAAAGGAGGCTGCTTTCCTTCAGATGCCTTTGTCTTGGATGCACGCTCTTGTTCTCAAGAAGCACCTGGGCTGGTTTGTAGAGGGCTGCCTGTGGGTCCTGGGACTTGTCCTCAGCTATAAACAAGATTTCTCCAAAGGGAAATATCTGCTTGTGAGGTGGGAATATGCTTAAGTAAACCTCTTGGGGGTGGGGCTGGAAGGCACAACCACACACTGAAGCTCCAAAGCAATGAAGAATGCAGGGCGGGGGAAGATGGCCCAGCACAGTAGTCGGCAAACTGCAGCTCTGTTGACATTATAATGAGTTTGCCGACCTCTGGCCCAGCAGAATGAGAAACAAATGTTGAAATATAATTTCTGATTTCTCTTTAGAAACTTTTTGCATTACAATGGCTCAAAAGTCTTGTGCAAATGTTTCCTGTCAGGAAAGGCAATATGTGGCCTGGTGCATCATTAAAAAAATTTATTTTTAATATATGTATTTTTATTTCAGAGGGGAAGGGAGAGGGTGATAGAAACATTAATGATGAGAGAGAATCATTGATTGGCTGCCTTCTGCATGCCCCCAACTAGGGATTGAGCCCACAACCTGGGCATGTGCCCTTGACCGGAATCAAACCCGGGACCTTTCAGTCTTCAGGCCAATGCTCTATCCGCTGAGTCAGACTGGCTAGGGCTGGTGCCTCATTTTTAAGACTTTGCAGAAAGCAGTAAACAGAACTAATTCTTTTTCTCGGCATGAATCTAGGCAGGGTTTTGGCGTAGAAACCCTTTTATATACAAACTAGAGGCCCAGTGCATGAATTTGGGCCCCTAAGTCTGGCCAGTGATGGGGGCCGATGGGGGTGGGGGGAGGAGGGGCAGCTGGCTGGTCTGGGGGAGGGACCGCAGGAGGTTGGCTGTGGGAGTGCACTGACCACCAGGGGGCAGCTCCTGCATTGAGCATCTGCCCCCTGGTGGTCAGTATGCATCACAGCAACCGGTCAACTGGTCCTTCAGTCTCTTAGGCTTTTATATATATAGACTAGAGACCTGGTGCATGAAATTCATCCACGGGAGGGGGGTCCCTCAGCCCAGCCTACACCCTCTCCAATCCGGGACCCCTTGGGGGATGTCTGACTGCTGGTGGGATCGGGCCTAAACCGGCAATCGGACACCCCTCTCACAATCCGGGACCGTTGGCTCCTAACTGCTCACCTGCCTGCCTGATCGCCCCTAACCCCTCTGTCTGCCTGCCTGATTTCCCCTAACCGCCTCTGCCTGCTGGCCTGATCGCCCCTAACCACCCTCCCCTGCTGGCCTGATTGCCCCTAACCATCTCTGCCTTGCCCCTCCCCCCACCCTCCCCACACCGTGGCTTTGTTTGGAAGGAGGACTTGACGACCAGAAGATGTTCAGTCGACCCAGTCTAATTAGCATATTACCCTTTTATTAGTATAGATAGATCCATCAGAAACAGATCCATAGTCAAACACTAGACACCTGTTATTTACCTAATAGACTCAGTCATGTTATATTTGTTTATGGAATGAGTATATAAACACAATAAGCACCCTTCTTAGCCAGGTGCTTGGTGAAGGTCATGGATCCTGTGACTGGTTCAGGACATTTAACCTATTTAATTAAATGTGAGTCCCTGCAATTCAAGAACAATTTGCTGAACTCCAACAATCAATGTCTTTTACAGGGGTGACACCATGAGCTCAGGCAGAAGCATGCCCCTCCATGGGGACTGTGAGTCAACTGCCCTGCCTCTCTACCTGCTTCCCTCCTAGGAAACAGTGAACTTTATTAGCAAAACATCTGCCAACACCTCAAATAAGAATGTCTCAAGGAAAACAAAGCACAATCAATATTTTGTTGTTCATGCTCTTAAACTTCTGAATTAAATCCAAGAAATGACCTTTGTCTTGGAGTTAGCAAAAGCCAACCACTTTTTTTCAATCTAAGTACCCTGTAATGATCACAAAATGCACAGTGACAGCTAAATGCAATGGAAATGGGAAAACAAAATTGCCCAAAAGGGCAGAGTTGGAGCGACAACTGAAATCTGAATACAGTGGATTAGATAATAGTACCTACTTCATGTCAAATTTCCTGATTTTGGTAACTACCTTACTTATATAAGATGTTTTAGGAGAAATGCAGTGAGGTCTTTAGGGGCAAAGGGGCAGGATGCCTACAATTTACATTCGAATGGTTAAAAAATATATATGTTTGAACAGAGTGAGCACAAATGAAAAAGCAAATGGGGCAAAAAGGAAACAATTAGTGATTCTGGAAAAAGGGTATATGGGATTTTTGGGGGGGCATTATTATTGCAACTAATAATAAGTCTGAAATCATATAAGAATAAACAAATGTTAAAGAATCTGGGGACAGAGTTAGCATATTTATCCTTTATAAGATAGATATTCCTTTTGCAGAATTGGTCAAATGAATTAAGTTTTATCATAATAGCGTTGCTTTTAAAGAAAAATATTTTAAACTACATATCTATGTGTAAATGCAACTTAGTTTTTCTTTTACTAGAGGCTCTTTGGTACTCATCTGAATGAACCAATAAAATTTTGCAATGAAGGCATCAACGGTTATAATAAACAATACTTCTTTGACCCCCGTATAAGCCAAAGCCTTCTCCTTGCTCCTTTGGTCCTGCTGAAGGTTTGTGGGCACAAGTCTGCTGCCCTGGCGTGCAGTTTCCAGCCATACCCCAGTGGTCCAAGGTCCAAGGTTTTTGATTCTCTACGATATCAGAAAAAGGATCTCTGGGAATGAAATGTACTGACCCCCCACCCCCTTTTCTTAAACCCCTTTTAGCACTAGGGAGGTGAACTCAGAAATGGAATGAGAGTTATCTGAGTTCCACTGAAAGGATGAATTCCTGGTAGTGTAACTTGTTATATGTGATAAGCAGATAACTAAGGGACTACTTACTGGCTGTGGTCTCTCTAGCTTCTCAACATTCTTTGGACTTAGTGAAATGACAGTTGTAGCAGAACCTAGTATAGACTCAAATCATGGTAAAACTTACAATTTAACCAGAAGTTAAACTTAAATGTTACCACTTTAAAAAAAAAATGTCTAGCAATTCAAGCTAGCTCCTCTGTGACTAAAAATGTTTACTGCCCCCAATATATGATCACAGGAGGCTTTCCAGTTAATTTATGGGCCTATTAATTTTGTTCATTGATTTACTGATTTATTGCTTTCTACCCGCCCATTATTTGTTTGTAAATGAATATTAGGTTTATCTCCAGAAGATAATTGTTCTCCCACCATCTTTACTGTGGGAAGAAAACAAAATTTCAGTAGACCTTGAGATCTGTAACGAAAATATTCCAGACTTGTCACTAAGGATTTGTTTTGTAATTTTTGATAAAGTCATTTTACTAGTATATTCTATTTACATAAACTACTCGGAGTGGGGGTGTTTATTTGTGACTTTTTGTAATCGTACATACATAGATTGGGAAAAAAGGTGTTGTCATCATTTTGATGGCTTATGTTCCTCCTGTTCAAAAGGTTTACAACTATTGGTTGAGTCACTGTAATTAGAACTCAAGTACCCAGTGTCCTGTGTGACCTTGAATTGAGCCTACCATGTCACCTCTGAGAGCATCCACAAAACTGTCTATGACTCATCTATTGACTAGTAACAGCGAAGGAGTTCAGACTTGGGCAGTAGGAGAAAGTGAAATCTCTTCTTGTGAATTAATTATAATACTCAACCTGCATCTGTCTAGCATCTTTCCTGTAAGAGTCTCAGCAAATTTTCACTTAAATGAAATGGTAAATTCCTCACCTCCACTATGAGATAGTGCAAGAAGGTAATTACTAACCAATAGTACAGTGATGGTTTCACAGATAATAATAGAAGACAGTACCATTCAGGACCAGAACTGTCAAACAATGAGGAGACAAGATATTTAACTTTACAAACTATTTTCTGGAGAAGGCAATTCTCATTTACATATTGGGTTAAAAACTCCTTCTTTTGCCTGAGAAAGTTAACAAACCCCATGCTGCAGACAGCCTTCTCACTAAAGGTATCTTGGTGGAAGACTTGGTGGTAATTTCATCGCAGTAATCTGAGAACATCCTGCTTTTGGGGGAATGGGGGAGTGCATTTAGCCTTACAAAGAATCCCTGGGCTGGCAGGAGTCTATTTTTAATCTTAGACACTTTAAACAAAAGTTGACTTTTGACCAAGTATGTTTCTCATCTGACCATAGCCAGAGTTAGCAGGCAACCACACACTGTCTTGGGAGAACCAGTTCTGTAAGGTCCCTTCAGAGTCTATGTTCAAGTAAACAAAAGCACCTTCAGGTAAGAGCTGCAGTTAAAAGCTCTGTGCCATACTACCACTACCCTGCACACCCTTTTTCAATATGCCCTTACTCTGCTCTGCCAGGCTCCCACCTGCATAATCATGTTAACTGCCCAGCAGCTTGTCAAACAGTGTTATGCCCCTCAGCAGTCTTTATTTCGCAACTAGAGAAATCAAATTCACCAGAAGAGTTAAGTTGTAGGGTTTTGCCAGATTTAGCAAATAAAAATACAAAATGTCCAGTATGTCCTAGGCCAGTGGTCAGCAAACCGCGGCTCGCGAGCCACATGAGGCTCGCGAGCCGCGGTTTGCCGCTATTAACTAATGAGTTTGCCGACCACTGTCATATACTACCCTTTACCTCTTTGCACACAATATGCCACAATTGCCTAATCCTCACAGCTTCCAACTACACGGTAACATTTAGTCTAGTCCAGTGGTGGGCAAACTCATTAGTCAACAGAGCGGCAAACCGCGGCTCACGAGCCACATGTGGCACATGAGCCGCATGTGGCACACGAGCCGCATGTGGCTCGCGAGCCACGGTTTGCCGACCACTGTCGTAGGCAATATTTGGGTTGTACTTACACCAAAAACTTATTTTTTTTAATCTGAAATTCAAACTTAACTGGGCATCCTATATTTTACCTGATGACCCTAACGAGAGGGCCATTCTGGACTACTGCCATCTCTCTAATATCCACTGCATGACTCTGGAATGGGTGGGAATCATTGCTCCCCAGCAAGGTAGAGCGAGCAGCAGAAAAGGCAGGAGGTTGTAGCAGGACATTGGATGTATAAATTACAAGACTCTGACTAGAGCTTCTGTTCCCAAACTTACAAACTGTGTGACTTTGGGCATGCTTCTTAGAGGGGAATATTAACTATGTCCTATTTCCTGTAAAAGTAATTAGGAGGATAACATGAAAGCAATAGGACTCCACTGGCCTCCCCACATAACCTCATCAGATCTTCCATCCTTCCCTTCTTTGCGGGCAGACTGGGGCTCATCCTTCAAACTGCAGGCCTGACACTACCTACTGCAGGGCATCTCCAGACTCCTGCACTTCTACCACTTCAGAAGGGCCCTGCTGCTCTGTTAGACTCAGTTTCATAAGGACCTGGCAGGAGAGGGACAGCTGGCTAGGCAGACAGGCTGTAAGAAGGGCAGGGCTTGGGTCTGCAAGGAGTTGCAAGGGTTGGTACGATGAAGTTATGGGTAATCTGGAGGAGCCACCTCTGGCCTAAGTTATATTGGAGAGAAAAAGCAGGCAGCTGCATTAAGAAAACCAAAGGCTAACACCCAGTGTTGGTGATGCTGGAGAAAAATGGGCCATGGTCAATGATTGCGAGTGAGAAGGCAATCTGGCTCTGCTAGCAAAGCTTTTCATTTCTGCACATACCCTTTGGCCTACCCCTCAACTTCTAGGAATATGACATTAGGAAATTGTTATTTTCTTATACACAAGGATTCAGTTAAAGCAGCGCTTTTTTAAAAACCACAGTAAGGCCCTAACCGGTTTGGCTCAGTGGATAGAGCATCGGCCCGCGGACTCAAGGGTCCCAGGTTCGATTCGGCCAAGGGCATGTACCTTGGTGGGGGCTGAGCAGGAGGCAGCTGATTAATGTTTCTCTCTCATCGATGTTTCTGACTCTTTCTCCCTTCCTCTCTGTAAAAAATCAATAAAATATATTTAAAAAAATAAAAACCACAGTAAGAAAACAATGACTTACATGATGACAAACAAGAGATTAAGTAACTCTGGTACTGCTATAAAACTGCACTGCTATGTAGCCATTAGACATGACCTTTAATATCAATGTGGAGAAGCAGCCACAATGTGTTAGATGTAAAATAGGTTATGAAATAGTGTGTGGAATCTCCATCTTACCTGCTTTTAAAAAAATAAAAAACTCCATTGATGTAAAGTGGCAAAGACATATGCAAAATGATAATAGTGGTTATTTCTAGGCAGGGGGTAGTATAGGGGATTATAATTTACACTAGAGGCCCAGTGCACAAAATTCATGCACAAGTAGAGTACCTAGGCCTCGCTGGCGATCAGGGATGATCAGGGCCTTCCTTCATTCCGTGCTGCACCCTGGTGGTCAGCACACGTCATAGTGAGCAGTTGAACTCCCGGTTGGTCGAACTCCCCAAGGGATAATTTGCATATTAGCCTTTTATTATATAAGGATTACTTTCTATGTTCTATATTTTAAAATAATGATAACTTCTAACAATGAATTTTATACTGTGTAAAAAAATTATACACATTAAAAAACATTGCTTGATCTAACCAGGCTTTCCCTTCTAAAACCATTCAATAAATGAAAAAAAGATTCATCACTAAAAAGCCAATGCTGAGACCAATTTACCCAGCTGTAGGGAAACCCTACATGATTAGGAGTAGGGAAGAGAAGCTTGGTGGGAGAATCTAAGGGAGAAAATAAAAAAAGATTCCTTTTTTACTGTTTAAAGTTTATGCCTGGGCCTGACTTCATACACTGGCCACTTTCTGTCAGCTTCTAACTATGCACGTCTCTTAGGGTTTACTCTGTGCTGCAGCTGTGTTGGGCACTGTGTGTAAATTATTATCGAGTTTGATCCTCACCCCCTTTCACCAATAAGCCAATGAGGCTTGAAGGGGTCACCAATCCATCACAGTGGGATCTGGACCAGGAGGCTCATGTAGGTAGGGCCTGATCTCAAAACCACCCAAGTAACAGGCAGCCTGGGGGGAGGAGTGACACAAAGACACTGCCTTTGTTGATTCAAAGTTTTAAAATAGGGCCCAGGCCCACACATTTAACACCAGGGGTGCCTTCCATTCACCTCTATTATGTCAGTGGATGAAAACTTATCTCACAGACACTATAGAGTCTAAAAATCATTACATACAATCTTTACCGGAATGAAAATGAGGACAACAGTTTCACAATTTTTAAGCGAACGGAGCTGGGCATCTGGGGCAAAGCTGATGAAATTGTTGCAGAGTCTTCAGCATCTTTCATAAGTCTTAAAACAGACACTCCAAGGTGTAATATAAAGACACATCTGATCAGGAAAAGTGTTTAGCTTTCTTAGTCTCCGTTTCAGGATGTCCACAGTGCAATCACATTCTAATGCCTTGTCTGATTGTGCCCTCATGACTTACCCAACAGCCTGACTACTGCCACTCACTTTAGCAAATGTGTACCTACTATGTGCCATTTTCAGGGCATGAGGACCTTTTGGGTGTGATTGAGAAATGCCACTGTTTACAAGTTTTGTCAGATGTACACGTCTGGTTCTTAAGACATTTCACAATACATGGGGCTTCAAACACAGACCGGGATAATCTAATTCAGCTCAGGCTGGGGACGTCATAGGCCAGACCTGCTGTGGATTGGCCTCCACTCTGGTTGTGCTAAAGACTAACTTCAAGTCACAATGATTTACTCCAGTTCCAGCTATGGTAACCTGGGAAAAATCCTTGGCCAACTATGTGTGGAATCAGCATTAAACTTCAGTACTCCTACATAGCATTCCAGTGCTTCTGTTCTTAATTTTACACTTAAAAGCTGTATTTCCAATGTTGTGCTTTACAATCTGGAGCCTCACTCTGACTGTACTAGGATGTGGGCTCCAGGACTGCTAGCACAGGCTATTATGAGCCAACCTGGTCAACCGCAGCTGGTAGAGAGGACCACAGGGGCAGTTTCCAAAGAGATTATTTTGTCTTAGGGGGATTTCTGAGGTTAAGAAAGGAGATCTCTGAAATGGTTTTGGCAAATTGGCTTATCCCTTCAGACTTCTAGGTGATCAATCACTCTCACCTAGCAACACACCTAGTACCAGTCCTCTTCTATTTGATATGGTGAAGCACAAGCCCTCTGTACCACATCTAACCCGATTTCAGTGCACCCACCTGCTAGGTGTTATCTTCATTCTTTTTAATGGATGAACAAACAGGCATAGGGAAGTACATGACTGAACCAAGGTCATACAAAGCCAGGATGGGAACCCTGTTCTATCTCCTGGTAGTGCTCTCTTCCCTGTTGTTTACTGGGTTTTGAAAAAAGATCCTTGGTATAATCATTTAGGCCAACCCTTTCTCTTTGAGATGAAGACACTCAGGTGCAAAGAAATAAACTGGCTGGTACAAAATCAAACATAGTCACTAACACAACAGTGCAGGTCTCCCAATGGCCAGAATGGAGTATTCGCTTGTCAAAATAAAGATGAAAAAAAAAAGCGCTATAAAATCACATTCACTTGGTAACCTATCCGAGTTCCAAAGTTCATGATGATAAGGTTCAATGAACACTTTCTAAAAGAGAACCAGATAGGAGGTTGCCCACTGGCAGTTGGAATTTGGTCTGCAGACATGGTTGGTTTGGCTGGAAGTGCCATCCTTAAATTTGAGTTTGGGCAATGTTAAAAAAAAAGTGAGATTTTTATCACTAAAAAAATGCAGATTTTTGTCTTTTCTTAAAAAAAATCCAAAGGTCGGGCATGGCTGCAAACACTTTGCCAACCCTGCCAATCACCCAGCGCAGAGCAAAAGTTGGCCTTCAGAGAGGCATGGGCTCCCAGCTCCCCAGCGGCGCCACTGTCCGAGGTCTCCCAACCCCAAGGCTACAGGCCTGATGATGCTCTCCTGGTATTTAGAACTTGTTGCCATTGGACTGGATGAGTCCACACTGGGAGCTTTTAATTTTCAACTGGGTTATCTAACTTTACTTCATTTTTTTTTTTTAAGGAACAAAACACCACCTCACAATCCGAGTGCAGGGAAGATTTGCTGACTGAGGCTTTCCAGTTCAATAATTATTTAAAGACATGCCACTAGAAACTCTTAGAGAAGACAAAGGAAAAATGGAAAGAAAATGTATCGTGGTGTAAGTGGGCTGGAGTGGTTTTAGCATTTTCCACACTTGTGGAGAGAAATACTTGGCTGATATTAAAAAAAATGTTGAGTGGGGGCACAAAGGTGTCACCTTCACTTCTCCTACACCCACGCTCCACTGACGTGGTGGGTCTGAGATAGGGGAACAGGATGTCAAACTTCTCAGGCATGGAACAAGACACAGAATGGACTAAAAATAAGACATGTGGAAGAGAGCCATACTCTGATAGAGATCCTTTTCTAAAAAGGAGACCTGAGCTAGTAATGCATGTGGTGCCCTCTATCAAAGGTGCTGGCAGCATTCTAGCCTTTAATTAAGTGGCCCCAAACCTATGTAAGGAAGCTATTTGGCAACACATCCATTTTGGGGCCAACTGAAGCATGATCAGTGCAGAAATGTAATGAAATTCCCCCAAATATTAGTCTTGTAGGTTATTTTGCCTCCAATATTTCTACTCCATGCCCTATAAAATTCTTGCCAATGAATTTTATAGTGAGCATGTCTGTTGTCTTTTGGAGATGTTTCCAGCAGAGGCTCAGTTGGTGCATTCATCCAACCAGATGGTTTTGTTACTGGTATCAACCTTGAGTTATGATTTGGAGCCTTGGAGATAAGCTCAGATTCAAAATCCCTACATAGTGAGTAGTACAAAGGATGTGTGCCTTTGGGATGCAGGTTCACAGGCTGGTCCACTTATTAGCTGTGCGATCTTGACAAGTCACTTAACTCTTAACCTCTCTATAGGCATGAATTTTCTCATCTGAAAAAGAAGAAAGGCAAACTAATAAAAGCTGACCCACACAAAGTAAGTAGCTGGCACACAGAAGGAACCCAATAAGCATTCCACATAATCTCCCTTCATTTCACAGAACGTTGGACGCTATGGGGCCTTAGAAGTTGAGCAGTCCCACCCCCTCATAAACACAAGAATAAATTAAGGACCCAGAAATGCTCTCAAACAATGACAACTCCAGCAACTCTTGAGACCTGGGCTCTGGTATTTCACCCAATGTTGGTTTTCTCGCATAAGCCACCCCATGAGAGATTCTAAGAGCAGGTAGGGATAGTGATAAGGCAGTTCCTTTGTTTTCCAGCAGCAAGTGCAAGCCACAGGGCTAGGTACACAGACCTATGCTGTTGAAGTTGACATAGACCAGAGGTCGGCAAACTCATTAGTCAACAGAGCCAAATATCAACAGTACAACGATTGAAATTTCTTTTGAGAGCCAAATTTTTTTAAACTTAAACTTCTTCTAACGCCACTTCTTCAAAATAGACTCGCCCAGGCCGTGGTATTTTGTGGAAGAGCCAAACTCAAGGGGCCAAAGAGCCGCATGTAGCTCGCGAGCCGCAGTTTGCCGAGCACTGACATAGACCTTACTACTCCTTCCTGCTCTCATCCTCCCCAACTAACATATCTTGGTTGCTTGTTGGGACTCTATATACATCCAGGTTTGGTTTGTCAAACTAAGTGGCTGAGCTCCCCTGTCAATAGCTTGGATTATTGGTCAACAAAAGTTGAGACATGATACTCCAGCATTATAAAATCACACACAGACATGACACTAACATTACTTTCTAAGCTTGGTTCCTGGTCTGTAGGGGAATGGTTGGCCCTGTTAAATTTCAGCTTGCAAAGTGATAGCTTTGCCCAACTGCATTCTTACAGAATAGGGATGTGGAAAATCAATGATGTGCAGAGAAAGGTGAGTAACTGATTCCCAAGAGAACTACTCTTCAAAAAAGACTTCACTAGCATGTTAGATGTTAGAAAGAACATATACTTCAATAGGAACCAGAATCCTAGATCCTGAAAGTGAAACTTCACAGTTCAAATAGCATGTTATAACTATTTCCTTCACTTTCTCTTGGGAGCAAAACAATACTCTCAGAAGATGCTTTTTGAAAATAAATTATGGAATACTGACTGATATCAAATGCTCATTTGTGAACTGTAAGTCACCTAAAGCCATTTCTTCTACTGCCCACTGCAGGTTTGGGGGAAAGTGAAGGGCTGAGATGGCTCCCCAGAAATCCTGTGGCACACCCCCTCCGGTAACTCAGCCCCCACAATATATCTCCAACATCAAATACCCACTCTTATGTCACTATCACCAAATCTTTTCTTGATCATTAGGCTACCACCTTCTTCATGATCCTAAGAAAATTACAGAAATAGTTTGTCTATATATTAAGAGAAACAACTATTGATTAGACTGGGTAAATTTGTAATCATTATGAGGAGTGGTTGGAAATAGAGTAACTTGTTAAGGATGACAGAAAAACCATAGTCCAAACATGAATTCAAACTCTTATTTGAATATGCTATTTTAAACTTATCTGTGGTAGGGCACAGACCAAATTAAATCACTCACGTACTGACTTGAGTCCCAAGCTTCAATTCTCGGGTGGATTATTTTTAATTGAAAAATAAGCTCTTGCCCTATAAAAATATGCAGCACCAAGGAGAAATGCAAGACAGCCTAAATGGCTCTAGAGGCAGAGCAGTTACTTTTACACAAAAACTCAAAAGTATTAATGACATTATTTCCACTTCTAAGTTTAGAAAAAGAACTTGATAGCTCTAGGTTGTAATGAAGTAACACAGACAGGTATATCTCTGGAATTATGCCTTATAATTTTTAAGTGACAGATGTAGGTAAATAGATGTTATAATATGACTACACAACGCAATATTATAGAGCCACTTAAAATACAGGAAGGGAGAACTATGTTTCAGCCATAGAAAAATATGTGATAATATGAATTTAAAACAGCAAGTGGCAGAAGTCATTTTTGGAAAACAAAAACAAACATGCCTACGTGTACGTATATATAACCTTCTTTACACACACTGACATCTATGATTCTAAATTCAGCTGCATGAGTATATTTATACTTAAAGAACTGTAACAACAGCTCCTGTGTGCCTTTCCTGTTAAATTTCTGATTAACTTTAGTTTTCACCCCACTTAGCAAAAAAAAAACACAAAAAAACCCCCCAAAAAACAACCAACAAAACACACATACACACACACACAACTCTCCAGTACTTAGAAGGCTACACGAGGCTTGGCTTGCAGGGATTTTCTTGTTGCTGAGTGAAAGAAAACAGTCTGTAGTCGTCCCCTCCCCCTTTTTAGCTCTATTCCTGAGGGTTCTCACGTGTCAGGGACTGCCAGATAGATGGCAGGTGCGGGGGTGCAGGAGAAATCCGGTACCAAGCCTGCCAAACTGAGTGCTGTAAACGGTGCGTGTAGCTCACCCACTTCCTCCCATCTCAAACCTTCATAGATAGTCTGCTTCGCCATCCAAGTTTTATTTGTGAGGCCCACCCGAGTACACATCTGCAGAGCACACAGGCTCTGCATGGGGAGAGCTGTGATGTGTTCTAACAACAATCGCGTGCCAATTCGCCTGGGGTCAGTGCTCGAGCAACCGTCAGCCCAAAGCTACTCCCAAAGTGGGCAGGTAGGGTATGGAGGAAGGTGGACAAAGTGTAAACATTTATTTTAAATAAGTGACGTGTCACCTGCCTCTCAGCGCCAGCAAATGGGATGGAGGACACAGGAGTTCTGGGAGATCGCCAGGCAGAGGTGCGCAGGTGGCACCCGGCCTTACCTTGCAGGGAAACAGGACTGCCGAGGCCACCTTCTCCATAGCAAGGTTCCTGATACTGGGCGTCAGGGCGCCCCTGCACGTCGGGCAGCAGCTCAACTTCTGGCGGCATTGGTTACACACCAGGTGCCCGGCCTGGCACTGCAGGATGGGGGGCAGGACATAGTCAAAACAGACCGGGCACTCGAAGAGCGAGGTCAGCTCGTGGTGTTGTGGGGACACCGAGCCAGCCCCGCCGCCGCCGCCGCCGGGGCCCGAGATCACCGCCGCCGCGGCGGGCACCGCGGACGAGCCGGGGCCCGCTGCCGAGATGGTGGCGGCGGCCGGGGGCGCAGCTGGGGACGGAGCGTGCTGGGGCTGCGGCGGCGGCTGTTTGCTGCAGGGTTTGTTAGCGCTGGGGCCGGTGGAGGACGGGCGGCTCATCGCGCTCCGAACCAACCATGGAACTGCGGGCGTCTGCCGACCGCGGGGCCGCTGGGGTCAAGGCAGTGCGCGCCGCCCGGGCGGTGGGCTCCGGAGCAACGCCACCGCGCCCGCCCGGGACCGGGCAACGGAGACGGAGGTCGCTGGGCAGGCCGGGGCCGGACAGCGCAGACTATCTCCGCGGCCCCGGGAGTTCCGAACACCCCTCCGCGCCCCCAGGCCCCTCCTCTCAGCGGCGTCGCGGGCCCCGAACCGGAGCGTGGCGCAGAACCCAGCGCCCCAGCTCTCAGAGCAGCCGCTGACGTAAGCCCCGGGGGCGCGCGCGGACGTGACGCCTGGACACGTGTGTGGCCGCCCGGCGTGCGGGGACTGGCAGAGCCACCCTGCGACGGAGGCCGGCCCCTCCCGGCGCCAGCTGGCCGCGCGGGGACCGCCTAGCGCGGACGCTTCCTGCTCGGACTGCAGCCCGGCCCACGACCTGAGCGTGCCCGGTTCTACGCGGCGCGGGGGCTGCTTTTCCGGGTTGGGGAAGGGGCCGCCCTTCGGGAAGGCGTCGCCGAAGTCGTCTGGCCACACCCCGTGGGGCCACACCCCGGGGAGCCAGGCCGACGTGTCTAGAGGGCTCAACCAGAAGGACAACTTCAAAGGGGGCGTGGGCTGGGTGATGGCGGGGCGGGCCCCGGGCCCACCTGGACAGGTCTGAAAACACCGTGGTTTCTCTTTCCCGGTTGAGTCACCAGTGCCTGGGGAAGGCGTGTGGCGCGGCCCGCTGGGCTCTTAGTCTGGAGCGCGGATTTGCAATGGGCACGGGACCTAGTATGGGGCTTTAAGAGTAGGTTTGGGCCACTTTTTGGACCTGCTCGCCACACTTGGGGGAGGTAAACTCTATTTACCAGCGTGAAGGCGAAAGCTTGGTTGAATTGAGCGCCTGTGGCTTGCATAGTAGGCCCGGGAGGGAGTTCGTAGACAGCGTTGACTTAAATGAGATTTCGAGACCCCCTAGAAATGCCAGAAATATGAGTTGGGTCGTGAGGCCCCAGGAAGACAATGGGTGACCCTCCAATTTAGCGCGCTGCGTCCTCATCTGAGATTCCCACTGAAGTTAAAGGCTTTGATGCGAGGTGTAAGGCACTCACCTTGCAGAGTGAACCACACGTTAATTTAAGGAGCTCAGAGTTAAATTGCTTTTCATACTTTGAGCCACTGACACCAGAATTGGAGGAAGAGGCTACTTAGATGGGATTCAGATATTCTTTGTAGGAGAGACAGTGATAAGGAACAAGAGACAGGACTGGGTGAAGAATGGTGCTTTCTGCTTACCATTTGTGTGACTCTGGATTTCTTTAATTTTCTGTTGCCTCAATTTCCTCAATTCAAAAGTGGAATGAAAAAAGTACCTATCTCATAGGTGGGATAGTGAGAATTAAAAGAGTTTGATATATGCCAGTCATAAACATTGCTTAAATGTTAGTTGTTATTTTAAAAATATTGTTAGTGAGTGTTTAATATTAATATTGATTATCAGTGAATAAAATCTGTTTAAGAAATATGCTGTTAGATGCCCAGCCTGTGTGACTCAGTGGTTGAGTGTCGACCCATGAACTAGGAGATCTTGGTTCCATTCATGATCAGGGCTCCATCCCAGTGGGGGGCTTGCAAGAGGCAACTGGTCAATGATTCTCTCTCATCACTGATGTTTCTATCCCTCTCTCCCTCTCCCTTCCTCTCTGAAATCACTAAACACACACACACACACACACACACATACATACACACACACATACACACACACACACACACACTCGAGAGGCCCGGTGCACAAAATTTGTGCACGGGGTGGGGTGTCCCTCAGTCCAGCCTGCACCCTTTACAATCTGGGACCCCTCGAGGGATGTCCAACTGCCTGTTTAGGCTGATCCCGGTGGGCAGTCAGACATCCCTCTCACAATCCAGGACTGCTGGCTCCCAAATGCTCGCCTGGCTGCCTTCCTGATTGCCCCTAACCGCTACTGCCTGCCAGCCTGATCACCCCCTAACCACTCCCCTGCCAGCCTGATTGATGCCTAACTGCTCCCCTGCCAGCCTGTTTGCCCCCAGCTTCCCTCCTCTGCTGGCCTGGTCACCCCTAACTGCCCTCCCCTGCAGGCTTGATCGCCCCCAACTGCCCTCCCTTGCAGGCCTGGTCCCCCCAACTGCCCTTCCCTGCTGGCCTGGGTCCCTCCCAACTGCCCTCCCCTGCTGGCCATCTTGTGGTGGCCATCTTGTGTCCACATGGGGGCAGGATCTTTGACCACATGGGGGCAGCCATCTTGTGTGTTGGAGTGATGGTCAATCTGCATATTACTCTTTTATTAGATAGGATAGAGGCCTGGTGCATGGGTGGGGGCTAGCTGGTTTGCCCTGAAGGGTGTCCCGGATCAGGGTGGGGGTCCCCTTGGGGCGTGGGGCGGCCTGGGTGAGGGGCCTGTGGTGGTTTGCAGGCCGGCCACACCCCCCGACGACCCAAGCAGAGGCCCTGGTATCTGGGATTTATTTATCTTCTATAATTGAAACTTTGTAGCCTTAAGCGGAGCCAAGCCTTCTGCTCCCTCCATGGCCGCATCCATTTCTGCTGGCATGTATTTAACTTCTATAATTGAAACTTTGTAGCCTTAAGCGGAGGCCTGGGTGCCAGGGTGTACAGAAAGCTTGGCTTCCTCCATCATCGGGGAAACACAAGCCTCCCTCCTGCTCTCTCTGTGGCCACAGCCATCTTGGTTGGGGTTAATTTGCATACTCATGCCTGATTGGCTAGTGGGCGTGGCTAGTGGGTGTGGCTAGCGGGTGTAGCGGAGTGATGGTTAATTTGCATATTACTCTTTTATTAGATAGGATATATATATATATATATATATATATATATATATACACATTGTTAGTCCAGAAAAAATTAAGTTCCATCTTAATTTCTTAGGACTATGAACATGGAATTGGTGGAATATGATCTGAGTCTTAAAAAAAATTAATAGATATGATGTGATTCAATCATTCAGTAAATGTTTCCTGAGTATTTGTTATGTACAGTCCTTGTTTGGGCTCTGAGAATGGGATAGCCACACACTCATGGGAGAGGATTTCAGATGAATAGGTGGGGTGGGGGTGAAGACATTGTAGCAAGAGCTAAAGCACAGGGAGATAATGCACTTAGGAGTGCATTGAGCTTGGGGGATGGGGATGGTGCATGGAGTCTCAATTGACCTGATAAGACCTTTACCTCTGTGACAAGGGGTAACCACTGTAGGTTTTTGAATAGCACTCTAACATGGTGAGTCAGAGTTTGGAAGGGGGAATACAAAATAATAATAACTAATATTTATTGAGTGCTCACTGCCTATCAGGCATGGATGGTTTGTTCTGAGGATTTTGCAACAACTCTACATGACGGGTACTATTGTTCTCATCTTCATTATTATAGTTGAAACTCACACACAGGGAGATTAATTTGCTCAGGATCACACAGCTGATAATCTTTGGGAAAACATCCTTAACTACTTAACTAGTCTATACCCTTTCAGTTATGTCCAACTCCTACTAATAGCCTGATTAAGGAGTTAAGATTAGTACACTCAACACAGTCAGAAAACAGCTGCACAGCATGAAGTAAAGCACTGAATTTTGTGGGCACACTTTACATAAATTCCTTGCTTAGCTGGTCTTCAGAGGAAAAAATTAAATCATATTCTATTTATTCCATTTGTGCCTTTTTATATCATAATAGTGACAATGGAAAAAAGAATCAGCCACAGTTTCACTTTTATTGGAGAAAATATAGTATTTTCCACTCTTAATTTAACACCCAAGCTAGTGGAATTTATTACCAAGATTCCTTTCCTTTCTTTCCACCTCTGGCCTTTCAGTGCAGGTGTCCTCCATGCCCAGGGCTCACTAGCTCTCACTGGAGAAGTGGGATCCCCACCTTCTTGTTGACATGAGCGTTCAGCGTTCCAGTCAGTGAGGAACTAGTTGTTCAAAAGGCAATATGGTTTCAGAGGTGTTGAAACAAAGAACAGGAAAAACAATTACCTGCAGAGAGATTTGGTTTATTTTTCCAAAAATACAACTAACCCATCCACTCTTACCCTGGCAGGTGCCTCCCATGGTATGGAGAAATTTCTTCTTGCCTTCACCTTCATGATATTGTACTCCTTTGGCAGTTGTTGAAGGTGGGTGGGATGGGAGTGAACAGGCCTGCTGGTTGACCCACATTAGTGACCTCTCCAGGCTGCCAGGCTGGCCTTTCCAGTCCTTCCTTCTTCCTCCTTCCTTGGGACTTTTGATACAGAGAAAGATGGCCTTTGCACATTGGACACTGTGAGCTGGAGCACTCTCTATCAGGAGGCCTTGCATACTAGTGTGAGGTTTATCTGCCCTGGAGACTGCTGGGCTGTGTTTAATGGGTGACTTTGTGGCTGGGGAGGAGGAAGTGAAAGGGGGTTGGGGGAGTCCAGCCTTTTGTTAGCTCCTGATTTGTGACTCATTTATCACATCTGTTGCATGACAGGTTGGCCTCCTTCCCCCACCCACTGCATCCCAGATTGCACAAAAGGGACATGTGCAAAGCAGGACACCTCTCCTTAACCGTCTCCCACTCCGTACTACCTTTTAAAGACTATGGGTGTACTGAATAATCTTTCTTTCCTTAAAATGTCAGGATGAATATTTTTTTTTAAACTCCTCATAGATGAGCCCCAAATCTCACCTAGACTGCTGAGCACAATGAGAAAGGCTCCAGCTAGGCAGATAAGCTCTTGCCCTTTCTGTAACTTACAAATTGTGTGATTTTGTAAATTGGGCAACTTCTGCAATCAGGCTAATGGTGTGCATTTTCAGAGCAAAGTGTGGTTGGCTTTTTCTGTTTAGGTTTAGAGATGACTCAGGATGTCATTGGAGCCTGCTGCTTGAGAATTTCTAATGCGGGGAAAGCTTGTGGGAAATTTGAAGGTGGCTGTGAAGCCCCCTGATAATTATGGTAGGAACTTTCATCTTTATAAAGTACTTTTGTTTCTGGGGTAATTTCTACATGCTCTAAATTTTTTAAAAATAATTATGGGTCTTTTAATGCTAGTATTTCATAAACAACCACCATGAACCTAGTACGTACTGAGTATTGCCACAGAGTATATATATTCATTTGCATTATTTTTGTATCCATGCTTAGCTAATATTTCTTTAGTGTTCACCTTCTGCCAGGTACTATGCTAAGCACTTTACATATTTTAATTCTTTTAATATTCACAATGTTTCCTATGAGGTAGATGTTTACAGACAATAGAACTGAGGTACAGAGAGGCCAAGTGACTTGTAATAAGTAGTCTTTAGGATGGCTGCAATGAAACCTCCTCCTGCTGTCCTTCCAGTGTGATCTCCTTCCTTCAGGTGAAAGCTGGACCTACTGACTCACTATAAATGAACAAAATATGGCCAAAGTGATGGAACGTCATTTCCAAGATTAGGTTACAAAAAGACTAAGACTTCTATATTTCTGTCTGTCTCTGAGCCTTCTCTGTGGGTGAAGTAAGCTACCACAATGGGGGTAGCCCTATAAAGGCCAACACCACAAGGAATTGATACCTCTGGCCAATAGCCAGCAGATACCCCAGGTCTAGCTGACAATTGGATTGCACTTGTGTGACCCTGAACCAGAGACCAGTGACAACAGAGCTGAGCTGATATAGAAACTGTGATAATAAATGTGTTAAAAAAATTTTTTTTTGTTAATCCTCACCCAAGGATATTTTTTTTTCATTGATTTTTTACACAGAGTGGGAGGGAGGGAGGAGGGGGAGAAAGAGAGAGAGAGAGAGAGAAACAGAGAAACATTGATATCAGACACATCAATTGGTTGCCTTCTGAACTTGCCCGACCCAGGCCTGTGATCTATCCTGCAACTGGAATTGAAACTGTGACTCTTCAGTGCAAGGGCTGACAGTCTAACCACTGAGCAACACTGGCCATGGCAATGTTTGTTGTTTTAAGCCACTAGGTTTGGGGGTAATTTGTTACACAGCAATATATAACTAATACACTTGTTCAAGGTTAAAAAGCTTGTCTCTATTAAGAATTACAGATTATAGAGCCTGTACATTTTTCCTCTCTTAAATTATTTTTATTATAATGCTACTTAAGTATATAGAAAAAAATCTAGGAATGCAGTTTTTATTATTATTGTTGTATACAGCTATAAAAATAAAAAACTGGAATACCAAATTTTACAAATACCCAGAATAATGTTTTTTATTACTTATTCTGATTGAAATTTATACTTTTTTAAAATGATAATTTCATATAATGGAAGCTGTGCTAAAATGAAATCATTATCTTGTTTGGAAACAATGTCAATGTCCTTCAACAGGAAAATGAACTATGTAAGCCATCCCACAAAATCTTCTGCAACTTGGGAAATTAACTGCTATATGAAAAAAACAAGTTGCAACCAAGAAGCCCCCAAACAATCCCATTTATAGAAAAAGAATCAAAACAAAGTGACAATTTCTTTACATGCTTAAAGGGTATAGGAAGGTCTGAAAGGAGATAGTGAACTGATGACAGTGCTGGTTTCTGAGGAGAGGAGTATGAATGAATGTGGGGAGCTTTTGCTTTGTATTTTCTGTATCTTTATAGGTGTGTGTTTTTTTGTCTTTTCTTTTTTTGAGAGGGGGGGATAGAATAAGAATTTATTCATGTATTTCTTGTGTAATTAAAAAGAAAGTGTTGTCTTTGCCTTTCTGGGGTTATTTTAGAATAGGATTTATTAGCTGTAGGGATGGTGCCAAAATGAGTGACACATAAAAGATCAGCCAGCCAGCCAGAAGAGGTAGTCCTTGACAGACAGGCACCGGAGCTTCAGTCAGGTCTGGGTCTGGGAAGTTGTGCTGAAACTGGAAATTTAATAAGAGTAACTCAAAGGCAGGGTGTGAGTAGAACTTGGAGACCCTGGACAACAGGAATTAGACAAGCTGGAGACCTGGTGCTTTAAGGGAGGCTTCCTGGGACAAGCAGAAATTCAGTCCTGGGGCAGAGGTAGTTGTGGCCATCAGTCAACTGATCAAGTGCAAATATTTATTCATTTAACAGTGTCACATTTGGAGGCCAAGGATAAAATCAAACCCAGGCTTCACATGTTGGGGTGACAGTAGCCCAGAAAGGGGAATAATATTAATGATAATTCACCCTTCCACAGTGCTTAGTAGACACCTGACACCCTTTTAAGCACATTACATTTAATCTTCATAACCCTATGAGGCATGTACCGGTAGTATTATCCCATTTTATATAGATGAAGAAAGTAAGGATCTTGGTCACACAGCTGATATGTGGCCAAACCAGGATTTGGGTCCAGGTGATTTTAATTCCAGTATTTGTGTGCTTAACAACTTGGTTGTCCTGCCTTTTGATAAATGCCATAATAGAGTTTGGAAAAGGGAGGGTGAAACTTGTGCTCCTGGACAAGTATGAGGGAGATATCAAGAAAAAAGGAACATTGTTTGAGTTGGGTCTTGAAGCAAGAGTAGGAATGTGAAAGCAAAGGAGGGGGGTTAAAGAATGAGAGACAGGGAACAGTATTCATGAAGGCATAGAGCTCTTAAAGCTTCTATTTACCCTCAGAGTCTTCTGTTCTCTTTCCTTTTTGTACCACCCCAAATTAGACCCCTGCTCTCCCCCTCTTTCTGAATTAGCTAGTGACATACAGTTATAGATCTGTCATGCAGTTCTCCCAGGACTGTTTATTCTGAGATGTCTACCTTTGTGAGACAAACAATATTTACTCCTTAGTGGAAAAATGAAGAAAGCTAGAGGGGAGAGAGAGTCCCCAACACTATCTCCCCATTGTCCCTACATCCCTAGGCTTGGTCTAGATTCACCAGATGGCCTCACCCACGCAGGGCCCAACACAGAATGTGGGCCACTGAGAACCAGCAAGATTGACATAACCTTGAGGCCTCAAATAATACATTCCTCTCTTTCAGTATCAGTTTTGTCAGACTAAAAGTCCAATGACAGGCTGTCATCAAATCTGAGAAAAGAGATGGTGTAATAAAAGGGAGAATCTGACTCCCTAATGGAAAGCAGGTGATTTTTAAAATTTGTCTCTATGGCTGTCTGTGCTACAGAAATTCAGAAAAGGGAGACAAGCCTGTGCAAGTATCTTTCTCCCCAGTTTTCCTCCTTCCCCTTCACTTTTCTTGGACTTGGTGAGTGGCCTTATCATTTTCCTGTGTGCCTGGCTAGGACTCAGGGAGCAATTCTCACTTTCCCTCCCATTGGCTCAGCTTAGATCTGTCTCAGCTCCCACAACCTGCCCCTCCGCCATCCCTGCTGCCCTGCCTTTTCTGAGGACAGCATAAATCACGGGACTCTGCCTCCTGCCACCTTGTCACCGGCCTTCCTCCTCCAGTACCTTTTTTGCCAACTCTAAAGTACAAACATAAATAACCCTGGCAACTGAGTAGCTGGATGCCCTGGAATGAGTAATTGCACGTAAACCTCTTCCCTTATTGTTGTATCCACCGTGTGTAAAATAAATGCTTGCTGACTGTGAGACCCACCTTGGGTAGGTTAGCCTGGCTGTTTGGCTTGCACAGATGGAACTTACTTCAGACTAGTCCAGAGGGTTCACATGGAAAACAAGGGTAGACAGTGCTAGCAGGCCCTGACATTGGAGTCAGGAACCACCAAGCCTCCAGGAAGAGGCCAATTGTACTCTCCAATTCTTTCTCATAAGGAGTTTTTATTTTCTTCCTTTCTGAAAACTGGCTCTCATTGCTGCCCACAGCACAGGGGCAGCTCGCACTATTCCAGTTCCCTCCCCTGCGGGTTAGGAGGCTGTGGCCAGACCAGCTTCAAGCCCAGGTATAAGGAGAAAGAATCTGATCATTCCCAGTCCAATCAGCTAAGTGCAGGCAGGTGGCTCACTCAACTCAGTCTCGCTTCTAGGGCTCCTCCCTCACCTGTTGGGGGTGGAAAGAACTTTGAGAAGAGGAGTTTGGGGTTGGCCAGATGCTACAGAAGTTGCCTACTGTGTCTTATAAGGAAAGACATGATCTTTGTCTTCTCAGCAGTTAAGCCCCATTGGGAAAATTGAGTGCTGAGTTGGAGTTATTTCAAAGCAATGTAAAATCTTTGTTTTTGTGGACAGAACTTGGAGTTTAGGGAAGCATACAGCTTTGAGTTTTGGGGAGAATGGTAATTTCAAATGAGAATAATTGAAGGAGCATAGGTTCCTAACAGGAATGAATGAGGGCAGTAAAGACTTCTCAGGGTAGATTAGATTTTGAATGATGCAAGTTGGGATTAGGTGGGTAGAGTGGGGGCATTTATTGGAGGGATTTGAATACCAAACAAATAAGCTTAGACTCGCCTCTTTAAGGATCAGGAATTGGGATAGTTGAATGGAAACTGGGTGTGTTCTGGAATCAGATACTCCTTGATTTGAGTCTGTCCCTTCCTGTGTTTTATGGGACTTGGGAAGGTTCCTTAACTGTAGAACCTCAGGGTCCTCAACTAGAAAGTAGGGATAACAGTACTGGCCTACAGTAGGTATCTGTTGTTTTATCTGCCCATCATCCATTCCCATTCCTAATAAATGCTTCTCAGTGTCATGGGGGTGGTGGACCACTCTGGGTGGCTTGGGTAGGATTGATCCCACCTCCCAGCATGGAGATGGACACATATCCCTGGCCAGGGCTACCCTTACAGCACCTTCCTCAGGACACTTTACGTCCACCTGTTAGAAATTGTAGTTCATATACAGATGTGTGATAACTGGAACGAATGGTGCTCCCTTACATGTGGTACTGTGTATACTACCTAACCTGCCCAGCTGTGCAAAGGTGCTCTGACCTGGGCCAATTAAAAGCAGTCTACCCTCTTGTCCCAGATCAGGGAAAGGGAAGTTACCCAAGCTAGACTGATGGAAGGTAGTTGTACCACATAAAATTCTGTCTGACAGTAATGCCAACACATTGGGAAAAACTTCTGAGAGATGGAAAGAAGCATAAATGCATCATGTGAGCTATTTGATCCAGATGTGCCTAAAGCTATGGAGTTATCTCTGGAATTTATCAGTTAATAATTGTTGAGGGAGACTGTCCTTCCTACGTCCCTTTTACTGTATACTTCATGTTGGGTGTGCTAAGAACACAAGGCCCTGACCACTTTTATTGGGCCATTTCTCATAGTTATGTTCATAGCAAACAATCTTGAAGGATGAGGTGATGTCTGCCTACAGGATAAAGAGCAGGTTTTCTTACTGCTTGCCAGAAAACGGATGGATTTCCCAAGCTCAGTGTTCCTTAGCTGTGATGAAAACCTACTGTGTGCAGAGCATCCATCTAAGTCATACTAAGTCACCTCTGAAAGGCTCAGGGTTAAGGGAACCTAGGTAAATATGCTGGTACTCATGCTGCTTGTTATGCCATAAGTAGACCCAGGAGTTTTGTGTTCTCTGCCAGCATTCATGAAATAGTAACAGGCTAACTTACTAGCTTATAAGTAAGGTAAAATTCATACCAGACCAGGCAATAATCCTGTCTTCATTTTTGTTTCTTAATCTAGAAAGAATTGAGATTCTGCCACTTGCAACAAAAAATTCTAATAAAGTGCCTTCCTCATCAGTTTAGATAATATATGAGAAAACTTCAAATCTATGCTGGGTTGCCAAGTATGTGTGGTCCTAATATAGACTGTTTTATTAAATAACTTGAGATTTAATTAACATACAATAAACTACACATATTTAAAGTGTACAATTTGGTAAGTTTTGACTTATGTATGCACCAGTGAAACTTTGCCACAACTATGATAATAAACCTAAAGATAGATTATTTTTCCTTTTATTGTTAAGTTCTCACTGAGATCACCCATTCTTCCCCTAATGTCCTTCAGCATCCTTTTAACCATTGTTTTAAACTCTGCCTCTGGTATTTTGGTTACTTCCATTTCATTTAATTCTTTTTTGGGGATTTCTCTTGTTCTTTTATTTGGAGCATATTTCTTTGTCTCCCAATTTTGTCTGCCTTTTTGTGTTTAACTCTGTGTATTAGTTAGATCTGCTGTGACTTCCAAGCTTGTTATGAGGGCTTTCTGATGTAGGTGCCTTGTGGGTCTCAGAGATGCAGTCTTCTAGATCACCTGATCTAGGTACTCCAGAAATCTTTCTTGTATGGGTTATGTGCACCCTCCTGTGGTAGTTGAGTCTTGAATGCTTTGGCCCACTCATGGGTGGAGTTAATCCTCAGGCTGGCTGACTATAAGGATAGACCTCGTTCAGTGTGTATGAGTCATTGTTTAGGGGCTGCCCCCCGGGATGGAGTTGTTTCCAGCAGGTTCTAGTACCTGCTAGAGTCTCCTTTGGGTGTGCTGGTTTTGTGGCTAGTTTAGGTCAAGCTTTGGTGAGGTTTGAAGCCCACCATTGGTTGTGTTAATTCTGGGCCCACTTCGACAGGGTTCCAGTGCAGGTTGGTGTCAGATGTGTAAACGACCTTGGGAGCTACCACGTTATTCACTGATTATGGCTGTGTCTACTGGGCTTGGTGTGCATGGGAGGTGCCACCAAACTGTGTATAAGGTTCGCTTCCTGCAGCCCCGAAATGGGGACAGATCAATAAAAGTCCAAGGCTTTCTGAAGTAGATGTCCATCTGTCAGCTACTTTGTCACCCCCTGAGGTTGCCTGGATTTCCTCCAGAGACTTTTGAAAAAAGACTGTAGAGTGGACCCAAGTTGTCTGTGTCCCACCGCTTCTTCCACTCTGTGCAAGCTAAGTCAGGAGGATCAACCAGCTCAGGAGACAGGGCTAGTGGGTCCCCTACTTGGGGGCAGTGTGGTCAGGCACTCAATGGGCAGAATGTGGTCCCTACTCCAGAGCCATACCACTTAGTCTCTGCTAGAGTTTCCAATTCTAGCTCCCCTGGAGGAGCGCACCACAGATTCAGGTTGGGTGCAACCAGCTATCCCCACTGTAGGAGCAAGCTCAGCAGGGCAGGCCCCCAGGACTTGGAAAAACAGATCAAGACAGTCCTTCATTGGGGGTGGCACTGGGCTGAGCTGGCAGGAGGGGAGTGAGTTCTGTGTCTCCCTTTAGCTGCATAGATGTGCCTGCTCGAGTCCTGGACCCCTGAGGGAAGATGCATTTAGAAGGTCCTTGCTCTGAGTGGTGTTCCCTTCTCCCCACAGATCTGAGCTCAGCAGGATGGGGCCACCAGGACTTGGGAAAATAGAACAAAACAGTCTCCCATTGAGGGTGGTGCTGGTTGAGCCTGCAGGTAGGGGGAATACTGGCCCCCATTCCAAAGCCTTGCAGTTTAATGTCTCTCTGAGTGTCTGCCAAAAGTTTCTCCAGAAAAAGAGCAGACCAAAGGTCCCAATTGGGTGCAGCCAAGAGTCCTTTCTGCTGGACTCAAGCTTGGCAGGGTGGTGCCACCAGTATTTGGAGGACTGGGTTAGTGCACTCCCTAGGCTGGTGCTATAAGAATAGGAGTGACCAACCCTGGGAAGATGGTTCCTGAGGGCAGTGTGGGATGTTGACTCAGCACAGGAACCTCAGACACTGACCCTCCAGATCTTTCTTCAGGGCCACGCCATCCAGGTCTTCTCTTTATGACTCTGAATGCCTTGAGTTGCCTGCCCTCTACTGGAGCCCCAATTGACTGCAGAGACCAAGCTCTTGTGCATTGGCCCTTTAGGAGAGCACCTGGGTTTCTAGCAGACTCCCCCCTCTTCCTGGCAGAAAGGGTCCTCCTGATTTTCACTGCCAGACACTATGCAGGCACCACCTCCTGGCCCTGGTGCTCTGGGTTGGGGGTACTGGCGAGGGGTAGTACGTGCTTCTCAGTTGAGACTTTTGCTGCCAAGCTAACCTTCCAGCTTCTCAGTTACTGCACATGGGTGCAGGGGTCAGCCCTCTTTGTGTCTCTGCCCTTCCTACCAGTTTCTATGTAGTTTCTTCTATAAATCCTGGGTTATAATACTCCTGTTCAGCTGTCTTTCAGTTGGTCTTTCAGGTTGATTACTCTATAATTTAGCTGTAAGTATGTTTTGGTGCCAGGAAGAGGTGAGTGTAGCTTCCACCTATCCTCAGCCATCTTGAAAAACCTCCCATGACACTTAAATAACCTGGTGGATCTATGTGGCTTCAGTCAGCCATGGCACCAAAGCACTAATGTTCATTTTCCCAGCATACCCTGTGCTAAAAGCATGATCCAAAAATCCAGCAAACAATGTTTCCTCTATCCTATATAATAAAGAGGTAATATGCAAATTGACCATCACTCTAACACACAAGATGGCCTCCACCATGTGGTCAAAGATGGCTACCACAAGATGGCCAGCAAGGGAGGGCAGTTGTGGGCAATCAGACCAGCAGGGGAGGACAGTTGGGAGGGACCAGGCCTGCAAGGGAGGGCAGTTGGGGGGTTCAGGCCTGCAAGGGAGGACAGTTGGAGGGGACCCAGGCCTGCAGGGGAGGGCAGTTAGGGGTGACCAGGCCAGCAGGGGAGGGCAGTTGGGAGTGACGAGGCCTGCAGGGGAGGACAGTTAGGGGCGACCAGGCCGGCAGAGGAGGGCAGTTAGGGGCAATCAGGTCAGCAGGGGAGCAGTTAAGCATCAATCAGGATGGCAGGGGAGTGGTTAGGGGGTGATCAGGCTGGCAGGCAGAAGCAGTTAGGGGCAATCAGGCAGGCAGGCAGGTGAGCAGTTGGGAGCCAGCAGTCCTGGATTGTGAGAGGGATGTCTGACTGCCCTCGAGGGGTCCCAGATTGGAGAGGGTGCAGGCTGCGCTGAGGGACACACACAACCCCCTGTGCACGAATTTTGTGCACCGGGCCTCTAGTCAAATAATAATTAAAAGGTTATATCTCAGGAGATTGGGAAATATTGTGGCTTCCTTAGGAAATGGCTGTGGAAAGACTTCCCACTAAGTCTTGACTGTAGGTGGTATGGAAATTAATGTAGCAGCCGTGAAAATGTGCACAAATCCCAGATCCTGGGCCTCAATGAAATATAATGAGCACCTGGTAGACCCTAACATTTTAGAGCCTGGAGAATTGCAATTTGGGGAGTTGTAAGCAGTTTATGCTTCCTAGGGCAGAGCTTACAATTTGTCTTTGAGGGCTACATCAATGAGTCATTTGGTGCATGGATCAGAAACAGACATTGGCTGATTTTAGCAAAAGGGGCTATATTGGTAGAACCTGGGGTAGCTCAGAGATCTGGATAAAAATGGATGATGGGTGGTCTTTGATAGAACTAGGAATCAGGTGGCAAGAGTTACCAGACAGCCTCTTTGGGTAAATGATTCTTTTCCAACCTCAAAGTCACTCAGCTAAAGTTTTAAATTCCAGGGAAGAATGTTTGGATTCTAGGGAAAGACATATTTCTAACAGGTCTTCCACTCAGGCCTGGAGGAAGTGCCCTCTGATTGGCAATTCCACCATGGTTGCTGGCCATAGATGGTCAAAATCAAATTCTGATGCTAATTCCAGAAGGTAGGGGCACAGTGCCAAGTAGTACTTCCTTTTGTTCCAGGAAGGACTACTTCCCTTGACCTATCTACTGTTTAGAGGACAGGATTTAACCAGACCTGGGTCAAATTCCAGGGAAGAGCATTTGATCATCTAAGATTGGGTCAGATGTTCCCTTTTGGTCCAGGGTCATTGCTACAATCAGCTTGTTACTTAAAGAGGCAACCATGCAACCTTGTTTTGGACCATAAGATTGTAGAAGATGTTGTTTGGTGGCCTGTCCAGCTCTCTGTTACTGGGATGACATGCCTATGCCCCCAGTGCTGTGAATTGCTTTCAACCAAAGGAGCCTTCTTTGGAAATGACTAGGAGATTATGCCAACATCCTAAGCAGTCTGCAGCCAATAATGGACTGGTTAATAATTCCAAAGCCAGAACCTCTTGCCTCAATATGGGATGACTCTGTGGTAGGATCAAGCTGAGCCCTCGTCTTTGCCTAACTTCTTCCCTCTGCTGTACATGGCTTCCTTTACTTCCTTAAAGTTTTACTGAAAATACGCCCTCAGTAAGTCACTGGCACAAGAATCCCCATTTGAGACTGTAGAGAACTGAACCTTAGACAGCCATAAGCAGAAGTCAGTGGGAGTGCCTTTCTGGGACAGCATTTACCTTGAACATCGATTGCTGTGATGTCTGAAGCTAGAGCTCCTATATTGTGGCTAAGAGGCAATAGACATAAAGAAGTGATCAGGAAAGTCCCAGAGCCAGTGCCAGCAGCTCCTACCTCCAGGGTTTTATATCTGAGAAAAAGAAATCCTATTTGCTTAAGTCACTTTAGGTCAGTGTTTCTATTATTTGTAACTGAACATATTGCCATCTGGTTTCATTGTTGTAAGAATATAATAGAAAATAAAGAATCTACCGTAGCAAACACTAAAAAAAATAGTAACTTGCCCTGGCCAGTGTTGCTCAGTGGTTAGAGTGTCGGCCCACCCTCCGAAGGGTGATGGATTCGATTCCTGGTCAAGGGCATATACCTGGATTGCAGGTTCGATCTCCAACCTCCGGGGATCGTGTGGGAGGCAAGTGCGGGAGGCAACCAGTCAATGTGTCTCTCTCACATCAATGTTTCTCTCTCTCTCTAAAAATTAATGGAAGAAATATGCTTGGGTGAGGAGTAACAAAAATAAATGAATTTTTTAAATGGTAATTTTATTTTCCCAAATTAATTTCTGGTTGGAGTTTATGGGGGCCAAGTGAAATGACACAATACCTTTGCATCCTTTCTGAGCTGCTTATATCTTGAACCAATGCCCTGAGTAAGAGGGGGATCACAATGATGGGACATGGGACAGAGCACTGGGTTTTGTCTTTCCCTTTTTACATTTCAGTGGTAGATGATCTTGTGTGTTGGGAGTGTTGACCCATCTCACTGCTTTTATATCCCTAAAATATCAAGGAAAAATACCTTTGTATTTTATAAAAATATGTTATTATTTTGGACTTATACTGACTAACCCTTCTCATCCTATCTAATGAAGAGGGAATATGCAAATTGACAGTCACACCGTCACAAAGATGGCAGCGCCCACAGCGGAGGTGGGGTTTCTGTAACACAAGATGGCTGTACCCACATCAGAGGTGGGGTTTCCATAACACAAGATGGCTGCACCCACAGTGGAGGCCAAGTTCCCATAATGAGCCTTAAGGAACAATCAGCAGGGACCTGAGGCTGCGTGGTGCTGGGCCAGGGCTGGGGGACCTGAGACCGCGCCCCCTGCCCAGCAAGACTTGAAAGGGAACCTCAGGCTGTGCCCCCTGCTCGGTGGGGCTTGACGGGGGACCTCAAGGTGCACCCCCACCCCCGGTGCTGGGCTGGGGGACCTCAGGTTGCTCCCCACAACCCAGACCACGCGACCTCAGGCCGCGCTCCCCACTCCAGGCTGGGGGACCTCAGGCCGCGCACCCCACTCTGGCACCTGGGGACCAGAGGCTGTGCCCCCCACCTGGCGCTGGGTGGGGGGACCTCAGGCTGTGCCCCCCGCCTAGCGCCGGGCCATGGGACTTGAGGCTGTGCCTCCTGCCCAGCAGGGCTTGACGGGGGACCTGAGGCTGCACCCCCAACCCTGCGGGGCTTGACAGGAAACCTGAGGCTGTGCCTCCTGCCCAGCAGGGCTTGACGGGGGACCTGAGGCTGCACCCCCCAACCTGCGGGGCTTGACAGGGGACCTGAGGCTGAGCCCCCCGCCCAGGGGGGCTTGACAGGGGTGAGGCCGGCTGGGTCTGGATCTTACCCAATGGGGGTGGGGCCTGCTATGTCTGGGTCTTGCGTGATTTTGAGGTGCGTGCAGGTGGGCGGGGACTTGACTCTGGGTCCTGTGGTGTGCCCCAGACTCTGACAGGAGGAAGATTTTCATATACATTTTACTAATTTTCTTTCATCTCTGACACTTCTATTATAGAGAAAGGGCAAATAGCAATATTAAAATATTTTCTCTAATTAATCCACTTTTAATGTGCACGGATTTTGTGCACTGGGCCACTAGTTTATAATAATAGCACCAACATTTGCACCAAAGTAGAAGAATATGGTTGAGTGGCTTGGATGTCAGGAGCAGCAGGGCCTTTGTTTAGATTGTGATCTCATGTACATATCACAGTATCTCTTTGTCTTTTGGGCCACCATTCCTGCTCTTTGGGTATTCAACTTATTATTTATGGAAATAAATCTTGTCCTTGGAGTAATGCATCTGCTGGTGACAGGGACATATTTGAAATGCACTAAATGCCTCAAGTTTACATGCTGTTAATGTTAAGTAGTACAATTCAACCTGATTTAGCACATGTTTGCTCATTTATTTATTTTGATTGATTGATAGAGAGAGAGAGAGAGAGAGAGAGAGAGAGAAACATCAATGTGAGAGAGATGTTTACCCCCATGCGCTCCAACCAGGGATCAAACCCAGAACCTGGTTACATGCACTAACCACTAATCAAACCTGCTACCTTTGGGTGTATAGGACAATATGCCAACCAACTGAGCCACACCAGTTAGGGCCATTGGTTTATTCTTATATGTGCCCTGACTGGGGATAGAACCCACAACCTTGGCATATGGGGATGATGCTCTAACCAGCTGAGCTATCAGGCCAGGGCTAGCAAATGTGTATTGAATGCCCACTGTGTGCTAGACGCAGTGAGGCCTGAGGTGATGAATCAGTCATGGCCTGCCTTTTGGGACAAGGTCTGTGGAATAGCAGACACAAACACAGGCCACTGGGATACAGAATTGGTGCTACAATAAAGGTGCTAATAAGTTCTGTGAGACTTTGAGTTGGGGGAAGAGGGATTCATTTCACTTTGGGAGTTGAATGAACTCTAGATGTCAGTGAGAAAAGCAAATGATCTCTGTGTGCTTGTTATTTTCTGTCACCTAATTATGTCTTATGATTATTAAGATATAAAATCCTTTTGCATAGTCTAACTTAAAGTGAATCCTTACAGTACACCATGGGTGGGTTTGCCATGTAAAATTATACATCTACTAAAGGCCCGGTGCATGAAATTTGTGCATGGGGGAGTGTCCCTCAGCCCAGCCTGCACCCTCTCCAATCTGGGACCCCTTGAGGGATTTCCAATGGCCCATTTAGGCCCAACCCTAGTGGGACATCCCTCTCACAATCCAGGACTGCTGGCTCCCAACTGCTCACCTGCCTGCCTTCCTGATTGCCCCTAACCGCTTCTGCCTACTAGCCTGATCACCCCCTAACCACTCCCCTGCCAGCCTGATTGATGCCTAACTTCTCCCCTGCCAGCCTGTTTGCCCCTAACTGCCCTCCCCTGCAGGCCTGATCACCCCTAACTGCCCTCCCCTGCAGGCTTGATTGCCCCCAACTGCCCTCCCTTGCAGGCCTGGTCCCTCCCAACTGTCCTCCCCTGCTGCTCTGATCGCCCACAACTGCCCTCCCTTGCAGGCCTGGTCCCTCCCAACTGCCCTCCCCTGCTGGCCATCTTGTGGTGGCCATCTTGTGTCCACATGGGGGAAGGATCTTTGACCACATGGGGGCAGTCATCTTGTGTGTTGGAGTGATGGTCAATCTGCATATTACTCTTTTATTAGATAGGATAGAGGCCTGGTGCATGGGTGGGGGCCAGCTGGTTTGCCCTGAAGGGTGTCCCGGATCAGGGTGGGGGTTCCCTTGGGGCGTGGGGCGGCCTGGGTGAGGGGCCTGTGGTGGTTTGCAGGCTGGCCACGCCCCCCGGGTGGAGGCCCTGGTATCTGGGATTTATTTATCTTTTACAATTGAAACTTTGTAGCCTGGAGCGGAGCCAAGCTTTCTGCTTGCTCCGTGGTGGCAGTCATTTCTGTTGGGATTTATTTATCTTCTATAATTGAAACTTTGTAGCCTTAAGCGGGAGGCCAGGGCTTCAGAAGCTTGGCTTCCTCCATCGCCGGGGGCAACCCAGCCTCCTGCTTTCTCCAGCTCTGTGGCTGCCACCATTTTTGTTGGGATTTATTTATCTTTTATAATTGAAACTTTGTAGCCTGAAGTGCAGGCCTGGGCTGGCCAGGGTGTGCAGAAAGCTTGGCTTCCTCCATCGCCAGGGAAACCCAAGCCTCCCTCCTGCTCTCTCAGTGGCCGTAGCCATCTTTGTTGGGTTAATTTGCATACTCCTGATTGGCTGGTGGGCATGACTTGTGGGTGTAGCAGAGTGATGGTTAATTTGCATATTACTCTTTTATTAGGATATATATAAAAGCCTAAGCGACCGTTAGGATGGAACGACCAGAATGACCAGAATGACCGGTTGCTATGATGCTCACTGATCACCAAGGGGCAGACGCTCAATGCAGGAGCTGCCCTCAGCCCACAGGCCCCGATAACCGATGGGGCCTGCCAGCCAACCTCCTGGTCCCTCCCGATTGCCAGATGGGGGCCTGCTGGCCAACCTCCCGGTCCCTCCCCCAGGCTGGTAGGCCCCGATTGCCAATCACCCAATCAAGGCCAGGTCCCTGTGCTGGGACAGGGAACCAGGGGTGGGTGGTGGTGGACACGGCCCCTTTCCCAGGAGGGCCGAGGGCTGGCTCCCTCCTTGGGGCTGGCATCCAACCTCCTGGGTCCCTCCCTCCATTCCCCCCTGGCTGGCAGGCCCCAATCAGCCTGCTGCCCACCCACTGCGGTGGTGGTTGGCCCCTCCCCCTGGCTGGCAAGCCCAATTGCCTGATTGGGGCCTGCCAGCCAACCTCCTGGTCCCTCCTCCTGGCCAGCCTCCGAGCTGGGATGGGGAGCCAGGGGTGGGTGGCGGCAGACGAGGGCAGCAAGGGAAGAAGGAGGCGGGGAGGTGGGGAATCTGATCAGCCCTGATCACTGGACAGGCCTAGGGACCCCACCCATGCACAAATTTCATTCAACGGGACTCTAGTAAAGAGATAAAATGAGGCTTAGCACAGTTTAAAGCACTCATGTGGCTTTAAATGATGAAGAACCCAGGCATTGTAGCTCCAGATTTAGTTCTTTCTCTGTAGACCAATGGCTTTTACATTCCACAGAAATGGTTCTCAAACTAGGCTGCACATTAGAATCTCCTGGGCAGTTTAATAAATCCCCATGTCCAGGGTGTACTCCAGATCAATTAAATCAGACTCTAGAAGTAGAGTATGTATTTTTAAAAATTTAACTTTTATTTAATTATATATTTATAAATTGTGGTGGAATACACATAACATAAAATTGACCATCGTAACTATTTTTAAGAAAATATGCATTGATTTTTAGAGAGAGAAACATCAATGTGAGAGCATAACATCAGTGGCTGACTCCTGCACGGTCTCTGCCAGGGATGAGCCCACAACCCAGGCATTTGCCCTAATTGGGAATCAAACCAGCAACTTTTTGGTGCCTGGAATGAAGCCCAACCATTGAGCCACACCAGCCAGGGCAATCTTAACCATTTTTAATTGTAAAGTTCAGGGCATAAAGTATATTCACAGTGTTGTGCTACCATCACCACTGTCCACCCACTGAACTCCTTCATCGTGGGACACTGAAACTCCATAAATATTAAACAACAATTCCCTATTACCCCCTTCCCTCAGCCCCTGCCAACCACCACTCTGCTTTCTGCCTGTATGAATTTGACTACTTGAGGTACCTCATATAGGTGGGATTATACAGTATCTCTCTTTTTGTGACTGGTTTACTTCACTTAGTATAATGTCCTGAAGGTTCATCCATGTTTTATCATACGTCAGAATTTACTTCCTTTTTAAGACCAAATAATATTCCCTTTTATTTTTATACCACATTTTGTTTATCCGTTCATTGTCAATGGACACTTGGGTGTTACTTAGACCTTTTGGCTATTGTGAATAAATGTTGCTATGAACATGGGTGACCCTGCTTTCCATACTTTTCAGTATATATTCAGAAATGGAATTGCTGTATCCTATGGTAATTATATTTTTACTTTTTTGAGGAACCACCATACAGTTTTCCATAGTGATCGCAGCATTTTACATCTCCACCAATGGTGCGTCAGTGTTTTGTTTTTTTCGAAACTCCCTAGTGATCTGAGTGGACAGCCAAGGTTGAGAACCCCTGCAACAGACTGACCTCAAGGACAAGAGTGTTTTCTTCACCACTGTGTGCACAGTCTCTGCAACACGATGGGCAAGCTATATCATGGCTCTAATGTTGAGTATAATCCTCTGGGCTGTGTTCATTTATTTCTATGTAATTTCTGCGGATCTGTAGCTAACCCAGTTTTCCCTACAAGGCAGGTTCACTGAGGGTCCTCTGAAGTTTTGTTAAGTTTTGAACACGTATTTCTTCCCTAGTCACAGTTATTCTTTGGTTTTGCAGGCACCACATATACACTAGAAAGAGTTACTTCTTCTAAACCAAATGTAAGAGGATAAATAAAATAAGGGAAAGGCGGACTGCCAGGTTTGTTTGATCTATAACACATGGACCCTCTGCTTTCCATGACTGACTGAATGTCGTCTAGATGTGACTTCTTAATTAAACTTCTTCACCTGCCTCTCCCCCTCCTGCTTCTTGAAAACCAGGAAGGAGCTTTCATTACTTAAAACAAATTGGGTTTTCCTTGTTGGAAATAGACAGCAATCTTCTCAAGCTAAGAGAAAATTTGGGGACCTGATCCATAATCATCTTAATCTAAAGGACAACCCCCTCTCCCCCCGCACACACACATATTATTAAGGACAAGAGTCTCTGAATGTGTGTAGAAGGGAGGGCAACAGAGCGGAGAACACAGGGTAGAGAGGAGATGTCAAGAGTCACTGCATTTGATGTCTCTGTTTTCTCTCTGGGTTGTCAGGAATGATTTATTTAACGGTTTTGATTTAGAAGACTTTAGTGTCTTTTTTATTACTGACTGTTCCTGGGCCTCTTATATTTCCATCAAGCTATTGACATTCTGTCAGAATCAATAGCAGGCAAAGGTCTCTTTCTTGGATATGAGCATGGTATATTCTCCCTGGGATCAGAGATGAAGAATTATAGCTGTTTAGAACCAAGAGAGACTTTGAGAGATGAGCTTCTAGCCTAACTTTATTTTGGTCTATAGACTCTATAGCTGGTTAGTGGCAGAGTTGAGACAAGGACCCAATTCTTCTTTGAGTAAATCCATTCTTTTTTGCTGAATTCTATGCTTACATTCACTCATTTTTTTATTCACTATTTATTGAGTGTCTATTTTAGATACAGTGCTTGGCATTGGGGAAAGAGCAACACAAACATGTTTCCTGTGTTAGGTATCTCCTCCAGTAGAAATGATAAGAATATTATCTTCTTATGATCTCCAGTGGAGGAGACACCTAATTACTCATGCAGTAGCACAAAGGGAGGAAACCAATCCCTTTGGTTGGGGAAATAAGGGAAGAAATTCCTGGAGGAAATGATGTTTAAACTAAAAACTGATGAGCAAGTAAAAGTTTACTAGGGGGAAGGTGGAGGGAGTCTCAGGAAAAGCAAAGAGTACATGCAAAGGCCTCAGACAGAAGAGAATGGTGCACTTGAAGAACCAAAAGAAATTCAGAGCGGAATCGGTAAGGCTCACTCTCAGTGCCATGTGGACAAGGGGCTGGAGTTGGGCAAGAATGGGGAAGAGAGACCAATGAAGGTGGTGGCTTGGACCAACTTTGTTGCAGAAAAGTGAACAGGTTTCAGAGGCATGCCTGTGATGGAAGGACCATGGGAGGTGGTGAGCTCAAGGGGTGCCATATCTTGGGAAGGGCCCATGGGCAGAGGATGAGGTCTAAGTGTAAAGATGGAGATGATGGTTATATTGATACTGAAGTGCCTTTTGGACTCACACATATCTTGAGTTGACATTCTAAGTAGATACTTATTATTGGCTGAAGTGCATTCTCCCCAACTTCATATACTGAAGTAGTAACCCCTAGTACCTCAGAACATGACGTTATTTGGAGATAGGGCCTTTAAAGATGTGATTAAGTTAAATGAGGCTATTATGGTGGGCCCTAATCTACTCTGACTGGTGTCCTTATACGAAGAGGAAATTTGGACATACAAAGAGAAGCCTGGAATGTGCACACACAGAAGAAAGACCATGTGAGAATGTAGTGAAAAGTTTGGCTCTCTGTAAGTCAAAGAGAGAGGTTTCAGAAGATGCCAAACCTGCTGACACCTTAATCTTGGACTTCCTGCCTCTAGAACTGTGAGACAATCAAGTTTATTTATTTATTTTTTTAATACCCAAAGATGTGCTTTTATTGATTTTAGAGAAAGGGGGAGGGAAGAAAAGAGAGAGAAATAGATCTGTTGCCTCCCATACAAACCCCAACCCGGTATCAAACCTACAATCTAGGTATGTACCCTGCCCAGGAATTGAACCCGCAGACTTTTGGACGATGCTCTAACCAACTGAGCCACCCAGCCAAGGCATAAATTTGCTTTTTGATAAGTCACTCAGTCTGTAGTATTTTGGCAGCTCTAGCAAACTAATACAAAGCCTCAAACAAGTTAATAATTAACCTCCTTTTCAACTAATTATCTTTAAGTGGAGATATCCAAAGGCAGTTGGATATAGGCTTGCACAGGAGAGGGCCTAAAGTTAGCCCTTTGACGCCCTCAGCCCGCTGACATACCTGAAGTCATGAGAGGATGGGCACCAACAGTGCGTGGGTGGAGAAGTGAGGAGGGCCCAGGCCTGAATGCTGGGGAAGGCCATCATTTCAGGACCAGTCATGAGGAAGGGGAAACCCAAATCCCTGTGTTCAGAGAGCCCAGGGAAGTGCGTGATCAAGAGTGTGAGGTTGAGGTGCCCAGAGAGGAGACATGCCATGTAGCACTGTCATACGACAAAGGGTTACTTGTGTTCTTTGATGTTTAGGCCTCTCTGGTAATTTCTCTTAAGTTTGCTTATTTTGAAGACTTTCTTGAACTCAGATACTCATTGCTGTAGTAATTTACAAACATCACTTTTTCAAAGGCAATCAATGCCTTACCTATCCACAAATTAGAACTGACAAGCTGCAGGAGGCAGTGTGACCACTAGGGGTCAGGCAATGTCCTGAGAAAGGAGAGAAAGGAGAGGGGAGGACAGCACCTAGCCAGCTTGCATTTCATTTCAGAGAGAGAAAGATGTAATCATTCCTGCAGGGACCTGAAATGTAGGCATTCTGAGCTTTAGTAATAAGAGATGGGTTTTTTTGTTTGTTTGTTTGTTTGTTTGTTTGTTTTGTTTTTATGGCTTGAAAGCTAATTCTCTGAAGAGGACCATAGATTGTATATCTATTTTGCTTGCAGTTTTTCTTCTTGGCAGATTTTCAAACATCATTTAATTCTCCCTTATTAGCCTGTGTGGCCATTTCTAGAGAATTTAGGGTGCAGAAAACTGCAACGTTACTTCATTTCTCATGACATTTTTATTCAGGTGAATTCTGGATAAAATGAAAAAGGGTCAAAGAAGAGGTGGGCTGGGGGTAGACAGAGGGCAGGGTTATTCTGATCCTTGCTTCCTACAGCCTCAGTGGGGAGGAGTGATGAGGGTGATGTCTTTCCTACCCAGATCAAGAGTTCCCACACTTTTGAGCCCCAGGAGACAATCCACTCTCTCTCTACTCTGGGATATTGTCCCTTTAGATTCTTGTGTCCATGGCACACATTGCTGCCCAGTCTCTCTTTTATGGTAAGGTTCGTGATTGGCCTGAGAATGCTTCTCAATCCAGTGCTTTAGAGGTGGTCACTATCAACGTGGCTTCTCTTCAGGTTTGGCAATGCCTAAGTGTCAAAAATAGTTTATGTTGAACTTAACATTCATCTCTCCTGCCTCTGTGGTGGTGACCATTGTTTGCAATTTAGATGTCTCTAGCAGTTTCTTGGAGAGTCTTTATTAAAATGTGGTGGAAGCATTTTTGCACAATGGCCAAACAAAGGACTACTTTCAGGCACTGATTGACTTATAGCTAAATGGTGTCCAGGAAATTAAACAAGGGCAGTGGAGTAAGTGGAAGCTCACAGACACGCTCCCAGGACCAAACTGGAATTACAACTAAAATACAGAAGAACCACCCTGAAAATCAACTGAGGACTAGCTGGAGAGAACCATGATAACCAAGAACAGAAACTGAAGAATGCATAGAGACTGGTAGGAAGGGGCAGGAGGCATGAAAGGGTTGGCCAGACTCCATAGGCAGCAGCTGAGGTCCCAGAGGAATATCTAAGCTGTGGGAGGTTCCCACTGAGAATTCTGGGGTCTAATCCCCAAGCTGTCCCCCGCCACACACACAGAAGAGAACACAAAAGCAGAAAGGTACCCACATAATATCTGGTTGTGAAAGCAGCATGGTTGCTGTCTGGCAGGGAGAGATGGCTGGAAATGCAGGCATCTTCTTAAAGGGCCAATGCACAAACTTCCCTATGGAACCACTCACCTTAGGCTCTAGCAGAGAGAGGGCAGAGTGGACTGGAGTTGTAGAAGCATAAGCCAGGGTTGGGGGAATCTGAGGATAGAGCTTGGAAGGCAGATACCCTGGTTTCCTGTGCTGAGTTATTCCCTCACACTGCAGAGGTCATCTTTCTCAGCAATCCTGTGTTATCCTGACTTTTTGCCTGGGGAGAAGACAGTTGACCCACCCTATTGGAAAATCTCCTGCCCCACCCTGTGGAGTTTCTGAGGCCCAATAAGAGACTGAAAATAACAATTAGCCTTCAGGCAGAAGCAATTGTCCCACCCTATTGGAAAACCTCTCAGTCAACCTATGGGACGATTGCTTGAAGGACACCCCAGACTGAACCCAATCAGTCCTGTAGGCAGAGGTGGTTCCTTGGAAGCTTTGAGTCTTTGCCTGATCTAATTAGTCAGAAACAGCAGTTTGGGTCCCCACTACAGACACCACCCCAGACTGCTCAGCGAGGCAAAAGCCAGCAGGACCCCAAGCACCTGCAGCTGACACCTGTAGGAAGAGTTCCATAGAGGAAGAAGTACAGCTCAGAACAAGGTTAATCAAGGTGCGAGATTCAAGGCAGATCCAGCCTCTGG